>NC_089690.1:26264283-26589902 GCF_031753505.1 Anomalospiza imberbis
AAAGGTATAGTTTGATACTTGGACAGTATCCTTGCTATTTTTAAATACTTATGAGTAGTGTCCAAGTGTTTGGCTGGTGCAGGTCTCCTGTGAGAAAAGGACTGGGAGCTGGTGTGTCTCAGCAATTCTGAAAATCAGGCTGTAAGTATCTCAGCTGGCCAAAACCCCATAAGGCATCCAGATTAAAAGTCAGTTGTGACAGTGCTCCAGCAAGTGATTCAGTGGCACTCAGGGTGCTCTAACCCTGGTTTCCTAGGCAGGACTTTGTACCTCAGGGCTGCCTGTATCCCATTCATCACTGCTGTACAACTCCACAAGTTTTTCCTTTAGGATGTTTCCAGATTCAAGCCTGTGAGCAGCTCTCTTTGCCTTTCCAGCTCCTTTGTTGCAGGTCCAATCCCAACCTCATTAACACTTCTGTTTATTCTTTTTCTTGTCCAAGTTGGGAAGGACTGGAAGAGCAAAGAAAGGTAGGGACAAAGGGGGAATCACAACCTGGAGGACTAGTGGTTGCCATAGTTTCCCTGGGACCCTCTGTGTACTTGTGCATATGTAGCAATTTAATTGTACAGGCTCCACTTCAGTGCGCCTCTGCACAGATTTGTGGCTCCTAATATGCAGATATACTCATCTACTGCCCTTGGGAATATGGCCTTTAAACAAACAAGAAAACATGAAGCATGGGTATGGAGGTTTTTTTCCTTCATTCACAGCTTAAAAAGAAAATTGTGGTTTTTTTAGGAAGGTTTTTTTCCAAGTCGTTCATTTCATTGTTGTGGCTGATGAGAGAGCCAGTAATAGAGCTGTGGCGAATGCTTTGCGTCTTTCTTGTTTGGCAAGAGATTTTCTTTTGAGCCTTTTCTTCCCGTAGCCCTGTCTTTTTGGTACTGATGTCTTCAGCTGTATTCATGGCCTGCAGTGCCTAATTCCACTGATCCTTCTTTCTCTAGGGTCACTCAGCAAGAGTTAGAGGTCACACAAGGGGAGATTGATTTAAGGTTCAAATTGCTTCAGAATGCATCCAAAGGAGAGTAGGGAGGAAAAAATTGTGTGCCTCAGAGCATCCAGTGTAGCATCTCAAGGTTGTGTTGCACCCTTACCTTGGCAAATTCTGAGCTAGGATATTTCAGCTGGATTCATTGCTTGCACTCTAACATGTCCCAGGTGTTCCCTCATATATCCCGTGTCACCTGCCAAAATAACTTCCACTCATCTTCTGAACAAATAACCAATGGATTTAAGACAAACAAACAATAATCCATGCTAAATTAACTTGGATTTTTCTCTCTGTATAGATTAATCTGTAGTGGTGACTGGTATGGTAAGGTTAAACCTAAGGGCGATCTTGAACTTTTGAGGAAGAATGACAAGGTGAACATCTCTTGGTTGAGCTAGTGAGCTGCCCTAAAGCTTAAGTAAATATTTCTTAGTTGAAAATGCATCTTCCAAATAGTGTTGAGTGCTGCTGAACTGTGACTTGGCATCACATTCAAATAGTGAGAGCATCTATATTTGTAACTGGTTGAGTTCATTCCAGTAAAGGGAATCTCAGTCAATGCTAAATGTGTGTAAACTTGGCCACCTAACACAGTGCACTTACAGAAATGGCTTTTTTTTCAGTGAAAAGTATCCTCTAGCATCATGCTTTTCCATTAAAAGGAATAAAAATAGTGTTAATATAGGTAGGAAGTCTAATCATGTTTCTGTACCCGTGCTTGCAGCAGAACCAGATTTTGTAAGTTCATCTACTTTGGAGTTCTAATTACATGTTAATGTATTGGGGATGGTTCTAGTTGATTTTTCCTTGAGTTTTTTTTAATGTTGTTTCAAAAGGAGTAAATGCTTATTCTCATGTCCCTGTGAGGCACAGATTAGCACCTGTGACTATCAGAAATAAACATTCCCATCTTTGCTGATGCTGTGTTTGCAGCAGGGAAAGATAAATCTTTAGAACACTGCCTGTGATACTTCCCCAGGTGTCACAGGTACACCATCTTAATTCTTTGCCTTCTCTTCCATCAAAACAACTCCCATGAAGAACATTTAGACTGTGATCACTATTCCCTTTGCTGAGGAATGTGACAGCTTCTAAGGCTGTATTTTCTCAAAGATTCAGTTACCTTTAGAGTAGTCTTTCAGACCAGTACTTCTCTGGGATATATCCCAGCGTCAATTGCTGTTATTTTTCTGCATGGACGTGAAACAGCTTTAAGCCCCCTGATTTCAATTCTGCCAGCCTCACAGCTCTTGCAGCAGGAAACTAGCATGGTCCAAGAGAGTAAAGGAAAGGGGAATTAGGTGGTGCCATGAAGCTTACCTGACCCTTCCTTTCTTCTCTACTTTTAGGCAAACACCCAAAGGCTGGCGGAAACTTGACCATACCTTTTCATTTGCATCATCTGGGTCTAGTTCATGTAGGTAAAAAAAGCAGTAAAATTAGATTAGAGTGTGTGCTGGCAAATAGTGTCTGTGCCCAGTGGTCACAGAGAATGTGTACTTGCTGCCTACACAAGATGCAGCTTTGCCATGGCTGCTTAGCAGTTAGTTAGGAACAACAATGTAAGAAACAATCCTGCCTCTCCTTTGCCATTGGGATGTAGCCTTTAAATTACTAAGCTTGTCTGTAACTAAGCTTATTCCCTACTAAGGTCTTGTTCTCCAATTCTTCTGGATCATGAGAAGTGTCTTTGAAGGATTAGAAAAATATAGCCCTCTTCTGAGTGTCAGTAATTATCTGCTGAGGCTTCTAATTTAATTAGAATCCTGTCTCATCTCACAATCCTTTTGTGGCCCGATGTTTGCGAAACCAACTAACTAGTTCGGTGATTTGCTTAAAAGTGCCAGGGACAAGCTGAGTGTGCTGGACTGCACAGGACATTGGACTGAGCAGCCCAAAGTCTCAAGATGAGCTGGATACTGAGTGCCTTCAGTGGCTATGCCATTCTGAAAAAGCTGCTCCTACAAGTGGTGTGTCTGCACATGAAAGCGAGACAGTAGCCTGGGTGTAAGCTGATAGGAACATGGCTTGCCCCTGGTTAGCTGTCTTGGATTACATTGTGTGAACATCCAAGTGTTGGCAGCTCTTACTACAAATGTCCCTCGGGGTGTATTTACCTAAACAGGTAGAGAGCTTTGCTGCTGTTATTCTCAATCCCTGCTAGAGATTCCCTGGACTATGATGTTGGCTCAGAAGAGCTCAAATAAACATTTTTTTTTTCCTTTTTGCCATGGAGTACAGAGTAATTGCTTTGCTGAAGTAATTGAGCCATTTCCAGGTTATGCTGTATCCCAGGGAGTGCTTATGGATGCTCTAATGCATCACCTCATGTGCAGCTGATTCCTGCATTCTGTGCCTCCAGCAGGGTGAAGGCTGGCAAGTGGTCGTAGAATAGGAGGGAAATCAAGTGCTAAAGGCAGATGAATACACAATTGTCTCGAATATCCTCCTTGAATATACTCTGTTGAATTATATTTTATCTCATGTTTAAGTGAAAGTGTGTGTGTATATATACGAACATGCACAAATATAAATGTATGCATATACACACAAGGTTATTAATTAGTTAAGTTTAGAACGTTCTTCAGTGAGGTTTCTCAAAAACAAGCATTTCTAGGTGTGGGCTCTACAATTTTTTGTCTACAAATGGCTAAGGTTTCTTTCAGTACCCTTCTTAAAGGATTTAATAAATACCTAAGTAATAATTTGAAATCCATTTCAAGTGCACTGTTAAGGTATATGGTACCATCCTCTTGCTTTGGATGGTAAATGATATGTAAGTATTTATAAAATAACTTGAAAAAGAAGTTTTTGTGTCAGGAACATAAGGTAAATGCAGAACATAATTTTTTAAAAATAATTATTTTCTTTAAAATAATCATTATAATGGCGTTGGAATGCTTCGTGTTGAGAATAAAGGGAGATAAGACTAATGATGTTTTCAAAACAGTTGGCAGAGATTTATTTCTATGTGGGAGTGAAATTGCAAGAGTTTCCCTTTTGGCTAATGGAAATAGCGCTTGAATTATGCAATTTATTTTTTTTTTTAATTGAAGTGTCCCTAAAAATGCAGAAAAAAGGCAGTAAGCTAGGAGATTCAGTGTTAACACAAAATGATCTGTTGGAACGGGTAGGATTAAGCTACTCTGCTTTCCCTTGGCCAATGGAACCTTTCCAGGCCAGGTGTGAAAAGCGCTCAGCTCTTTATGAAGCATGATCACTGCTGGGGTGTATATGCAAAGAGACAGACTTGGCATTTGGAAACTGCAGCTCATGGAGTGTTCTAAGAGGCAAAGGAACACCACAAACAGGGCCTGTGCACCTACTGGCTACAGTTCCCTGTTCTTGGAGCTGTCATTAACATTATTCTTCTCCCTATAATGTTATTTTAGTCCCTATTGCAAGGATCTTTACAAGTGTCAAGGCACATATGAATTCAAAGGAGGAGAAGCTGTCTACATAATTACTGAATCTAAACAAACCCAACCTGAACTATTTGGGAACTAAAGGCTCAGCTGTAGCAGGAAGGTGCAGCAGGCAGTGAAAATCAGTCTCCCCTGCTGAACCCAAGGGCTGCTGGAGCTGCTCCTGTGCTGTGACTTCCTCTGCTGGCTCTCAGGGTGATACCTTGGGTTTTAAATGTTTCTGTTCTGTTTTGGTGTGCAGCTTTTAGCTTTATATTAAGTGTTACTAGGATCTTTACACAGGGTGTGAAGACAAAACAATCCTATTCTAGCTGGACACTCAAGGACAATCTCTCAAACTTCAGGTCCAAAGCATGAACAACATGGAAAGAGGAGGGCAGGCAAGCAAGCAAGGAGGATGAAACTTCATCATTTGAAGCTATTTATTGGACAGTTAACGCCTATATGCAAATGGACTAAAACCTATAATAATTTGGGATCTCATAACCAAACCCTCTTTTGCTCCCACCTTGGAGCCATCCGGGCAGAGCCACGACTGTGGCTCCAGTCCTGCCAGGGTGTGGCCTTTGAAAGCTCTTCAATAAATCTGCATTTTGTTCCTCTGAACTCCTCTAGCCTCTGCTCCAGCACCTTAAGGCATCAAGTGGAGTGACCACACTCTGTGACACTGTTTCTGGTCTGGGACACAGCGCAGCTCTGGAGAATCACACGAGCCAGCAGCCTTGTGTGCTCAAGTGGCCAGGTCAGAGTTTGTCTGAAAAATAACACTCCTGCAGTGTTCAGAGGCGAGCTGGGTCCCAGCTAGGGGGTGACTGCAGGGGGCTGCAGGCAGGTGAACGATCCCAGAGTGAGGCACTGTGCTGTTCCCAGCCCTAGAGCAGACAAGCTGCTCGTGAGGCTCCTGTACAGATCCTGTTGTGTGCCTGTGATGAAACTGTCGCAGTTTCTGACAATCCAGAGTGACCTGGATTAGAGAATATCAGTCTGGATGCTGGAGCTTTTGTCTGAAGCACTGGGTTGGCTCAGCTCCTGCTGACTCTCTCAGGGCCCTCTCCCTGAGCAGAGCTGCGTGTCAGCTCGAGGTCACTGACAGTACATCCTGCTCAGGGCAAAAACCTACTTTGCATGCCTGAAAAATGCTTTGACAATAAACCTTTTAAGAGAGTTTATTATGAAAACACAGCATTACTAATACTAATACCCCCCAAAACAGTGGATTTGGATCAATTTGAAATGTGGCATTCTTATCAGCCTTAAAAGCCGGAATAAATTAAAAAATGCAGAACCCATCTTTACTGAAACTTGTTGATTGGATATGTCATATCTCTTTGGAGAGCACAAAATAATTTAATTTGGGCTATTTTTGGTCCCAGTTCTGAGCTTCACCACAACCTCTATGCTGTCATAAATCTAGGGCCTGGCAGTCCTATTTCATGCTGTCTTACTGTCAGTTCTCTGCACAGGCTGAATTCTGGGGGTTGGTCAAGTTTTCTTCTGTGAATCTGTAGTCACAGCTGGTGGCGTAATGCTCACCTCTGTTTCTGGCTCACTTGAGAGCATACACTGCATAGCTGGGACTTCTGCTTGGCCCCCAAATGCCACTTGACCATCATCTTTGAGCCACTGGAGGAAATCTCCACAGTAATAGTATGTAGGACAGCTTATGCATCTTTTAGGCAGCCACTTGTGATTGTTTAATCCAGATAACTCCTCTGATCTGGAGAATTTAGCTTTCAGAAGAAAAAAAAAAAGTACCTCCAAGGGTAAGACAAAGAAATGTCACGGTGTTTCAAGCCTGTGACTTGACACTTGAACAGAACTATTTAAAAATACACTGAATTAATTATGGCCAGGTCATTAGTCTTGATTAATCTGAATCATTCTTGATGTCTCTGAAATCACAAATGTAGATGAGTGTGAGCACTGCTGCGTCCAAGTCCTGAAAGGCTGCTTGGCCAAATACATGCGGTTTTTTCTGAATAAAGGTGGGCACCTGCAGCCTGGTATTCAGTCTCCCTCTCAGGTGCTGCCTTTCTTTCTTTCAGTTTTCATTTTTGAAAAAGGCACCTTGATTGCAAAGACTTTTCCAGTTCTAATAAGAAAAAACAGAGGATGATTTATGATTTTTTGGGGAATATAAGGAAGAGGAGAACCATTCTGCCCACTTCTCAGAGGACCAGGCACCCATTCTTCTGCTTTACCCTTCTTTCGAGCTGTTCACTGACTTGCAGTGGCACCAGTGCTTTAACTTTACAGCTGACTGTGACCCAATTCCTTCATCATACTAAGCAAAGAAGGGGCAGTTCAGCAATTCCTGAGTGCTCAGAGGAAGATGAGTCTTGGCTAGGTGCAGACTGGAAGCAGATTAGAGCAGGAGTAACTTCCTTCTCTTCCTTCCCAAACTTATGACAAATGTTTTTAATGGTACCTTTTCTTATGTGGTTTGCTGTTCTGGCTGGAGCATTGATCCTTTACCTTCTCTGATCAGGCAGCAGGGAGGATGGAAGTTTCCCACTGCATGACTCTACTTTGCAAGGAAGCTGAATTGCATGATTGACACTGATTTTCTTTAATCTTAATGTTTGAATTTCCAGAGTTCAAACTCTGGAGAGCTGAAGCATAATCTGTCGTTGGCTACTCCTGAAAATTTTACCTGCTGTAGAAGTTCCTAGTTTTGCTTGAGGGCTTCTAAACAGCCTGAATCTCAGAATGCTTTAGGCACCTCTGGAGACTGTCTAGTCCTACTCCAATGCTCTAATCAGGGTCACCTGCATGAGCAGTCAAGTTTGAATATCTCCAGGAATAGAGACTCTGCAAGCTCTTTCAGGCTGTGGCTACCCTTAGTGTAAAAAAAAGGTTATATTGGAATAGAATTTACTGTAATTTGATTTATATCTATTTCTTGTCTTTTTATTGGCCACCAGATGCACATTGTTCAGGTCTCCCTGAGCCTTCTCTTCCCCAGGCTGAAGAGCCCAAGCTCTCTCAGCCTCTCTGTGTATGTCAGGTGCTCCAGTGCCTTAAACACACCTGACCTTTAGCTGGACCTACTCCAGGAACATCCATGTATTCCTTGCAGTCTCCTTTGCACTGGAGTACTGGCTGAGTTTAATGTGGTGTGTTTTCTGGACTCCTAACCACCTTAATGATCAACTGGTATCACATCTGAAGCTTTATCTGTCAAGTGCTTTCTTTGGCAAGGCAGGTAGGGAAATAAAATTTTCTGAAAACACAGAGCAGAAGCAAATTCCTGCCTTAATCCTGAGGGTTTGCTGACTTTTGGATCATTACAGGATTCACAAGGTGCTTCCTATTGATCGGGTGAGCACATAGCTGGAGAGGAAGCTTTGAGAAGCCAAGACAGGTCAGAGTTGCTTGATTGCAGTAGATATTGTAGCTGATGGGTCATTAGTGACATGTGCCTGTACAGACAGTGTTTGGTGCCTAAATCTCTGAAACAGCGTTTAATTCTTTTAGGGTATGAATTTCATGGTGTGAGATATTTTGTATGTCTGTGGTGGGGTTTTATGGCCTCTTGCTGCATGTTTCTGCACTTGCAGTGCTTGCCAGTGGGACGTGGGGTGTGAGCATCTGATCAGTGCTGCTTTTGTTTTTCTGAAAGTAATGTCAGATACCAGCTGGACCATGGCCTCAGGGATGTGTCAGGCCAGACTTTGGCACACATGTGGGAGGGATCTGGTTGTACAAATAGTTTATGCAAAGGTGGAGCCTTGTCTGAAGGATCCTTAGAAAGCACTGAGGCTGTGTGCTCTTCTATCAAGCCTTGTATGTGGTTTCTGCACTGTGTACAGACTCATTCATTCTCACTATAGCACTCCAAAGGTAACAAGTCATAGCACAGCAGGGACCTGCCATATTGGGCACGAGAGCCTACAGTTTTGTGCTGCAATACTCTAATTATTAATCCCAGAAATCTGTGAGAGGCCATTCTGCTTGTTAGAATGAGCCCTTGTGAGTAAATTCCCTGGATAATCTCATTTAAACACAACATCCCTTGCTTGTGAATATCTTTTCTCACTGCTCAGTCTGTTGTGCTCAAAGGGTTTTGATCTAACAATTTTCTTGGTCAATTTAAAGCATTGCCATTAAAACAGGGCTTTCTCCTGGAAACACTGATCTCAACTACTTTCTTCTTGACAAAGCACCTGAGGTAGTAAGACTTTGGGAGCTCCTTGACACAGACTCTGGAAGTAGACAGGAATGCTGTGAGGAAAGGGGTTTTGGCAGTCACTCACTCTGTGTGCTCTCTGTGGCAGGCAGGCACATTACCTACATTCCTGCTCTGTTCTCTTCTCCTGTAAAACCTAAATACAAGGGGGTTGTGTGGGTTGCTAAGTGCTGTCTGTAAGATAATCAAAAGGCAAACAGAGCTGGGCCATAGACCAAAACATTGCTTCAAGTACCTTACAAGGGCCACAGAAAGAGTTTGAACTCTGCTGCAGGTTGGAATTTCCTGCTCCCTACATAGCTCTAATTCAGGATCTCGGAGCCCTGTGCTGGATGTGTTTTAGTGTGTCTTTCACTAATTCACTATTTAAAATGGATTGATGTTAAAATCCTGGGCAGTTCACATAAGAACTGTGTTGTTCTATATCATCACTGTGCTGGAATGATGCTACAGTGCAGCAAGAAGAGCAAGGTTTTGTCTTGTAACATGGACTTTGTCCCAGGCCAGGCTGGATGGGGTCCTGGGCAGCCTGACCTAACTGGTGGCATCCCTGCCTATGGCAGGAGGTTGAAGCTAGGGGAGCTTTAGGGTCCTTTCCATCCCAACCCATTCTGTGATGATTCTGTGGTAAGGCAGCAGCTGACACAGGGACCTCAGGTCACGTTCTGCACCCTGATGGGGTTTCTGCAGTGAGTGAAGCTGCTTGCAGTGCTCTACAGGACTCCTC
Organism: Anomalospiza imberbis; assembly: GCF_031753505.1. Classification (NCBI taxonomy): domain Eukaryota; kingdom Metazoa; phylum Chordata; class Aves; order Passeriformes; family Viduidae; genus Anomalospiza; species Anomalospiza imberbis. The sequence goes on from NC_089690.1 coordinate 26,273,622, forward strand.
CCTGCTGTAAGAACCTCACTTGGCTAGGAGAAGAAAAATGCCAGTGAAACTTTCTGAAGTGACTCAAGAAGTTGTCTTTCTTTCTTTATGGCAGTATTCTATCTTTAAAGCAGGGCTGGTGAAATAAAATGAGCATATGAACCTCAGCTCTGTAAAAATGAGGGTGGGAAACAAAATTTAAACATTTCTTCATCAGCAGATAATGCTGAAGAACAGCTCAGCTGTTTGGCTCTGTGTTGGAGAACTTAGGGTGAAGCCAGGCAGCTGGTTCCCTGCCTTCTGCAGCAGGAGAGAGCACGGGGGGCAGAAATGAGATTGAGGGAGCACTGCTATTCCAAATGGTCCCTGTTTATTCTTGACTGAGTGTTTACCCACAGCCATCAGGAAGGAATTGGGTTTAAATGCAGTGCAGCAGAACACTCTCTAGTCAGGTGTCTCTTCCTTCTCTCTTTGTTGAATTCAAATGTCTATATTTGGCACATCCTAGGCTGTTGTCATGGAAATGGTTGTATTGCCACATCCACGGCAGAGCAGCTTTGTTCTGCGCTGAAGGATCAGGACGATGGGTGAGAAAGGAAGAGGCCTCTTCTCAACACTCGCATACATAATATTTGTTCTTCAGCTTCTTCACTCCAGTTGGAAGGCACAGAGCTGTTGAATGAGTTGTTCTGAGCTAATATTGAAATATTGTGTAGGACAATACCCAATGGTTGGACATAGAGCATTACTGAACATCACAAAAGATAGGATCCCCAGCTCCAATAGCTGCCTCCTATACAGTTGTGTGCTACTGATTAGCACCAGTGCAAAGCAGTAACATTTCTGCCCAGTCCTTTTTACCCTGTATTTGTAGTTCGTGGGAGATCTTGTGTGTACCTGCTATTTTGAAAATGGTAGGAAAGAAGACACCCATTTGAACATTGTAGCTGGAAATGTCAGGGACTGCAGCCAGATATTTCCCACTTATCACAGGGAAAAGAAGAGTATTTGAAGAGTTAATGAAGATGAACTTAAACAGAAGAAGTGAGTAATATTGGCAGATTTCACTCCTTGAGTCTTTTCTGCTGCTGCCAGGCCACCTGCATTTTCCCCAAGATAGGTCCTCTGCCATGAGAAGGGGAAAGAATAGAAGAAAGAATGTTGGATCTGTTTGCCTCAGATCAGAGTGTTTTCACAGCCTGTTGCTTCAGGGAGCTTCTCAGCTTCATGCCAAGAAGAGTCAGAAGATAAGGAACTTCAGAGCAGCGAGGGAAGCCACATCTTGCATCTCGGAACTGAGCTCTGCAGGGTTCTTTCCTCTAGTGCCTGGATCTGTGGGAGGAGTTCCTCCCCCTCCTGTGCATCTTGAACGTGGTAGGAGATTATTTCAAGGCCTTTCAGACATTTGGTGGGTTTTATTTCTCTGTTAAACGTGCACATAGAGGCTGGTACGTGCTTAGTTGGAAGCCGTGCTGTTTCTAATGCAGTCTCTGTATCCAGCATGACCCAAAAATTCCCCCAGTCTGACTGCAGAGGAGGAAGGTCTTCTCTGGTTGCATTGACAAAAAGCTGCACTTCTCACAATGGCCTGGACAGGTGAGATGGAGTGCAACTACAGGGAGCTCCTGTCCCTGCACTGTAGCAGCATGGGGTTAGATGGTGGCTGCTGCTACCTCTATCTTATTGCCCAATAAGCCTTTCCTGTGGAAAGGCCACTTGGGTGAGCGTTCAGGCAAGGCAGTCAAGTCCACACACACACCTCACTCACCACGGTGGGCTCAGCCATGAGAGGCAGAAGGGCTTTATATGGTCAGTTCCAGCAAGGTTTATTTCAGCAGGCTGAAGAGAAACCAGGGACCAAAGATGGGACCGTGTGCTGGGCACCAGGTTAAGGAGGGCAGGGCACAGGGTTGGCACAAAGGGCAGGGCAAAGGGCACTACCCTACAGGGAAGACAGAGCTGGCCACCAGAGATACGACAAACAATGAGGGAACAGGGAAAGGAGAAACCAGGGGAAGTTGGGACGTCTGGGGAAGGGAACAGGAGTGGTTCATGGTGTTGTGAAAGACTCCGTGGGGAAGTCCTTTCTGTCTGCCCAGGTGGGGAAAACTCTATGGTAAATTCTTCCAAGACAAGGCCTGGGGATTTCGCTGAGGGGGAAGGATTTCACAGCAGAGGAGGAAAGTCTTCTCTTGTTGCATTGACAAAAAGCTGCACTTCTCACAATGGCCTGGACGGATGAGACAGAGTGCAAGTACAGGGAGATCCTGTCCCTGCACCACAACTGAACCATGTACCTGTAGGAAGGCACAGCAGGACTTGCCCAGAATCCACTACTTTTAGGAGCTTTGACGGATTTAATCTTTTGAGATTTCAGGAATGTTTATTCATTTACAAACTTCCCAGATACATGATTTGGTCATATACAACAGTAAGGGTCATAAATGTATTTGTAATTAGTGCTTCCCAAACTCCAAGCTTTCTAATTATCCATTGCACATTTAAATTTTAAAAATGCAGGTAAGCAAAACAAAAATGGTTGATTTTCTTTATTTAAGGTTTGATGCAAACATCTGTTTCCTGGTGTTTTTATTTTGTATATATAAGAAGTGAACCAGATGGGAAGGATTTTAATTTTCTGTAGAAATTTGCAATGTTAAGAACATCATCTTAGAATTTTATCTCCTTATATCTGTGCCAGCTGTTCTGCCTGGGAAAGCTGCTGCTCCCTTCATGTTTCTGTGGCCCTAGCACAAACTGGTCACCCTGTTAATACTGGCACATTAGAATTACAGAACCTGTACCATTGCTGGTGTTCAAAGCAGAAGCATCAGCAGCAGTAATTGGTAACTTACTGTTTATCTCCGATAAAGCCAAATACTGAAAAATATTCCCTAAACTTGGCTTTTAATTGTGGCAAGTGAAAAGAAAGATGGTCGAGATTTATTATTAGATGCCATGATCTAATTGTTATTAGATGACATTATTTATGATTAGATACCACTTGTTAGATAAAGTGCATCCTAATTTCTTCTCCTTCCCAGGAAGGAAGTTCTCTTGAAGAGTGATAGCGTATCTGTATTGCTGCTCTGGGCACAGTGGGTGAAAGCCTTGGATGGCTTTTGTCTGCAGGATGTGGTTATGGTTGAATAATGGAACAAACAAAATATGGAGTATAATTAGAACAAGTTCCCAGGTAGTTTTTCATGTTAGAAATTAGGGAAGACCTTAAGAAGAAATATTTTCCTTTAAAAGCCATTTTAACATACATTTTCTTGGAGCAAAGGGACATTTGCAGATAACCATAACCTGAGGTAATCTTTCCAGATCAAGGAACTTCAACCAGGGAAGAAGAGTTGGTTGCTTTCAGATCATCTCTCTGGTGAACTTTTTTTTTTTTTTTTTTTGTATCTCAGAGTGGCAATATAGAGAAAACAAAAGTGTTCTTTTTTGTTTGGGACCACCTCTGAGGCAAATGTCAAGCGACAGCATAGGAGAAAAGGTGAAGGAATCACTGGAAGCTTTGATATATATTCTGTTGAGCTGTACATTACCTTTGGTAAAAAAATGAAGGCAAGTTGGCAAGCTAACCTTTTTATAGAGATAACAAAGGTATAGAACTGCTGTCCTTATTTGGCTTCTTCCAGTGGAAGTAGAGAGAAATCTCTCCTGACACCATAGTGGAAAATTTGATATGGTGCAGAAGCAGAAAATGCCAAATGCAAAAATGTCATCATCCCTATTGTAGGATGCCAACCTGCCTAATACAGGAAGTCCAACTCTATTATTTTGCAGCATGACATGTTTGACGCACAAACTACTTTGTCCAGGCAAAACCAGCTCAGTTCCACATTGCAGCTCCCCAGTTCCAGTGTGCTCCCCTGGTACCAGGTGTATGCAGCTGGCAGGTGTTGGATGGCTGCAGCTGTGGTGGACATCCTGAGTTGTGCAGAAACATTTCCATCAGCCAGAATTTCAGGGTTGGGCAGCCTGTTCATGAGGAGCAATAGAAAGCTTTGTAATCAGATTCACATAAGCAATTAGTTCTGGTTAAAACAGGCAGATGTTTTACTGTCTTGTTTTGGTGTGACCTCCCTGTCCCCTGGCTTCTGAGCAATAAATTGACATATTCTGCAGTACCCACAGCTTGTGACATGACTGAGAGAATGGGATTTGGTGTCTGGTTGGTATTTCTGATTAAGAAGTTAAATGTGCAGATGATGGTAGCAAATGCTGAAGGTGTTGCTGTTTTCAGGTGGATGCTCTGCGTGTGTAAGAGTAACATGTCCTGGATCTTTGTCAGTGTCAATGTTCTCCCCTGCACTATCCAAATTCTACTCCTTCACCTGTACTCCCACCTTTTCTGCTTGCACAGCCACTCTCCAGTGAGTGGATTTGCAGGGGTGAACCCAGCTTCTTGAACACAATGATTTCTTCATCCTGCCACCAGCTTCAATCAGCTCTCTTCTCCTCCCAAACTTTCTTCATTATTGCTTTCCTATTCCTAAGCACCATTTCATGTGCTCCAAATTTAACCTGTCATTTTGGTTTGATTTTTTTAAGGTATGTGGGAAGAAATCCTCAAATTTTACTGGACTCCTGAAAGCTTTTGACATAGAGATGTATTCTCCCTGGTCTCCAGAAACCTCCACCTCTGTTGGAGACATCTTAAACTCTGTATAGGTCATCCTATAATAAACCTGTGGCTTGGCTGCAGGACTTGGGCTTGGGTCACCTTTCAGCAGTCTGCCACTGGCCTCTGCTCCACAAACAGCATGAGGTTGTACCCGCTGTGTCTTTGTAGTTGCTGCAGATTCAGGTTTAGCTGAACTGTCAATAAGGTAGAACTGAGGTTTGCTGGATGGAAATCAAACCCGTTGTCAGCACAAAGGTGTTGTGTGCTCAAAGCAGATCCAATCCTTGTGTTTTACAGCTTTCAGGATAACCTGCTCCTAGCTGACTTCAATTAGCTTCTGCTTTTCCAAAGGGAAACCTTAGAAGTGTCCCTGGAATTAAAATGCAGGCATTCCAGTGGGTCTTATTCTGCTTGTATTGCCATGAACTGAAATCACCTCCTGCAGGCAAGAACAGTGTGCAGGTGAGAAGATGTTATCTCAAGGAAAGTTTCCAAACCAGTTGCATAATATAAAGTGACATTGAAAATTAAAAGCTAATTTGACTTCAAAGTTAGCTCTGACTCACTAGACCTTGCTCTGCTCAACTCTTAAAACTGTCTAAAATAGTGATTTTCACATCAGGTGTCTCAGTTGCATTCCGAGAGCCTCATGCTTTGGAAGGGGGTTGTGTAATTAGCTCTTCTTATGACTCATTAAATCAGTTTTCCTCCTTCAGCTGCTGAATACAGTTGTTGATAAGTAGCAGTTGTGATACACACAACATAATCTGGGAGTGTCTCTTATCTGCACTCTCCTCTATATGCACTGTTACTTTCCATAAAACTATTCATGCTATCTTTGATATTCCACTTGGAATCCAATTCTAATGTCTTTGCCTTTATTTAGACTTATAACCACAGGAAGTAGACCCAGTTCAGCTGTTTGGTGTATGGATCTCCTGGCTTTCAAGGAAAAGCATTTGTAAATGGTGACTTGCTCTGTGAACAAGTAATTAGTGTGAGCTATCAGGAAGATAAATTAGCTGCATTTCAGTGCACAGAAATGAAGACTTTCTGTGGCATCAACAGGAAATACCGGTGGTTTACAGTGGGCAGCTTCTCAGTGTTATTTTAATGCAAATAGGCATGAGCTAATTGGTCAGGGATAGAGGGAGCTCCTAATTGGTATGTATAAAGAAGAAGCAAACATGCAGAAGAAAATTTCCAGTAGAACACTTTTCCACTAGGGAGGAAACTGCAGTGTTAGCTAGGCTATACCTGCAGCACAGTTTGGCTTGCTTCCAGTAAAGAATTTTGTAATACATAGATTTGATAGACAATCAGTATTTTTGCAGTTAATGCCAATTTACGACTTAAAATAATCTCACCTCTGCTGTGTGACAGCTGTTGCTTGTGAGACTGGGTCAGGTGAGGACAAACTAAGACAGGCAGGAGGTGTGTGTGACCCAGCAAGGGTTCTGTGACTAGTATGGGAATGTCTCTCCATCACTGGAGGTGTCTCTCCATCCTGTGCCCCAGGTTGAGTGGACATGCTCACTGCCAGGCTGGCAGAGCTGCCTCTATCCCTCCTACAGTCTTGCAGGCAGAGACATTTCACTTCTGGCAGTATTCATGCAGAAAGGAATTCAGGGAGTGGTGGGTATCCATTTCACACTTGACCAGGCAATAAATACAGAAGGCAGCACACAAAGCTGTAAGTTCCTGAGGGGGCCCGTGCTTAATTTATATTGATGCTATTTTCTGATGTCAGACAAAAACTATATCTCATGTCTAAAATGAAGCATCCACGTATGGGTTGAATAATTGGAGGTTTATTAGTGATAACAGGAGATTGATGCACTGGGAATTCAGTTCTGCCCATTTGTCTCATAGTCCTTTGCTGGACTTCCACATTTTGTGCATTCTCTCAGAAACAGAGTCTGTGAGATAGTGAAAAATATGGGGTTTGGTTATGGGAATTTTTTTTGTCTGAAAAGATAAGACGTTTAATGTGGTGTTTAATGTAATTGCTTCAAAATTGTCAATTAGCCCTTACAAATGATGGACTTAACTACTTATTAGCTTTTCATGTTGCCAGAGGAAGGACATAGTTCAGCCCCTGGGGAGATGGGCCGGTGGATGGATGTCTTAGGTGCACTTCAGCTAGATCACAAAGACTACCGCTTGCCATGGAAAACCCTCTGGCAGCTGGCTGCTTGTGAAGGCCTTGAGCTAGATAGCTTAGGGGCTTTAAGTAGAGTGAAGTTGGATGAATCTGGGCCCTAATCCCTGTTTACCTCAATGTTTTCATCTGTGGTTTGGCAGCTTTAGTTGCTGTGCATGCTAAGGCTGAGGTCTTGCTCATTAATACTGAAAGAGATTGAAGACTTATTTTCCATGCATGGTCTTCCACAGCTTCCAGCAATCTGGGGACTAAAAGAATTTTGGTGCTCTTGCTAGGGTGGTGGATCTCTGTGTTAGGTTCTATCTGTGCTGGGAGGAGGATCTGTCATTCTCACTGGCTGTATTGTATAAGATATATGTACATCTCCCACTTGGTTGGTGGGAGATGTAAACCCACCTGCAGATGTGTAACCTTTTCTGTGATGCTTGCCAGGAGCAGAAGTGGGGCTGTAACTGCTGAGGGGAGCCCATATTTGCAGTGAAATCTGTTCCATCTGTGACTGAGAGCATATGGAGTGCCTTGCCTTCTGTGTGTGCTCAATACATCAGACATCAGCACTTGGTTGTGTTCGTGCTCTTCTTTGTTTGACACCATGGGCTCAGCCCTGGGAGGAGAGAGAGACAGACAGGAGGACTGCAAAGGGCACTTGGCCAATTGAAATGGGCATCAGAACTTTCGTTGCAAATGGGGTCTTTTGTCTAAGCAAATCTTTGGTGCCTCTTTTTATAGATGCCAGCTGAACTCTTGAATAATTCTGTGCAGTTCTGCATTCAGGGGAATAGGAATGTTTAATGATAATGACTCTTACCTGAGGAACTGAATTTAGAGCATCTCTAAAATCTTAGCTTGATGCCTAATATGGAATGCAGAAAAGGGCTGTAGTTCCTGAGCCCAGAGCAGAGATGAAAGAAGTTGGAAGCATTAGTCTCCTAAGCCTGTGTGACAGCTTTTTCTATTTTATTAATGTCTACTTTAGAAACAAAGATGTACTTGCTCAGTTTGCTCATTTTCTGAGACTAATTTATGTTCTGAGTTCAGCCATACTATTTTCCTTAATGCTATGGAATTTGGTTGTATTAACAATGAAAGAAAAATCCAGAGGCTTGATCTAGACAGAGGCATAATTTATGGAAGGAGGAAGCCCTGAGAGACATCTTACCATGCCAGTTTTCAGTAGTAGAAGTGAGCTACTCAGCTCTTTTGTCCAGATGTCATGGTAGGCAGACCTCCAGAACTCTGGCTGCAACAGTTGCAGAAAACAGTTAATCACTCTGGCACCTGGCAAGCAAATTTACTACTTGACTGAAAAATAGGGAGCATGGGAATCTTGATGCAAAGTATAATGAGGAAGAAATAACTACAATGAAGTAAAAATTAATCAGCTAACTCAAATCTGAATTAAATTAATGTTTTTGAGCAAATACTACATTGTTCAAACATTTCAGGAAGTGTAATATAAATAAAAGGCTCTTACTTTGAGGAAATTTCATTACTGCATAAAAAATCCATGTAGCCCAAGGTGACAAATACCACTTCTGTTTTCCCCACTTTTTTGAAGAAACTGTTTGCTATGAAAGCACTTTATTTTTCATTACATGTTGTTGTACTGTGACCTAAGAAGAGTTAAGGGCACAAGAACATGAGAAGTTCTGGACCCAGTTTGTACATCACAGAGGGAGTTACTTTAAATTTAGAAATTGGACAAGCTGTGTAAACTACTTCTGCATTTTTGGTTTGGGTTCTTTGGTAGGTTTGCTTGGATTGCACAAAAATAATTCCAAGTTCTGTCCTGCTCCCATCTGTTCTTGGCTCTGGTCAGCTTCACAGGGAGCAGAGAAATGTACAGTTAGATTCTGTTTGTGCAGAACACATCACCACAGAAAGCTTCAGGTTGGTTCTTAACTCAAATGCCTTTAAAAAAAAGACAAGATTCTCATGTTTGTATTTTACCCATGAGCCTGAAACACCTCTCAGTGCCATGTTTCAGGATAAAGGACAGTTTTTACCTTCTCTGCGTCAGTGATCACCAAATTGTTATTCCTGACAAGGTTGGATAACTGGAAGAAGAAAGCACTGCACTCAGTTTTAAGTTAAAACACTGATCAGCTGATTGTGTTTTACAATACAGAGTATAATTTATATATCCAGGCATTGTAACATTACCACTGACCAAAATTAACAGTAATCTGGCCTGAATAAAGATTGGGAGAATTCGGTGCTTGTAAATGTGGTTTTACAGCAGGGTTACAAAACATGATTAAACAAAGATAACTTCCAGTGTTTGAGGTGGCAGTGAAGGTTTGGAATACGATCATCTGCTGAAAACATTAGTGGATTTCTTCATGTGTAATATGAATTAATCTGCAGCATCTCCCCGTCCCATGACAGCATTAGGTCTGTAAAATTAACCAGGAGAATATTATCTGCTAATTAAAACAGATCAGACCTTTCTTACTGGAAGGGCTGCAAGGATGCAGCTCTCAGAGGCAGAACAGGAGCGGGTGTTTTTGTTCCTGTGAGCGCTGCAGGTCACAGCTGGGCCTGGTACCATTTATGGAACAGTCAGTTGGGTCAGTTGTTCAGGTGGATAAGGAAGCTTTATTTAGCCATTTATGTGGAGTCTGCTCACTGTCAGCCCTACCCTCAGGAACAAGTGTCCACATCAAGATAAACACAAAAGAGGGGTTCTTCTTGTCAGACTCTAGAGGACATTTTTCAATTCTTCCCAAGAGGTTCCTTCCTAAATAGGACTAAAGAGCTTCAAGCTCCTGTAGACAGCTCAGATGGCTTCTGCTTTTGCTCCACCTGCTCTCAAAATAGATGATGAACACTTTAAAGGATTTGGCAGCCTATCAGTGTTTCTCAAGTGCTCACTTCCCATTGAAGCTGAAGGTGCTGTGTGGGGACATGCTCGTACTAACCTTGAATTGAAGTGATCACAGCAGGAACATGAACTAACTCACTTTACTTCTTTGTGTTCTGTGTGAATTCCCTGTGCCTATGGCTAGGCAGCAGCCTGATGACTCTGTTTCCTGTCTTATCTTTTATCTTTTCATCCAGATTCACCCTCTTTTCAATTTTAAGTATTTGGCTTTGATTTCTGAAAGAGAAAGAAAGGCCTCTCTGATGAAAGAGGTGGGCATGACCATCCTTTTAAGAGAGGAGAGAAAGAAAAAATGAAGTATTGTGTAGCGTGAGTGAGCATTTGCTGAACAACATATGATTGTCAGTGGCACCAGGTATTCATGGTTTTATTGTGAAGCAGAATGAAATTCCCAGTGGTCACAGTTCAGAGCAACAGAAGCCCTGATAGGAATGTGGTTTTTTTTTCTGAGAATTTTTCTACGTGAATAAATTCATTTGCATAATGGAGTGAGGAATACCTCTTTTTTTAAACTGACCTCTTTTTGGCTTCTCAGCTTCTTTCACTGCCTGCTAGCCAGAGACAAGTCCTATCAGAAATTCCCACAGTTCTTTGCCCCTTTTATTCTCCAGCCACCTAGAAATCACTTGCTATTTATGGATTAGTGCTGGGAAGAAGTTATCTGGGGAACTTGAGAGTAAGGGGGTGCATTTGAAACTTGCCTCTGGATCATGCTGCATACATGTGTATTGTCCAAAACTACCAAAATCTGTTCTTATGTCCTGGGTAATGTGCAGACAGCAAGAAACAGTGTTGGCAAATACAGTATAAATAAAATATAATCAGATTTATGGCAATTCTACTATAATCCTGGAGTGAAATCATAATTTGTATTTTAACATCTGTAGGTATACTAGAATGTGTGTTTGAGGAAGAAAACAACCAGCCATTTTAAACTGGATTCTGATCCCTGCACTAATTCCTCAAGCTTTCAAGAATCATACCTGTTCTCTTTAAATGACGAGGGAGAAGATTATAGAACTTTGTTGTGATCACTCTTCTGCTGTTGGTGTCATGTCCCCCATTGTGTTGGTGTTTCCCCTGGCCCTGATCTTTTGGTGAGGCACAGAAACAGATAAGCAGCATATGGTGTTTGAGACCATATCTTATTTTCTGAACATTCAATCAATGTTTCGTTTTCTTGTTTTATTCTTTTTTTCCCCTCCAGAAATCCTATTAGTTGATCATGTTTGAATCCATTTGGCAAGACCAGTTCCTCAGCACATTTCAGATGTGCCAAAGAAAAACACATTGTCTCATCAGTCTTTGCTTAGTACCAATCTTTAATCTAGTGAGCAACCCTTTACTACACAGCATTTTCCATGAGATGGTAATTTACCTCTTCAGTCACTTATTACTTCTTTTTTTTTTCCATGGAATGTATGCTTTGGCTCTTACCTTTGACAGTTTCAATCTGCAGTGTTGTTTTGTAGCCAGAAGGTTTTCATCCTCTGCTGGGTGACTGGTGGTTCTTGCTGAGTTTAGTGAGAGAAGTGCTTTAGAAACCAAGTTCACCTCTGTGTTCCAAACCCAGGCACTGTCCGTGCCTCCTGAACTGGTCAGCAAGTCCAGTCCAAACTCATGGTGCTGCTTAGCATGTTTTCCTTGGGACTCACCAGATGAGGTAGCTCTGTAAGGCTCACAATCACATTTATAGTGAGGATTTGTGGTATTTTTGTTACTCTGGAAATTACACATGGAATGTAGGTCATGATTTCGCAGAGAAAAAAAATGGGTTAAAAGTCTTGCTGAAGCAGTGAGGGTCCCCTGGTGCTGTAGGTGTGCAGAAGTGATCTATCCTGTACATGCCTGTCATGGGATCTGCAGCTTTCATGCACACAAAGTGTGAGGAAATGGGGGTTTATAATGGGAAGCCCTGACCCTGTGCTGTCCATACCCAACACACTTGATGGCCTTAGGGGAAGTCTGTGATGCACAAGGAATGTGGGTTTGCTGCCAAGTGCTGTAAAATGCAGAGATGACAGCTCTGTTCCACAGAACACAGTCTAGGAAGATGCAGATGCATCTTTCACATGATGCTGGTGTCCTCCTTTTGGGGAGAAAGACAACACAGACTAGGAAATCCACTGCTAAAGGTGGCTGAAGGGTTTTATTGTCTTAAATATAAGCTTGTATCTTGCCTTAAAAAAAAAAAAGGCAAGTGTGGAATGTTTGTATAGTTTTCTGGTGGTTTGTTTCTGCCCTGGTGACTGAGGCTTTCTGCTACATGGAATTATTGACTGTAACTTATCAAAAATCAATTAACGTGACGTGTGAATTCCATAACTCCCATCCCTTAGTTATGAGCACTCTTACTTTTTTTTTTACTTGTAAGTACATGGGCTTCTCACCACAGATTGAGTTAAATAGGTTAGGCTGTTAATCACTGAAGTGATTTTGAGTTGGAATAATTTGAATCAGTTTCCCAGACAGACTGCTTCATCACCAAGTCTTGAACAAAAATCCATTAATACCATAGGCTCTGGTAAAGCAAGGACAATGTCCTTCCTTGCCACTTCATTCTTAGTAAAAAAAAAAAAAAAAAAAAGAGTTTGATGCATAGAATAGTTGTTAGTGGCAAATAGAATAGGGAGAGGGGTCTCACAAAACACTGAGATTTCGGGTGGCTGTTACAAGCTGGTCAAACCAGTGCCGTCTTTGAGCTGAAACAGAGTTCTGGGAAACACTGAGGCTAAAATCACTGCTTTTTCTTGGAAGAAAAGTTACTGGGGAATAACTTTCAGGTCTGCCCAGACATTTGTGAGCTTTGGGTTCTGGATTTTGTAGTGACTCTGGAAGCAGCACATAGAGTTTTCCAGAGGGCTTATTCTGCAAAACCAAGCTTGGGTCTGGTATCCATCTTTTAACAAGTCCTTCTAGTGGTGGAAGCACTTCTGCTGACAGTTGTCATGAATGGAATGAGTTATTCTATGGGAGGCTGGATGCTGAGCAGACAGATTTAGGGCTGCTTTTGGGACAGTGTGGTTGTGTGTGCTTGGGTACCCTTCTCTCCATCCCCAGCACAGTTGCCTGAACCAGTACCTCGAGTGTTTTTCCTGCACACATCACTAAAAACACAGTTCCAGAAGCTGACTGCACATCCCTTGTTTGCCTGTCAGATGCTAAAGGGAATTTGTGGAATATGAGCTTCCTCTGGGACAGACCTTCAGGCTGAGCATGCTAATTAGTACTGCAGAAAAGGGAAGTCTGAGGGAAGCTGCTCAGAAGGAGACTTTTGAACTAGGCTGGCTTTGTGTTTTGATTCTCTGGAAAAGAACAGCTTTTCCATTTTATAATACTGTTAGCAGGGAGAAGTCATGCTTGTGCAAATGGCTGCTGTGACTGTTGGCAATGCTGTCTCTGCTCTATTTCAAACAAATCCAAGTTTTTGAAAGTGGTATCTGACCCTCTGCAGCATGTTAATAAGACTGATGGTGGGAATGGAAAATGTTCTGTTGTCTATACAGGCTAAAAGATAGTTTCACTTCAGTCCTTTCCTTTCTTTGCACTAAACAACACCTCAGCTTCACTAGCTGATTTCCACACACTGGCCATGAATCTGTCATTTCTGTGCTGACCTAACAGCAAAAAATTGGGTTTGGGCTGTCTTAGAGGTTAAAAATTAATTTAAACACTCTCAAGTGAGTATTTGTGTGGCTGCTTTCTCACACTTTTGCCTGCATGACAGCAACAGACTGCTTCAGTAACTGGAGAAATGCTGTGCTTTATGAGACTGAAATGCTCTTGCAGGTTGATCTCTTTTGCCAGGTGGGGTGTGTGTGTTTGAGTAACTGGCAATTAGAAGTTCTGCATCAGTGTCTGTGCTGGCTTCATGGCAAATCTCAGCGTCTCTTCAGCAGTACAGAATCCAGAGTCTTTGCAAGGCTGTACACAGCTCATGGGGTGGGGGACAGAAGTACCCCTCTTCTGTTTCAGAATAGCTCTGTGCTGATTGGTTTGGTTTAGGGAACTGACAAGTCTCCTGACATAAATCTGAAAACTTGTTAAGAGCCTTTCAGCTCAACTTGAGCACCTTTTATCTTGAAATAGAAAGAAGAAGAAAAAAAAGAAAGAATGTATTAAAACAAGAAACAGTGTCAAACTCTATAAGAAAACGTTTTACCTAATGAAAACAACTATAAAGGTTTGGACAGTGTAAACTTTTTTTAAAAATAAATTGAGAGAGAGCTTGCTTTGAGGTATTAGTAGTTGGTAAAGAGCCAATTCATAACATGAAGACAAGCCCCATGCCAGACAGCTAAATTCAGGCTTTGTCCTTTTAATATGTCACAGCTACCGCACCCTGGAATTCATCATCTGAAAAGGCAACCTAGATATGGTCTGGCCCTGGGCCAGATTACATTTCTTCCTCAAGTAATCAAGGCTTTTATGCTACATGATCAAGTTAGTCTTTGGTTTAGTGTTTGGTACTGGCATTCCTTTATTCCTGAATTATGGCTCCATCAAAAACCTGTTGGTTTCAGCAAGATCAGGGTAGTGTCCCACAGAGCATATCAGGGCAATAGCTGTTGGGGAAATACTGCTACCACAGTGAAACATTTGTGAATCAAACTTATTTCCTCTTCCCCTAGGTGGTGGTATCCAAGATGTCCACAGGGAACAATTTAGTAGTTCATCTGTAACTGATATGAACATATATTTATGCACTGTATTTTGTGCAAATAAGATGCCTAATCTGATAGCAGGTTGGAAAACAAACTTGAAGAGCAGGTTGGTCAGCAGGCAGAAATGAATACCAAATATTTTACTTGCTGCCTCACATATTTTTGGAAACTTTAGAAGCCAGAAATGTGTGTTGGAAATGTGCATTAAAATAATCCCCAAAGTGGATTACTCAGCTATTTCTGTAAGAACACTGCAAATTCACTTCCGTTGTGCTGTTGGCCTCCTTGAATCACTATTAATTAGGAAATTTAGCTCTTTAGCAGGATGCTAATTAAATTGAGCTGCAGTGATACAGACAAGTAAAGGACCTCTTTCTATTCTCTGCCAAGATAGTCATGTATCCTGGGGTTGTCATGAGGAAAGTCCAGCCAAGCTGCCAGTTTCCCTTCCTCTAGGGATGACATGTCACATTTCATTTGACTACCTGTCTGTTACAGTGGATCTCTCCCTCCTTTTCTTTTAATTTTAGAATTGTTTATCTCATCCTTTTTCAAGGCGAGAGTTCAGCCCGGCAGTGCCTTTTGACTTGGTTTGTGGGCTCTTAATCAGTCAAGTATGTAATTCAGTTCTGTCCTGAAGGCACTGCTGGCCATAGTGTGGAAACTGAAGGCAAGGGCAAGAAGTTATGAGCAGTAGCATCTCTGTAATCATAAACACTGTCCCAGTTCTACAAATCTGCTGAACCTTGATGTTTTTTTTCTTGTGAAGCTTATTTAAGCTAAAGGTGCCTTACAAAGTGCTTCACTTTCTCCAGACACAGTCTCATTTTTGTGACCTCGTTGGGGAGAGGAGATGGTTTACTTCACTGTATTGATGCCTCAGGTTTTAGCTTTTATATTTTTCAGGTTCTGGGCTGCTCTAGTGTGTACTTCTGAGCCTCGTATTATGGGATGCTGAGCTCTCTTCACAGAGCAGGGAGACAAAACAATTCCTTCTCCAGCTGGGGACCAAGGACAAATGATCCAGATCTCAGGCCCAAGAGCACAAACAACGTGGGCTGGAGAGAGGAAAACAAGCAGGATGGGACTGCATGGGCTAAAGCTGGAACTGGACAATGAACTCCAGTGTGCCAATGGAGCAGAGCTGATCACAGTGAGAGCCCCTGTGAGCCGTCGTGCATTTTGGGACCATTTTGGTTCATCTTGGGTGCAGCCCTGGCTGGGCTCTTGTGCTGCCCAAGGTGCATCCATGGAGGCCTTCTAATAAATCCCTGCTTTATTCTTTAACTCCTTTTGTTAACAGCTCAGAACAGCCTCTGTTCTGGGCCAGCCTTGATAAGGGATCAGTATGACCCAGTTTGCTGTTTGCTTTACCTGAGTTACATGATGATGGAGAAGGAGTCTTGCCCTGTCACTTGACTCTTTCCTTTTTGATGATAAAAAGATGCTAAAGAAAAAGAAAGTTCCAGAAGAGCAGTTTTGTGTCATCTTGGTGAAGGTAGCAACTGACTGCTGGCTGAGGTGCAGTGGGAGAAGATTTGCACCCTGTTGTGGAGTTCTTTGTTTAAGTTGGGAAGTCCCTTCCATATTCCTTGCTGGCCTATTGCTAGGAAACTATAGCACAATATTTCTGTGCCACTGCCTTCTCAGTTTATTCTCTGTGGGAAAGAGAACATTTAAGAAAAACTGATGTTTCTGTGCTTCAGAGAGAGTAAGGCTTGTGTGATCTCTGTCTGCTCCACATCCTCCTGAGCACCAGGGGAAGGCTGTGTTGGAGAAAACAAACACAGGGCTGCAGTGAGCAAGGAGTTAACTTTGATTTCCCACCTTCCAAGTGTTGAATTCCAAAGCCCTGTTGAACAGAAACTGCAACATGCTTGCATTTTTGCTAGCTAAGCTGTTCAGATATTGATCAAAATCTGTTCTTGCATTCACCATCTTACCCAAAGAGCTGATGTGCTATCTCTGAGATGGTAATCTTTTCTACCAAGAAAAATCCCCACAAAAGCATTTAACTTTCCATGTTCTCTTCTTCTGATCTAGATCTATTTTTCCTGGAAATTTAAAGCTCATCTAGCAAGTTCTGTGGGTAGGATTTTCCAGTTGAAGAATATCAAGGGTGTGGTGTGCAAGTGACCACCTGGTCAAAATCACAATTTAAAGCATATCAGGGCAATTTGAAGTTTGGTTAGTACAAAAGGATTCTCACAGATTTGTGGCCTACTTTGTTTTAACCTTTACATTTGTATCATATTCACCATCAGTATATGAGAAGCATATTAATTAATATTGGTTTTCATTGAAAATTAAAATTAAATTTAATATAATATTTTCTCTCCCAAATTAATTATTTGAGTTTTCATGTAATTTTTAACTTGGGATATCTTTGCAATTTTTCTTTCAGATTTTCTTGTTTGACTTTCAGTCTTTGAGAGATATTGGTATCTTTCCTTGCAAGACTGAAATACACATCTGAGATTGTTACAAACAGCTAATCAGACACTGGAACTCTTCATAGTATAGGAAGCTGCAGTCACAACACTAAATTGTGCTTTCCTTTTACTAGACTTACCGAGATATGAAATTGCCTACAATGGAATATTGAAACTAAACATAATGTGGATTAAAAATGCTGTGAATTAAAATCCTCTGTTTAAAAAAAAGCCTTAAGATCCTTAGCATGAAGAGACTGCATAGTTGTCTTTAGAGAAATGCAGCTCTTCAGTGAGTTTATTATACTGAGATCACAAGGTTAGCCAGTGCTGAGCACATATGAATAAAAAACAAGCTGACCAAAGAAAATTCAACATAGGGTTTGCAATAAATTCCAAATTGCCAGCCTAAAAAAACTAAAACTGTGAATTTTTCTGTAAATTTGGGACAACAATTTCCCTGTGAATAAGGACACTGATTAATCAAGGCTATATAACATATCTAAGGAAGTAATGTGTAGTCATATTTTTTCTGCTATATAACATACCTAAAATGTTTGTATATACCATATATACAAACATATACCTGTGTATATAGGTATGCTATATAACATACCTATATACACCTTTCTGCTATATAACATACCTAAAGATATAATGTGTAGCAGTACTTTTTTCCAAGGAAGTTTCAAATCTTTTCAGGCAAAATGTTGTTTAGTCTTCCATTAACTCCATTAATTCAGTAGATGCTCACCCTATTTAAAAAGGAAATCTCAGATCCTTGAAAAATAGGTTTGTGTGTCCAGTCCAGCCTCTATCATGAAGGTATCACAGCTCTTTGTTTCATAGAAAGGACTCAAAGACCTCTGCACATTGCATATGCATGAGAAGTTTCTGCAAAGCATCTTCTCACCAGCATTGTTGCCCATGAGCATAACAGGAGGATCCTGGCATATAGGTGATGATTCTCCTGAGACAGGAAGAGAGGCAAGAAGCTGTTTCACAGGGCTGATCTTTAAGTGAATGGAGGGATTTTTCTCCAGGTACCAGAGTTGGGCTGTTTATCATTTGAATGGATGGGGCAGAAGCATCTCTTCAGCTGTTTCCTAACAATACCTGTGTAACACTGTGGGTTCAGTTTCAACAGGGGAAATTCTGAATATATTCTGCCCCTTCTCTCCAGTTACCCTATTGCTTTCACACTAATAGGGGGAGAAAACTAACATCAGACTGCAGACATTAAATCTTTAATAGCCACCTTTTTGTGTGTCTGGCACTCCTGCTTCCTCCTGTTCATTGCTGAAATCCCAGAGTAGCGTCTGTTGCCTGCTGGCTGTAGTTGCCTGGCCCAAAATTCTGGGGATTACTTTGTGCACCCCCAAAACTCAGCATTGCATGGGTTTGCTATTTAGGGTAGCACGGTGCTAAAAGATGATGCTGTGCTTTTGACCAAATGATGCATAGCAAAACTCTTCAGTGACCCAAAGCTAGGCTTTGGCTTTCCTTTATATTCATATTGTCAGCTCTTACCTGGTGTTTCTTCATATTTCCCACTGTAATCCATCACCTGCTGTGCTCATCGGAATGTGTTACTTGATATGAGAAGCTCCAGTCTTTAGCTCTGCGTTGTGTTTGTGCTGTACATTTTTGAGACCATATTTGGACACTTTCCAGGCTGCCTGCAGTAGGTGGGAGTGTTTGGTACAGCCCTTGGTTAGCTCTGGGACAGGCTGCAGGCTCTGTTCATCACTCTGTTATCCAGATGCTTATCAGCTGCTCTCAAACTCCAGCCCCTGTGTGGCTGCCCAGCTGCAGCAATTGAGGCTCCATTGTTCCTGAGCTCACAGAGCATTGCTGCAGCCCACGAGTGGGAGGCCCACAGCAGCCCAAGTGTGCTTCTGTTTGTCAGTACTCCCCACGCAGGCTTTGGAGGCAAGCAACTCTTGTAGAGTTCAGGAAAAGTCTCCTTGATTTCTGCTCTGCTCTCTGGGGCGAGCTGTGATCCTCAGCCAGGAGCCTCACAGCTAAAGGCCACCTACCCCAAAGGAGCCTTCAGGTAGAGCTGGGAAAGCCTTGCACAAGGGACAGCAAAGGGAGGAGGACAGAAAGATTAATTGTCCCACTCTGTGCTGTTGCAGGCTCACCTTGAGCCATATGAGAAGCAGCTGAGGTCACTTGGCTTGTTCAGCCTGGAGAAGAGTGAGGGGGAACCTCATTGCAATCTACAACTTCCTCCTGAGGTGAAAAGGAGGGGCAGACACAGATTTCTTCTCTCTGGTGACCAGCAACAGGACCTGAGTGAACAGCATGGAGCTGTCAAGGGAGATTTAGATAGGATATTGGAAAAAGCCAGAGAGTGTGTGGGCACTGGAATGGAATTTTATGCCTGCAGGTGAAAAGAACCTCAGCTCCCTCTGACCCATGGGAGTTCTCCTCACAGCATTTGTCCTTCTAAAGTAAATTGTGGCAATTCTCAGACTCCTGATAGTGTTTGTATAGCAAAGAGAATCCTCAGGTAACACACAAGCCAGATGATTCTAAGCAAGAAAAGGCTTGAGTGGCAGAGGGTTGGGGATGTCACAATCAAGCAATAATTAGAACTGCCACCATTTAGTGATCCTTTTGCCCTGAAAAGACTCTTACCATTGCATTTATATCATAAGCACAAATTTCTTCTGGAAACACTGTGCACAAACGAGATATTAGTGTTAAAATATCTGGCATGCTTTATCTTGCCTGCCTTTTGGACAGTTAATGTCAAATTGAGTATTTGAAGCTTCTGGGCCCTGTTTTAATGGCCCTGTCTAATTCTGTACATTCTTTTAAATTTGTTTATGTCTATGGAGGCTAAACAGAGTTGATGATTAAAGAGACTATATTGTAGCTTCAGCTGTACAAGGACAAAACTGAATTCCACCCTTCCTAAACAGGTCTTTGGTCATTTGTGCTGAGATCAGCATGGGACTAACCTTGCCTAGGAAGTCAATTTAGAACAAGACATTCTCCCTCAGTGATCAAGATTTTACTTATTATTGTTTCAGCCATAATGTTTAGGTAATTTATTTGAACACTTGGATATAATTTTTGCTTTGATTTTGAAAAAAATATTATTAATATGTGTACCATGGTTGAAGCAGGAAATCCCCCTCAGCAAGAATGAGATGTTGAACTAATTGTTGGCTAATATGTTTGCTTTCCTGTCAGATAACAGCTAGATTTACAGGGTCCTAGGTTTTGTGGACAGATTCCTCTCTTGAGACAAACTGACCTGCATTTTGCTAAAAAACTTGAGGTTCAAGGAAATGTAAAACAAGTCTGTGGTGTCTTTCAAGGTAACATGACATTAACTGTGACATGAATGTTACAGGTTCTATAAGATAACAGGGTTTGGCTCCTTTGTTTTGAATTTCCTTAGTATGTGTATGCTATTGAAGGAAATCTCTCCCTTTGTTCTCACTCCCATGTTCCTCCTAAGAGGAATGTTTTTATAGCTGGGATACTGAAGATCTGAAGCAATGTCAGAAAAACAGAAAGCACGGGCTAAAAATCATCCTAACCTCAGTGATGGCCTCAGCCTGGAGCTGCCACTGCTGCTCTCAAGTGCTCACTCTGTTTCTGATTTTCAGGATCTTTCCTCACCCTTGGTTTGCAGGAGAGGCGCTGCTCCTTTCAGTAGCAAACACAGGTGGTGTCTCCTCCTCATGTGTGCAATAAAGTTATATATCCACAACGGGTCGAAGGTTTCTGTTTTACATACACCAAGGATTGCCACAGGAAAAACAGTCCGTTAAGTTGCCTTGGAGGCTTCTATTGTGAGCCCCAATCTTTGCACATCTAGAGTGAGGCAGCTTTAAGACCAGACTTTGTAAGATAAATTTTGAGTTTCTTTTGTTGCCTCCCCTTCCCATAAAACCCATAGGTGAGACTTAAAATATAATTTAAACTATTTGTTCCAGATGAGGATAATAAAGCCCTTTAAAGTAAAACTTCCACACTTTTCTGTTACTCTGAACTTGAATGTTTCTACAGTCTCTTGATGCATTTACTAAGTCTAGAAAAGGGTTCTCCAGAATTATTTTTTTCTCTTTTATGTTTTGTTTTCTGATTCATCCAAAGTTGCCTAAATAGCTGGAAATGTGGACAGCACAAGCTCAGAGATGCTGAAAGCACTTGGAGTTCCCCCCCAAGTCAACCCACAGCTGAGCATGGGATCACAGAGGGCCAAGTTAGGGTCCAGCATTTGTGAGGCCTCCAGGATAGAAGGATTTGCAAACTGGAAAGTATGAGATTCCAACTTTGAGAGCTTTCTGTGGGTTTGGGTGGAGAGAGGACTTCTTGCCAGCACGAGTCCATGAGAACAATAACATCCTGGCCTGCTGCTGGTGGAGCAGCATGCCTGGTGTGCATTAGGAAGCTGCTGATGCACGTCCTGAACGTGGCTGTTGGCAAGGCACTCGTGCTCCCCAGCAAAACCAGAGCAGTATCCTGGTATGAGTATGGGTTGAAGGAATAATGTGCAGACTGAATTACAGAGAGTTGATTCCATGAGTATTTTGAAGCACAAATGTGTGTTCTTCTGTCATCCCACCACTTGATTTTGGGTATTGTCTTTTTCCCCTGCTATTTTCTTTCTCCATTGTAATTACTGCTGGGAATCTGACCTAGCTTGCTGGCTTTGGTGCCATGCCCACTTCCTGTGCAGATCGTGGTGCAGGCCGCCATTCTGGGTGGCTGATGGTGGTTATTAACAAGAAAGCAAAGCTGAGGTATGCCCAGCAATGGAAGGACCACCAAATGCTGCAAGCACAGATTTTGCTTTCTTTCTGCAAAGCTTAAGTTCAAGGGTTTGCTGGACCCTTTCATTTGGGCAAACCACGTATATGGATAGTCCCCCATGTGGGCTTCCTTGTGCAGCTTGAAAAAGCGCAGCCAAAAAGCAGATTTTATTCCATTGCAATTGTTGTATTGCAGTAGCAGTGGAGTCCTGCCAATCCACAGCTCCACTCCAGCCTATGCAGTGCAGGCAGCTGAGGAAAGTCTGCCCTGAGAGGACAAATCTTCCCTAAATAGTTGGGCTGTATAGCAGGAATGTGAGTCCTGCTGCTGACCTGCTGCTGACCTGATCAGACAATAACCAGATCAATAATAATGTAATCCTTCTGGCCAGACTTCTTGCACAGTTGCCTTTTAATTTAATCTATAGCAATAAAGTCAAGTCTTTCCTTAGATATTTTTATTAATAGTTTTACAAGCAGAAGAAGAGTAGCCTGAGGCAAGTTTTTGCTATCTGCATGTCTCAGGACATTATAATCTGAAAGGATGCTGTCATGGCTGATAGCAGTTGTGTAAGATGATTACAAAACCCAGGGAGCTTTCAGGACTGTTTACAAAAGCTATGTGTGCTATTGTGTCTTCCTCCCAACGGTAAGAGCTCCAGGAGTTATTTTACTGTGGAGCACAGCAGAGGAAATGGCAGAAATTAATATTTAGTCCTATTTGGGTGTGATTGCAGGTAATGACATGTGAGAGTTAGTGGTGCAGCAAAACCTGCAAAAGTAAGAATGAGGAGATCTTCCTTCACTTTCAGGGAGATCACCAGCAAATGGCTTTGCTTGTCTCTGCTCTCTGCTGTCAGCCTTGTACAGCAGCTTGTTCTCTTGTGTACTCCCACCTAGCAGAGTCTGTGTCCCTAAACTGCCTGGCAGAGTGGTGGTGTGATCAGTCTCTTGGCACGCTAGTAACACAAGGGGCTAGTCACAGTATATTTTGGGAAAAAATCCATAAAATTCCTGTTACAGTTTTGGTACATGCTCGTACTGAGCACCTTGTGCAGCAAAAAGTAATTGTATTCTTGGAGAAAGCAGACGGTAAAATTGTTTCCAAGGGCAGATTATAGACAATGACTAAGATGTGACTTCTGTGGAGCTTTGTTTTAATGACAGCATATTGCTGCATATAAGACACATACCTTGAGGTAGATTCATAGCCTCTGGCACCAGCCTCTGAGAGGTTATTGCATGTGCAGTGTGACCAGACAGGCACAAAATTTTTTATCTTGAGTTGGCCTCTAAGCAGCTTTGGGATTATATTGCAAAAAGCTCTGTGATGCCTGGATTTGATGCATTTACATTAAACCCCAACAATTCCAGGAAGCATCTGAGTTCTTGTGCTGCTGATCACTTGTCTTACTCCTCATTAAGGACTTTGTGGAAGAGAGAAAAGCTGCAGTAATGGCATAAATCATATGAACAAGTAGAAGAATATCTTCCTCAATTATTTTTAAAAATTAGTCTGCAGCCTTTTCTGGCATGTAACTCGCATTCTTTCAAAACACAGCTTGCTTAAGCAGAAGCAAAATACTGTAAGCTACATCTTCCAAGCTCACATCCCCACTTTCTGTGCTTGGTTACACAGCCATAGTGAAAATGGGATTAAATTTCAGGGCAGATAGCAAAAGAGGACAGCTGAGGTTGTGCTTCCAGAGTCTGGGGCTGGCAGGCAGGCTGGATTTTGTCCTGGACTGTGCTGTGGCACAGTAAGAACTGGGATCCACTTACTTGGGCTGCTGAGCTCATACTCACCTGTGACAGGTCACTGGTTTATAACACACCACTGCTGAAAGATTTTATATACGAAGGTAAGCAAAGGATTCACAGTTTAGCCTTTGACATTCAATTTTGGCTTGTTCTGGGCCCTGATTTACAAGAACTTTAGATGGAGTTTGGCATTTCTTTTTCTTGGAAAAATCTGTGGATGGAAAGCTCAAAAGTTAGCTTCTACCTGTCAAAACTGAGCACTTGTGAGAGACTTCCAAGGTATTTACACATGAGCAGAGATGCCTGGGTGGGTTAGATCTTCACAGCCAGGTTGTAACAGGGACCTGTCACAGCCTGGCTAATCAACCTGGCTGAAGCACTCAGTTGATGTACCCTTGCTCCTTCTGGAGCTGGGTCATTGTGGGCTAATTTGGATATTGATCCCTCCAGCCTTGAATTAAAATTTTAAAATCACCTTGTGCTTCCTGATGCATATTCTGTGACTGTAAGGTAAGCCTCTCCCCTGAATTAATAGCTTTGTTCCTGGCCCTGGTATCTTCTGTTCTGCTGGCCACAAGATATTTGGTGTGATACAACCCCAAAAGGCATTTTGTTTGCTGCCTGTGTGCTCTGCCCATCCTGGAATTGAGGAGAACATTAAAATGTGTGCATGCCCAACTGAACTCTTAACTGGTCCCAATTATCAGCATCAGCTGAGTGGCTTGTATAGAAGTAGCTTCAGGCACTTGAATTCTCTGGTCTCTACAACATGGTGCTGTCAGAGCAAAATCAGCAGGCAGGTTTATTGAGAGATTAAAATAAAAATTGCAATTTTTAAGGAGCAATCTCCTAATGGTGCTTGAAGTGAGGTTGGAAGTCATGCTCTGACTGCAAAGGGCAGCTCTCAGGACAGTTGGCTGGTGAGCAGCCACAAGCTAATTGGAGCAAGACAGAATTTCCCAGTGCAGCTGTTCTGTCCTTGTTTGCACAGATGAAAACCACTCAGAGCAAACCTGGCTGGCCAAAGTCTTTCAAAATCCAGTGAGAGCAGCAGGCTTGGGAGTGTGGTGTTCTGCTCCCTCCAAGTGAGCTGCTCCCTGTTCCCCTTGGCTGGAGGCAGGCTGAGTGGGAGTATTCTGCTCAGCATGAATTCCTGCCCTAAGCACTCCTCCCTCCCTGCTGTGCCCCAGTGCTGCCGTGCTGCATCAGATTGTCCTAATCCCCTTCTTCCCATGTCCTCTTCCCTTTGGGGGCTGGACAGCTCCCTGACAGCCTCTGCTGCAGCTTAACCCAGAGCATTAGTGCTCCTGTGATGGTATTTGACAGGCCTCATGTTTTATCTGGAGGGGGAACTTTCACCAACACAAATAAAAACATCTGAAATTTTGTTGCTGGTGGCTGACGCAATTAAAAGCTAAATGTCACAGAGCAATGTAGGCTGCACTTTTCTAGTGAAAATATTACATGGTGATTTGGTGGCAGCAGTTAATTAGTTTGGGCAAATGATCTCTTGCTGTGGATGTTTATCAGTGCAATCACATTTATAGTCAGGCTAACAGGTAGAAAACAGGGAAGGGAATACTCTGCCCTTTTGCATTAGGGAGAGCAGATAATTGGGCAGTGTGACTCTTGCAAGACAGGGACCTGGCTCTGTGCTTTTTTCTTCAGTTCTCTGCTGAACAAAATGCTTAGCAGCAAGACTGTGACCTGAAGGTCACTGAGCTGCACACAAGAAGACCTGACAGGTCTCTTTCCAGGATCTGGCTGAGCTGCAGTAAATAAAAGGAAATGAGAGACATCCAGGTTGAGCAGAGCTCTCAGGAGTGGTGTTCAAAGTTCAGACCAAAATGGGTACCAGAGACTGCTTTCTGTGCTCAGCACACATCGAGAGGCACAGTGAGTAAAAGGGCTTCCAAATCAGTGTGGTTGTGTCAGGACACGTTGTGCTGGGTTTGCAGAGCAGGGAACTGTCTGGCACCTTTCTCCTGGAGTAGCACTGAATTGGGGTGAAGACAGCAGCAGCTACTGGGGCCCAAAAACACACTGCCCTCGATTTAACTAGATTTGAGTGAGTTTGTGGCAGATGCATTCTTGTTGCCCAGTCTGGTTTAAAATGCCCTACATCAATCTACTCTATAATTTAAAATAAAGCTGTTCTGAACTCCTAACAATGTCATTTGAATATGCTTAGCTTGAAGCATGAAACAGTGTGTAGGCTGACTTGTTAAGTGTATGTGGAGTGGTTTAAAGGAGATACAGAGCATATTTTTGGGCACCACAATGAGAGTGCTGTGGGATGAGTTGGAGAGGATCCAGAAGAAAGTAATGAGAGTAATTCAGGGCACGTGATCTACGGAAGATGTTTGGATGATTTTAAGTGTGTGCAATAGAGGAGAATGGAGGAAGACATGAATCTTGAAATGCCTGTACAGACTGTCCTGAAGGTAACTATTTGATACTTATTTATATGTTGGGGATAGTGAGTGGGGAGAAGGGGTTGGGAAATCTGTGGCAAAGATGTTTCTGATTGGATGCTAGGATAAGCCCTGGGAAAAGATTACCTGGAGAGACTGTGAAGTCTCAGTCAGTAAAGGTCTTGAGGAGGAGATTGGGGGAACCTTTCTCAGAAACTAGTACTGCTGTTGATTCAGGTACAGAGCAGATGAACTGGCAAGAAGATTTGGTGAGGGTCCCTTCCAGTCTTGCCTTGTGTAGACAAGAGCAGGATGAACACTGGGCTACCACCTATGCTTTGACCTGCAATTCAAGTAATTGGCTTCATTGATCTTTTTATTTCATTACTGCACAGTAAATCACTTTGGTTCCATTCCAATATTCCTTTACTCTAGTAAAAGTTGGATTAAATCCTTTCTGCACAGTTAGGAACACACATTTTCAAGATATTTATTCCCTATTAATTTATGTATTTAAAAGCCTCCTGTGTATTTGTATAGAATGAAGATGACTTCACAGACCCCCTCTTTCCACTTTCTGTGCCATGTTGGGTAGATGTTTGAGTTGTGACTATTGTAGACTCAGTGTGGTCTGGGAGGTCCCATAGGTAATTCAAACTATGTGAGTCATGTAGGAAATATTAAATCAAGTTGGTGTTCTAGGCAGCTCAGTACCCCCATCTTGGAGAACTTATTTGTGGTGACTCTCCATTCTGTTCCAAAAATGAACAAAAAATATCACCCAAGAATCATTTAGATATGATGGTGTTTAACTGTTTTACTGACACTGTCAGTTCCTGGTTTGTGAGGCACAGAATGCAGATTCAGACATTATCATGGAGTACTTTCAGCAGCAACGTGCAGAATTCAGGCTCAGTACTCAATGGTACGTGCAGGTTTTGGAGTTGTCGCACACTCTGTCTCTGCAATGCTGTGCTACATCTGTGTTCTCTTGCCTTTCTGACCCCATTCTTTTGCTAACACAGGTCAGCAACTACTAAAAATAGTATTGTGTACCCACTGGGAAGGAGAATTCCAGATTCTGCTGTGATCCCTCCAGGGCCATGTCCATGTCCTTGTTAGCTCTAAGTAGCTGCATTTGCTTCACCCTTGGTCATCTTAGAGCAGAGATAACTGGGGAGGGATTGAAGGAGATGTAAATCAAATGCTGGACCAAGAAAAAATGAAGCAGTCCTTCAACCTCTTTCTCATTAGAATCCAGCATAGGATGTTTGTATTCCCAGCATGGGAATACAATTTACAAGTTGTTCTCTCAAGCCCAGATTTGCCTGTCACTCCTTGCTGGATAAATGCAATCCATTAATTAGAGGCTGAAGAGGCTTTTCCCACTGGTCTAATTGTTTCAACCTGTTTCTGAAACATATTTATGTGCTTTCATATGTTGTTTTTAAAGTCCAAATCCTCTCTTATTGCTGCAGTGGAGATGAATATCTATGAGGTTGAGTGGCAACAAGAGGGAATCTGCCCCTTCTACACAATCCTAATGGTGGCTCTGGGGCTGGGGATGTGTTTCCTTCCTGGAATGAGGGTAGGAAAACAAGCAGAGTGTCTCGCTGGCATCACCTTGTACAGGGCTCTCTGTTTGCATTGCTTGTCCTCCTACCCATCTTGGTCTTGCTCAGCTTTTTCCACATCACATAGAAACGTGGGGTTATTTGAGTGTGTGGGTAATAACAGCTTCACTCACTGATGTGGAAGCATAAATTAATAACTGGGGGGAAAAATGTTTTGCATCATGGGTCTTTTTTGGGCAAGGTAGATCTGTTCATGAGATGAAGCAGCCTGCACCCTCCCTCCCCTTTGCTAATGTTACATAAAGCTCTTGCTGCTCATGTTCTGCTGGAAGATGA
The DNA here is from genome assembly GCF_031753505.1 of Anomalospiza imberbis. Lineage (NCBI taxonomy): Eukaryota > Metazoa > Chordata > Aves > Passeriformes > Viduidae > Anomalospiza > Anomalospiza imberbis. The sequence goes on from NC_089690.1 coordinate 26,301,241, forward strand.
GGTGCTCAGCTGAGCCCTCTGAGGAGGCTTTCTTCTCTTGCTGTTGACTCCTGGTGTGATCTATCTATCTAAGGTACCTTTATGGTACCTTAGGGATAATGTCTGCTCTGGACTCTCTTTGAACACTGTATAATTCTGGGATTAAAAAATTAACACTGTGTAATTAACAACATATAATTTTGGGATTTGTTGTCTTTTTGACTATTTGTGGAAATATCTGGAATTTTAATGTGAGAATTTTTGTGCCTAGGACTCCTATTTCCACATAACCATTTCTGTGAGCATGATGAAGATACTGATTTTTGTGCCTAGCAAAATACTGTCAGGAGACTGAATTAGGTGCAAATTTCTCCTTTTCCTGCAGTTTTTTCCCAAAGGGAGATCTAACTGAGTTTATTCTAAGGAACAAAGTGGATGCTTAGTTGAGGAAGTAGCATCAATTGTGGTGAGATTGAGTTCACACTATTGCCATTCCCCAAAAGGGGGAGGATTATACTTGACAAGTCCAGAAGCTGTCTTCACAGCTTGAGACCAAACTCAGCTCTCCCTTGGGTTTAACAGATTTCAGTGGTTCTGGCAATAGCCAAGGCCACAGGAATCCAGTGTGCTCTGTACACAGTGATGCTGCAGTGTTGTCACCAGGAGAGTAGAAACCTCCTCATGATTTCCAGATCAGTTCTTCAGCTGTCATCATTTTGGAACTGAGAAAACCCACTGATTTCTTCTTCAGCCACAGTCTCTTTTTTGAGTCCCAGACCCCATTGCTCAGAAGTGTAACATCTTCACAATGTGCTTCTCTCCTCCCCAAAGGCTGGATGAGACTGGAGCTGGCTGAAGTATGAAGCTGTAGATTTAGTGGTGGAGTCATTGGAACTGTGATGATCCAGGACTGTAGTATCTGAGTGCCAACCATTCCAGCTGTCAGTGCCCAGGCCCTCTCCAAAGTGACAACTCAAACCTGTGGTGATCCCAGCCACTGCAGAACATGAGGAAAAATTATGGTTACAGGTGAAAACTTGTCTGTTGTGCCTACAGTATCGAGGAGGCCGACATCAAAGGATGCTGTTTTGTTGCTTTAAACTGGGAGTGCTAATTAGAATGGAGGTATTTATTATGCCTTTTATCATCTCTCTGCTACTACCTTGTTTAGTTGTGAATTCATCTGTTCTCTTTGTCCCTCCCATCTAGGATCAATCTGTTCCCCATTAAAAGGGATATGTGCATTTTTCTCTCACCTCTGAGAGAGCTCTCCAGCCTTTATGAGACTGGAAATGCAGTTCTGCACTGAAACCAGGCAAGTGCCGTTGTGTCTGCTGATTGTTTTGCTGTTGACATTTTTGAGATTATGCAAAGAAGGTTCTGTGCAGTGTGGTGAAAAGAATGAACCCAAACGTTTAAGGTGACTCTGAGGTTAGTAATGAAAACTCATACAGCTCAGAAAATGTGTCTTGGTATTTACTGGAGGCAGTGCTGTGTACAGAGCAATTATTCCCAAGAATGACAATTTCCAGTTCAAACAAGCTCAGACTGTATTTACAGCAGAGGGATACTGGAGTCAAGGGGATTGTTTAACTTCTGATACACTTTGATGACATTTGCTACGTTCCCAGCAGGAAAGATAAGCAGACGCCGGGAACATGGTCTAGAAATGGCAGTTTCCTGCCCTCAGTGGAACTGCACCTGCTGAGTTCAGACACGGACTTAGGGGGAAGAATGTCCCACTTTTGGAGCCTGACCTTTGCATGCGTGTTTGAAAGGAAAGAAGGCAGACAGAAGAGTAATTAATCAAGGTTTGAGGAAACAGGATTGTGAAGAGATTTATATCCCTCATCTGTATGTATAATGGCTCGGTCAGCTGCATGATGGGCTCCTTGGAGGGGCTGCTCTCCAGTGGGGTGGGATTTAGAGCTGTACCATGCTGAGACTGCTGAGGGTGGGGAGGTTGCTACAGGGTGATACAGGTCCCTATTACCTATTTTTTGGTTTTATTCAGGAGAAAAAAGAGGAGCAGAGGTGGTCAATGCAGTTTATTGATACAAGCAAAAAGCTAATTTGTAAAGATTTGTGCATTTGCTTTGGGCCAGTTTGTGAGAAGAAGGGTCACATCTGAATGGCTGAAGAGCATTGAGTGTCCTCTGCACCTGTGTGCCGCGGTGCTGTGCAGGACTGCAGCTGGTGGCAGTGCTGGCTCTCTCCAGGCAGAGTGAGGGACAGGTCTGTTAATCACGGTGTGCTCCCGGGATCACAAGGGGCTGCCCTGCAGCATCGCCCCGAGGGCAGCCTGACAGGAGAGCTGCAGCTCAGAATGCACCAGCCAGACTCCACAGCCATGGGTGTGGGATATCTGGCATCGCTGCACCCAAATGGCCCCGTGGACTTGATGCCTCAGGTTTTAGCTTTTATATTTTTCAGATTCTGGGCTGCTCTAGTGTGTAGTTCTGAGCTTCGTATTATGGGATGGTGAGCTCTCTCCTTCTCCAGCTGGGGACCAAGGACAAATGATCCAGATCTCAGGCCCAAGAGCACAAACAACGTGGGCTGGAGAGAGAAAAACAATCAGGATGGGACTGCATGGGCTAAAGCTGGAATGGGACAATGAGCTCCAGTGTGCAAATGGAGCAGAGCTGATCACAGTGAGAGCCCCCGTGAGCCGTCGTGCATTTTGGGACCATTTTGGTTCATCTTGGGTGCAGCCCTGGCTGGGCTCTTGTGCTGCCCAAGGTGGATCCATGGAGGCCTTCTAATAAATCCCTGCTTTATTCTTTAACTCTCTCCAGTCTCTGTTCTAGGTCAGCCTTCACAAGCCATCAGACTAAGAAAGAATCCTCAATTTTTTCATGGGTTTTACCGCATGCTATGCTTCCATGGTTCCCACTACATGCTACGTACCTCACTCACTGATTTGAATCACTAGAATAAATCTCTTTTAAAGCTCCTTTAGAATAAACCAACTCACTGTTCTCACCTGTCCCTGAAGACTGGATTTTCTAGGATCTGAGGAGCAGCAGACCAGTATCTCCCAAAGCTGCTTTTGGGGAAAACTCTGGCTGTTGAGATGAGGCAGTGCAGCCCTGGCCCTGCACAGCAGCACTGTGAAGGATGAGCCTTGTCCTGCTGCTGCTTCCCTCCCGTCAGGCTTTCCAGCTCACTCTCCACACCCCTTACCTGTCAAGTTAAACAAATGTTTTGGGTGCTGAGAGCATTGGTCACTGTCACAGCAAAGATGGATGGCTTTCCAGGATGGATGGACATCATCTGGGAATTTGTTTTAGAGGTTGGGTAGGGGTTTTTTTTATATCAGAGGAAGAAATTGATATCTTTTGACAGTAGTCTCCTGAGGGCCTCTTTCCTTTATTGATACTTCAAGTGTTGTCCTTTGATGTAATAATCCTGCATTACATAGGCTGTCACTCAGAAATGATGAAGTTGGGCTTTTGGTGCAGGGGAATACCACCAAAGCTGAACACAAAAATAATTATTTGAATTTGTGAGACAAGAGACAGCTATACCTTAACTTAAAGAAAGATGTTTATGCACAGAACAATTCATGATGAATATGAAAATTAGCCAGGATCTTGATCTTACAGAAATATGATCTAAACTGACAGATTTTGTGTTTACATTTCATCCAGGCCATGTGTCCAGCCAGTTTAAAATACTCAGATAGCATCCAATAGCAGTGGCACTGTGGAATTCAATGTTTTAAAATTTGGCTAAACGCAGGAAAGATCACATTTGACATACCTACCCTTGAGTGAAAGGATTATTGTGCTTGTTTCATAAATCCAAACAACTGACTAAGAATTGCAGGTTTGTTAACCAGGGCAGTGCATTAGATCACAGAGGCTTGCTCTGAAGGGACGTGCTTGTTTTAGCCTGGCTGTATTTTGCAAGAAAGTTCCCCACTGGTGTCAGATTTGCAAGGATGACTTTGCTGCAGCCATGTCTCCAGGAGAATGTCCCTTTTCTGACCAGTGCTTTACATACAGCTGCCTTTGGCTGTACTTCATTTTTACCATCTCCAGCTGGGCATGAGTTCAACTTTCCAAAGCTCCAAAATATTCTGTGTTGCATGCAGTGATCTGGAAGTGGTAATGTGTCATTTGGAATTCACAATTCAAAATGCATGCTTACCATCTCAGGCTCACGATTTGCTGAAATGCTGATCTGCCCAATCCTGCTGTTCTGATTTCCTTCTCCAGGCCCACAGTAAACATCCTAAGTGATGAATTTAACCATGAAAGGCACCCTGGCCAGTATGACCTTGAAAGAATGGCTTTTTCCTTTTAAAGGGCCTATAATAATGGCTTTGAATGGAATACTTAATGTATTTCAAGAGGAATAATGTTTTCCTCAGAAGAGTTTTCTTGCTGTTGGGTGAGATTGCATCTGACACATCCCAGCCACAGTTCAGACCTGGACATGAATGTTGTGGAAGAACTCTGAAATGAGGCACCTTCTCACACCAGTTTCCTAGGAAACTTAATTTTATTGAAAGTAAAACCTCCTTTTGTTCCTGTGGTATTAGAAAGCTTATTGAGATGCATCAATCAGTAGGCTCAGTATCTTGAAGATAATTCTTTAAATCTGATTTGCAGTAATCTATCATATCTGCATCCCCAGACTCCCAGGGAACAAGTACTTCACAGTGGGCAGCTCATAAGAACAGTATCAAATGCATAAGGCTGTAAGGCCTGTCCTTGAGTTCTTCAATGTATTTAATAAGAATATCGCTGTCCATGTATAGTTCGATATTATTTTGGTGCAGACTCTTTCACATGTATCACTGGCAGGGAGGTCTGGAGGCCCTGGGGAGGAGAGGTGTTGGGGGCTGACAGGTGTGGAGTGTAGCTGGGTCTGGTGTGAAGGGCACACCCAGCCAAGCCCCAAGGGCAGGAGACTCATCCAGGGCACCTCTGGGCTCCAATCTTCTTCGCTTGGTTTGTACACCTGCTCTTCAACACAGGTATTGATGATTAAAACCAGTCAGTCCTGTGCTCTGGCAGCAAAGTTTGTGCTAGCAAAGGTGCAAATGTGCCATGTCTGAGTGGGTTTGAATTTCCACCTTGTCTCTGTCCATCAGGTCCCTGAGCTGATGTGGTGCCCTGCTATTCTGCACCCATCTTCCAGTGGCAATGCTCTTGTGGCTTTTTCTACTCAAATTTAAAAACTGGATTACATTTGGCCATGTTTGGCATCTATCCTGTAGCTTGCCCAGAGCTGATCTCCCAAATCCGTTCTAAATAACACCAAAGAATTCCCCTGACTAATTCAGAGCCTGGCTTTGACTCCTTTGTGGAGCATCGTGTGATTCAAATGTATGCTGCAAAAAGCCTGATCCCTTAGCTATTGTGGCAGTTGTAGTTAAATAGTATTAATCCTTGATTTTCTGTTTTATCCTCAGAAATATTTTATAGCTTGATCTCAGCGATTTTCTTAGAACTCAGATTAAAATATAAACTGGGACAGAGGGATTTCCTATAGGTAAAGCAGTATGAATAGTATTTTTTAATGAAAATATTGTATCCCCAGCATGAAACCAGATGAAGACTGGTCATTCAAAATAATGTCAACAAAACAATCTTGCTGCCCCTTGAGACTTACACTTGATAATGCACAAGAGCAACTGAAAGTCTTCTCATGGCATTCATTTTTAATTACTTCTGTGGTCCAAGGTCATAGATATAAGCCACTTGTCAGCCTGGATAGCTTCACCAAGAGAAAGACGAAATTTATGGCATTTATGCAGAATTCTGGGAAAAACCAAAGGTCACATTTTTCAAATTGAAGTGTTCCAAGTTAAGCCTCTTAAACCCGTCGTCAGACATTTGGATAAACAGCCTGCCTTCCACAAGTGCCAGCGGAGACTCTTTGTGCTGCAAACACCCCCTGCCCATTGCCTGTGTCACTCATCAGCCCAGCCTGGGCCTTGCAGGCCTCCTCCAGGTGTTAGTTTTGCCTTAACCAAAGTGGCCGCATTGCCAAGGCTTTAAATTGTTATGAAAGCAATTCTTCATTTTTAATGGTTCAAGTTATAATGTGGATGATGCCATTATAAGAAAGAGCTGTGTCTGCTTTGTTTCCATGCAAAGTTGGCATGACCAAGTGGAATCTTTTAGAGACTATTGTAATATGAATTGTTTTACATCCTAGTGACAATTCTTCCTAAAAATTATCTTAGCCATTCTTTAGTGTGTTTTTTCAAGCCAGTAACTGAACCTTTGTGTGTAATGGAACTTTCTTGTTTCTAGACTGTGATTCAGAAGAAAGTTTTTTGCTTTTTGGCAATAAAATCTTTAGCAAAGACTTAGCTTCCAAGCTCTTGGTCTTTTGAGGGTGTGCTTGAATGTAGAGACAATAAAAATGAAGACTCTTTGGAAATATGGGTTTTATTTTTATTTTTTTTGTTGTTTAGCTTTTTTTTTGATTGTTTAAGAGCAACTTGTGTTCACTAATTTCTGAACTGGGAATGTATGAGGCAGGTCCATCCTTTGAGAGAGGAGCAGAGCACGGATGTGTGGAACTGCATGACCTGTACAAGGTGACATTAGTCTAAACTGATCTCTGGACTGCAGTTAACATTTGTTTTCTGAGACCTCCAGGAAATAAAAGTCAACCAGAATTTTCTACAGCAGGTTTGCATTCTTTCCTTTGTTGAATAAAGCAACAGGTGCAAGAAAGGAGACTCTGTGAGAGCCCAGGATAGCTGGGTTCCTACTATGATCCTGTGAGTGCTCTGAGGAAGTTGTTTTAGAGGTGAGGCAAATCATCTCTGCATCAATGGAATTAAAATCGACAAGGACAGTGTGAGATTTGGGACATAACAGCACTTGCATGAAGAAATCACCAATTAAGTCTTTGGAAAGTAGCTGCAGAGGCAGGAGGAGCAATAATTCCTGAGAGAATGGGGGAAGATTTTCTATTGAAGGTCTTTATTTGAGGGCTGGTGATGACTAGAAATATTGATTCTGTCTCAGTTGTTTAAGGGTCTTTCATTTGCATTCTGGAAGAGAAAAAAGATTAAAACACAGATTTTTGGAATGCTTGAGTATGCACCAGGGCTTTGGTTCAGATGAACTCAGATTAAGTGAAGGCAGAGCAATATGACTCAGTAGCAGTAAGATAAGTGTGGCTCCTTTGTTTGCACATTCCCACAGGCAAGTTTCATATATTTGTGCAAACAAAAGCTGAGAGAAGCCCAAAGATGCTTCTAGGGATGATGCCACAGTAACCATGCACTGAAATAGTAGCAAGAGTTGAGATTATATAGGGGAGTATGTGGGAATAATATTTTAAATAAACAGTGTGTCTCTTTTTGAGATTGCTGATCTTCCAACTTGTGGGATGTGCCTAAAAGGTTTTGAAAATCTGGAGTTGATGCTCTTCTAAAAATAAACAGATCAAAACAAATAAATACCTTGAATCTTATTGACAAAATCTCTTCCAGTCCATTTTTGTCAGGCTTGTCAGCTGTACTAACACTCTTTGATGCTGCTTTTACCACCTCCTATGTTTGCTGAAGTAGGTGTTGCCCACTGTAAATAACTATTGTTCTGGTTTCCTGGCCCATTTGCTTGAATTTCCTCAGTTTTTGTTACACTTCTGGATAAGAATGCGTGGATATGGATACAAGGACAGAGCATTTTCAACTTTGTAGGTGAGCTGGTAGCTCACTGAGGACTCTGCTGCTCTGAGCTGGCTCTGGTCATGCTTCAGCAGGCAGTGGCAGATGTGCTGCTCCCCAGGCTGCAGCCTGGCAGGAGTTTGGGATGCAGTGCTCTGAAGAAGGAGCAACTTTGGTGCTGCTGATGGTTTTTGCATCAAGGGAGAGCAGTTTGGTCTGGGGCTGATTTTTACTCAAATGTAGCAGGCACAGGGCTGAGCAGCAGAGTGGAATGGACAGGTGAGAATTCCACATGAGTTTGGAGTGTCAATGCTTGTTACCTGTTGGAAATGAGAAAAGCAATCATTTCAGACTTTCACAGAGGAAATGTTCAAAAAATGAGGGTAGATTGCCTCACCTAGACACACACACATCCAAACTCCTTTAAGCTGCAGTCACTTCAATGAATAAAACTGCTTTTTGGGGCAATAAATGACATGCCAGGTATTTATTCCAACCTGCATGCCCTACCAGGGATATGGTAAAGAACGTGCCTGGATACTGGAAAGGATTTGTCTGCTGGCTTTGATTGCTGCCATTGACTTCATGCTCAGATTTTGATAGGGCTTAGAGGACTGAACTCACATTGGCCCCCCGTTGTGTTCAGGGCTGTCCAGACATAAAGTAAATAGCATTTCCAGAGACGTTCATCTGCAAAACCTGAGCAAACAGTCACTATGGATGAGTAATCAGACCTGAGCAAACAAACAACAAATACATGGAGGAGGAGGGCGTGCCTGCTTTTTTCCAAGTCAGTAGCTGTGATGGGAACAAGGCCAGTGAATTAATAGTTTGTGTGCAGTAAAACAGAGGCACTTTTCAACAAAGGATCAGGCTTTGGATGAAGAGAGTGTATTTATGTGATTTCCTATCTGTTTTTCCCACTGTGTCCACTCTTCTTCAAAACTAGTTAAATCACTGCCCTCTCCCAGTTGTGCCACCACCCAGCAAGCCAGGAGGGGGCTGGGGGCAGCTCTGTGCCCTGTGTGTGCCAGGACAAAGTGGGCTAAGCTGCAAGTGCATAGCAAGTGGTGACGTGGGAGTCAGAGCTGCAGAGCCATTCATAATCCACGTCTCTCTTCCCCATAATTATCTCTGCTACCCGAGAGAGTTGAGAACTCCCTGAAGCCTCCCTGCAAGTCATTTAGATTCTAATTGGGATTTAAAAACTCTTGAAACCTGAGTGGGTGGCTCAGTGCATTATTGCTGATGAATGGTACCCTGGGTGATGTGCCCAGCAGACCCACAGAGGATCTGTGCTTGGTTTTCCAGTGAAGAGCTGTCCTTTTTTTTTAAGCACAGATTTGCTCTTTACCTCAGCTAATTAGGAACTGGCTTCATTCACAAAAGAAATTCTGTTTGTGGCACTAGACCAAAATGTTAATTCAATTTTGTTATGTTGAATCCTTTCCCTTCTTAATGTTTCTTTGAATGGAAGGGATGAAGTTTGCTTTCTCCACTTAAATATTTTCTGTCTTTCCTTCCCAGTCTGTGATTTCTCCTTCAAAGATTGGCCTAACATGGTTTTGTAACCTACTCAGAAATGTCATCCTAATGACCTCAGCTCTCTAGGCTTGGTTTTGAAGAACGACATTCCTGGTGACTTTCTGGTTTGTTTTGGTGTTTTGTTTTGGTTTGTTTTTTTCTCCTAATGAAGCTCATCCTAACTGGTCATTGTTCCCTTGTTGCTAATTCCCTGCCTGACTTGCCTCTTCCTGTTAAACTGGCCCGCAAGCATAAGCAGGATGATGAGAGAGGGTCCATCAGCACAGTAAGAGCTGCAGAATTGCACTGCTGGGGCAGCAGTTGGATGACATCACTGATGGATTTCACTGTGGCAGCTGCAGAGGGACCTCCGAGTACTGAGCAGCTGATAAATGAAGCACATAATTGAGGGCAGGACTGATGGAGGCTGCAGCACTATGTCCAAGGAGACAAGGGTTTAGCAATCCCAAATGGGTGAAGAGGAGGTAGAGGGGCTCTTCTCACCTGGGCCGTGTAGTCTGGCTGTGGTTCCCAACCCCATGCTTCACTTGTTTATCATCTTAAATCTCTCACATCCTGCAGCAGCTGCACTGTGCTTTCCTGTGGGCTGCACGCAACCACAGCAATCTCTGCTCAGTGAGGCAGAGGGGATGATGTTGTTAGCTCTGAATTAATTTGCTCTGTGAGTGTAAATCAGCTTCCTACTGTTGTTTTGGTGAATTATTTTAAATGTAAATGCTACAGAGACAAATGGTGGATGTGGAAAAAGCAGTCTCGAAAGAGAGAATTCAAATACAGGAAAAATGGTTCCCTTTGTCAATATAATGTGCTTTTAATAAACTGTGGATGCTCTTGGCTTTCCAAGCTGTCTGTAATCATCACGGATTCCTGTCCCAGCCTTACCCCTAAAAGATGTAGACTGTAAGTCAAGTGAAAACAGATAACCAACATTTTGGGAAAATGCCTCTAGCCCATTTTTCTTCAGTCCTGGGTCATTGTTCAGGCTTGTGACCCAGACACACGTCTGGAGCTCCTTGCCACTGGGGAGCTGCTGGGGTTTATTCAAGCTGAGGCATAACCCTCTGTGAGTTTGAGAGAGCTCTGTTAAGAGGCTGTGCTAAATTTGGGGCTGTAGTGTCCAGCTCCTCCAAGGAAACTATTCCAGAAATGTATTCTGTGAGAGTAGTTTTCCAGTGAGAGGGTGGCATTATATTCCTTTAATTTTATTTTTTTTATGATGGTAGGTGTATGTAGTTTTTTGGATGCTATTTTGGTTTGGGTTTTTGTTTGAGCTTTTTATTTTTTTGATTGTTTGACAGCAATTTGTATTCACTAATTTCTGAACTTGGAATGTATGAGGCAGGTCTATCCTTTGAGAGAGGAGCAGAGCACAGATGTGTGGAACTGCATGACCTGTACAAGGTGACATTAGTCTAAACTGATCTCTGGACAGCAGTTAACATTTGTTTTCTGAGACCTCCAGTAGATCATCTAATTCCAACTGCATCTTCCCACCAGTTTGATGAACATCACAGAACCTTTTCTCTGTTTTCCCCTCCCTGCCATCCCTGTTGGTGATGAAGATCCAGGTTGTTCCAGTGCAGCCCCAGTGGCTTGTTCTCCAGTGTCACCTTGGCTTGACTGTGAAAATCCCACCATGCAGACAGCTGCCTCCCAATTTCCCCAGTTTCCTCTAAGCAGGATGCAGTTGCACTGACAGCGTGGCAATGAATTGTTCAGCTGTGGCTTGTCTCTCCCTCTGGGCACTGAGTGCTCTTCCCTGTGAAGCCACAGAGCTGGTAACAGCTCCAGAGGCTTTCTGGTGACATGGAAAGCTCTGGAACTGTGTACCAGCACCTCTTGGAGTTGCTTGGCATCACCTGTCAGCAAGGTAGAGGCACAAGCAGAGCCCAAGCCCAGCCAGGACCCTTCCACTGCTGCCTGCTTACACCTGCATTCCAAACTCTGTGGGGAGGTGTAAGCAGGGTGAGCCCTTCCCATGGACCATCTTGATCAAGCTTCATTGATTTGCACAGAACCCTTCCCTTTTGACCCTGAATGCAGCCCAAGTGCTGCCTGCTCGGGCACACAGACCACCTCTGCCACTCACTGGTTCCAGTGACATCTTTTGTATAAGTTTTGAAGCTTCACATCCTCAAGATAATTCTTCATGGAGTCAGGTTTTTGACACTTTTTCTGTATGGATGCATTTAAAAAGAGTTTGTGTGGCATTCTTTTGTGAGCTGCTCTTGCTAACATTATCCATCTGCTTTTGTACTGTAATGACATAAATCCCAAGCTTGGGCTAGGACTAACAGCAGCGTGAAACAGAGCTTTAGTTCTTGCACATATTGGCTGTAGTACTAAATGTTGGTTACTCCCCCTCCCTCTGATCCTGTGTGTGGGATTTGTTGCCATATTTAGTAAAATTTATCAGGACAGAGGTATAAATATGAAGAAATCTGCTTGAGTTGGCTTTACTTTTTGACAGAACATTGTTCCTTGGTATGACCTGACTGCCAGGAAGGGGCAGGTCAGGTCAGTGTTTCAGAGAGGCCAGGCATGACTGTGCCACTGAATTTCAGTGCTAGACAGAGATGAGCACTTGGAGATGGCAGGAATGAACCATCTGAATGAGCCCCTGTGCAGTTTAATAGTGGCTGTCCAGCCAGTACTGTGCTGTGGGCAGGCTGATAGACTGTTTCAGCAATCTCTGCTAACTTGTCTTGTAAGATTTTTGTATAGTGCTTGCTTCTTTTCTACTTGACCTAGTTTATGCTTTGCACATTAAGTCAGTTCCTACACTAAAAGCCTTCATTCTCCTACTTCCTTGATGGCTTTCTAGTGCATTGGGTCACCATTCCAGGCTTCTATTTTGTTTATTTATTTGTGGTCGTGTCTGTCATCTAACCTGCTTCAGAGTAAATTTTGATTTTTCTTTAATTTAATTCTTCCCTGCAGCATTATTTTGGGAAGATGTGCAGTGGCTATCTTGGGCCACTTCCTCAAGGATTGAGAATTTTCTTATGCTTGCGAAGTATAGTTTTGGTGCAAATCTGTCTATAAGGATTTTTTTTTTTTTTTTTTTGCCAGGGAAATTATTCCCAAATGCAGTAGCAGGTCTTGAGACAGCAGAGAATTGATGAGCTTGGTAAGATCAGAGAAGAAAACCAGATCTCTAGTAAAAGCAAGCGCAGCTTTCAAGGCACTTAGCAGAGCTATAGAGCATTTTAAGTAACATAGATAAATACCTCCCTGGAGCTTTTGCTTTTTCATCTAAGCACAGATCAGAGAACAAATAGGAAAATGTGGAGGCAAAAAACAAAAGCTTTAAAGACACCAATAAACATTTTTCAAGTTGAAGGTTACTTTTAGCAGTGAAAATAGCAGAAGATGTGTAAAGGGAAACAATGAAGCCATGTGTAAAATCAGAGAAGAGAATGAGATCAGAGGGCTGCAGAAGAGTTTTGAATCAAGTGGCTGCCAACTTGCTTCTTATAAATGATTTATTTTTATTTGTTCTTGAAAAACATTTCTAATTTGTTTCTGTGCTACCCTAACTCACTGGAAGTTGTTCATTATTATCAGACAAAGGTTTTTCAGACAGTGTATGAGCAAAAAGTGATACCTTTAATGCCCTTGAATTTAGTTTTAGAAGTTCCAGCTGTGGTAACTTTGCATGAAATTATAATATCAGTGGTATTCCGGCTGGTTTTGAGTTTTATATTAATGGACTAGGTCTTAACCCCAGAATTGCTTTATATGCAATCTATGCTACTGGCACATATTCAGTGCACAATTTCTGTATAATGAACGATGTGAGGTGTCAGAGCAAAGCTAGGGGAATGCTTGATTTTTTTGTGAAATGTCACTTAAAGTTGAATGGTTGGGTAGTTCCATACTTGCTCAAAAAATTCTGCTTTAATCATAAGCTCATATGCACCTCTGTGTCCTGAATTGCCATCAATACCAAGTGCAGTTCCAGCTTCAGACAATCTTTGCTGTGTTGTGCCTATTTATTGAATTCAAAGCATAAACAAGCAAGTATTTAGTTTAAAAATAGCTCATACTCGTCATTTTGATGTCAGGTCACTGCATTGAACTGATGGCTGCTACACTGAATTTACACCTCACTGTTACTAGCAGATATCAGGTGGTGCAGCCTTAACAAACCATCCCATGTACTGAAAGTGTTGATGAGGACAAGCTCTGCAGGTCTGGCTGCAGCTTCTGTCAGCACTTTATTCAGTGCTAATGTGGTGCAGCTTTGGTTTCAGGTAATAATAAACTAATTAATAACGGTATGCTTTTTTTGACCCAGTGGCACAATTAGGTGCATAAGATGCACTTGCATTATGAAGGGAAAGGAGGGCTCAATACCAGGTTTGTGAGTCTCTCCCTATTAAAACTCTACAAGGTCAAGCTCAAAATATTTTTTTTTCACCTATTCTGCAAAAATTTGGAGGATAACATCATGTAACTTGCACAGCCAAGACTGTTGCCAGTAGTGCTGATAGTAATGTCTGTGTTTTCATTCAGATTTACTCCTGTAGCCACGTCAGGTCCATTTACTAAAATTACAATTTATATCAGCTGTTCTCTGCACCATGTCTGTGTAGGTACCTGCTTCATGCACACAAATCATTGTAAAGCCCACTGCTTTGTCATGGAAACTGTTGCCCTAGCAGTTGCTGATCCAGATGAATATGTCAGCAAGTTGTTTCTTTCATCACTGTCATTTTTCACAGATTTGAGAACCGAAGGTTCCTGTTCAGTAACCGGTACAGGGATGGGATGAATGACACTACATGCCACTGAAGGGTATTTGCTAATAACTCGAGGAGACTTTAGGAAAAAGATCCTGTCCATGAAACTGATGAAGTGACACTTTCTTTTGTGCAAGGAGTATAAATGCCACATTTTTATTTCTCTCAGGCTTGAGATTTTAGTGTTTGTTGTAGCTGCAGACTGTGCACCCTCCATTATCTGTAGCTTGTTTGGGGCTGTGCTGAGCAGAATGGCCTCCTGTGGTAATAATGGATAATTCTGGAGCAAACACCCTTTTAGGAATCAAAAAGGTTTCTCAAATAAGTGTGTGGGCAAAGAGGAAGGTGAAGGTTTTTCCCAGAGGCTGAGACTTCCTTTGGCCTGGTAGGATTTGGTAAATCATAATCCTCAAGGTATGAAGTGGCAGACATGAGCTGCTTGTTATCTGGTCTAGTTTCCTGTCAACACAGCAAGGTCCTAATAAAATCACATTTGTGCCATCATTGCCCTGTGCCTTTTTTCAGACCTTTTTTTTTTTTTTTACTATTCTTGCTTGGTCTTTTCTTTGCAACATGCAGCAGTTGTCAAAATTTTTTAAATCATATTTTTCAATCTAGAAAAAGACACAATCATTTATAGGGGTAAAACACGAATGGAGAAAAATTCTCTGAAGAACAGGCATGCATGAGGGTGGAATTCTGACCTAAAATTTCCTCGTCTTTTTTTCCTTTATGCTGCATTATGGTGCTCCTTGCCCCAGTGAGCTCCCAACCTGGTTCAGTGCTGCTGAAGCAGCACTGATTTTTTTTTTAAAGTTTTCAGGTTTAAAGTTATTTTTATATTTTAATTTATATTGATAGATAAATGATTTCTTATTGTGTGTTTTACATGGGTAATTATTTTAATATTAGGAGTTAATAATGTAAGTTCTTTCAAATTGTATGGGTTATTTTTGATGTTTGATGGAATAATAGATTATGTTTTGTTTTTGTAAATGAAAAATATTTTGTGGTAATTGAAGAGAAATAGAATTAAATGTAGATGAAATTTTAGAAGTGTTATTATATTAAAAAGATTGGAATTTATATATATAGGGTGACGTGGAGAAATATTTTTTAATTGATTGATTTTTTTTTTTAAATAATGTGCTGTGTGCCAATGTGTGCATTTTGCTGTTGCAGTGATCACTGATGGAGCCCTGGACAAGACAGCCCTGACGGACGATGTGGGGAGCGAGGAGGATCTGTACGAGGACTTCCGCAGCTCCAACCACCGCTACGGCCACCCCGGGGGTGGCGGCGAGCAGCTGGCCATCAACGAGGTGTGTGCTGCTGCCGTCCCTCTCACAGCCCAGCTGCTGGTCCTGGAGCCACAGCCCAACTGCTGGTCCTGGAGCCACAGCCCAGCTGCTGGTTCTGTAATGACAGCCCAGCTGCTGGTTCTGTAATGACAGCCCAGCTGCTGGTCCTGGAGCCACAGCCCAGCTGCTGGTTCTGTAATGACAGCCCAGCTGCTGGTTCTGTAATGACAGCCCAGCTGCTGGTCCTGGAGCCACAGCCCGGCTGCTGGTCCTGGAGCCACAGCCCAGCTGCTGGTTCTGTAATGACAGCCCAGCTGCTGGTCCTGGAGCCACAGTCCAACCGCTGGCTCTGGAGCCACAGCCCAGCTGTTGGTTCTGTAATGACAGCCCAGCTGCTGGCTCTGGAGCCACAGCCCAGCTGCTGGTCCTGGAGCCACAGCCCAGCTGCTGGTTCTGTAATGACAGCCCAGCTGCTGGTTCTGTAATGACAGTCCAGCTGCTGGTCCTGGAGCCACAGCCCAGCTGCTGGTTCTGTAATGACAGCCCAGCTGCTGGTCCTGGAGCTACAGCCCAGCTGCTGGTTCTGTAATGACAGCCCAGCTGCTGGTCCTGGAGCCACAGCCCAGCTGCTGGTTCTGTAATGACAGCCCAGCTGCTGGTTCTGTAATGACAGCCCAGCTGTTGGTTCTGTAATGACAGCCCAGCTGCTGGTTCTGTAATGACAGCCCAGCTGCTGGTTCTGTAATGACAGCCCAGCTGCTGGTTCTGTAATGACAGCCCAGCTGCTGGTTCTGTAATGACAGCCCAGCTGCTGGTTCTGTAATGGCAGTCCAGCTGCTGGTTCTGGAGCCACAGCCCAGCTGCTGGTTCTGTAATGACAGCCCAGCTGCTGGCTCTGGAGCCACAGCCCAGCTGCTGGTTCTGTAATGACAGCCCAGCTGCTGGCTCTGGAGCCACAGCCCAGCTGTTGGTTCTGTAATGACAGCCCAGCTGCTGGCTCTGGAGCCACAGCCCAGCTGCTGGTTCTGTAATGGCAGTCCAGCTGCTGGTTCTGTAATGACAGCCCAGCTGCTGGTTCTGTAATGACAGCCCAGCTGCTGGCTCTGGAGCCACAGCCCAGCTGTTGGTTCTGTAATGACAGCCCAGCTGCTGGCTCTGGAGCCACAGCCCAGCTGCTGGTTCTGTAATGGCAGTCCAGCTGCTGGTTCTGTAATGACAGCCCAGCTGCTGGTTCTGTAATGACAGCCCAGCTGCTGGCTCTGGAGCCACAGCCCAGCTGTTGGTTCTGTAATGACAGCCCAGCTGCTGGCTCTGGAGCCACAGCCACGCTGGTCATGGCACAGCAATGAGGGTTTAAATGTCATTTACTGTGGGCACCGTTTACAGCCAGGTGACAACAGGGGGTGTTGCCTTGTCCCCAAGGCAATGCAGATCCACAGGGCCTCTCCTCTTGGGTGTTTTTGATTGACAAGTTTAAAAACATTAATGAATGAATTTGTTAAAAACATAAATGAACAACTTCAGATTTGCAGTGTGTTGTACTGAAGGCATAAGGGAAATGTTGAAAAAATCTCTTGTCTACCTGTTTCTTTATTCATAGGTAAGAAGGGTGCAAGGTTTAATAAGGTTTGGTCTTTGCTGTTTCTTCCTGTTCCCCAGTATACTCACTCTAGGGATGTGAAAGACCTGTCTGTGGAAATAAATCACACAGACTCCATTTTCTTCATGGTGGGAAAATCCCATTCCTTATTCACATAACTCCTTTTTCTACAGTTTTACAGACCTCATGTGGGACTCCAATTGGTCAGTAGCTTTCTTGCCAATTACTTTATTGCTTAGTAAAAGATATTTTACTTGTCCATCAAATCTCTCTACTCTTAAATTGTTTACATGTTTTCTTCACTGGTTCTCATGGGATAGATTTAATGTTTCTGTAGGTGCTAGTTGTTTTTTACCTAGGAATAAACTGTTGTGTTAAGGAACTGTTCACACCAGGATTGCTTTCACATGGGAATTTGTAAAGTTCTTCACTTAGAAGAAATGACAGGTTAGCTATCCATTTAACAGAGCAGGCCTGATTTTATGAGGCCTTTCTTTTATAATTTTTCTACCTTACTGCAACACTTGTCTTTTTACTCACTGTTTTTAGCTATTTTCTTTTGTAGAGCTGATCCTGATTAAGTTGACATCAGCAGTTTAAAAACATACTACTTGGTTTAAGCAATGCCATGAGCACCACACTAACAGATCTAAGATGTTTTTCCTGAAAAAGCACTATTTTTTATCTTGTGCATTAGAACTGGAATCCTGCTACACATAGAATGCTTTTTCTGTGAGGTGAACTTGAAAGAGTGGAGCATGTTCATCACAAGTGATCTCTTGAACTCCTACACCTTCTTTCTCTCTTTCCACTACTCTGTTACCTATACATGACCTTCCCAAGATGAGAATGCAGGGATGAAAGAAGCATTATGTTTTATTGTGCTAAGCTATAACTGAAACTACGTGGCTCTCAGCGTGTGTGTTTGATACACCCAGTGATGGTGCTTCTGGGGTCTGAAAAAGCTCCTGAAAGCTGCACAGTGAGGATAATAGCTTTTCTTCAAAAACAACAGCAGCAAATGCTCTTCCAGCAGTTCTCCTGCTCCCACTGCTCAGAATCCTCACCTACAGGCCTGGATGCCTGGGCTAAGGAAGGGAGTTGCTTTATTTTCTTTTCCTATTGCTTACATCCAGGGGTTATCAAACCATGGTCAGAGCTTTTTAATTTAAACTCAGCAGTCTTGGTCTGTTGTCACTGGCAAGAAAACATGAGCAGAACATCAGAAAATCTTGAGTTGTGTTCTTCCATGTTTACCTGGTGTGTTTATAAGAGTCCCAGGCACCACAGGGGTCAGTCCCAAAACATGCACTGAGTCTGTGGGAGGAGGATTCTGCTTCCCTCCCACTCAGGTGCTTGCATCAAATAGGATATCCTCTGTCCCTTCCCTTCCCTTCCCTTCCCTTCCCTTCCCTTCCCTTCCCTTCCCTTCCCTTCCCTTCCCTTCCCTTCCCTTCCCTTCCCTTCCCTTCCCTTCCCTTCCCTTCCCTTCCCTTCCCTTCCCTTCCCTTCCCTTCCCTTCCCTTCCCCTTTAGAAGTTTTTAAAATCAGGAAAAAAAATAAACTTGCCAGCAGGTCTGACCATTGTGCATGTGGTGGATGTTTCTTTCTTTATTCATTATTATTGAGAACATTTGCTTTTCTTTCATTTCTTAAAAGTTTGTTTTATTAGTGTAAAATCCCATCACTTGTAATCAGGAAAGCAAATGGATGTGTCCAAAGCAGGTGTAATTTGTATAATCTATGAAGCGTATGTGGGGTTTTGTTGGCCAGTTGACTTGAAAGAAAAAGGATTTTTGGCTTGTTCCCTAGAATATTGCCTGTTCAGGAGCCAACAAAACTGTAAGAACAAACAGTTCATTATTTACTTTGTCAACTGGTTCCTAGCAGTAATTAATCCATCACTTGGTTCCAGTGAGCCTTAGCAAAGCTTCCTGGAACAAGAGATTACAGAAAAGTACAAAATCTCTGCAGTGAAACACTAAATCTGTGAGATTGGAGTTCCAAAGCAGCAGACATCTTAAGTGTTGGAATTGAAATAGCCCAAATAGCTGGTAGCTGGACAGGCTTATCCTCATCTTCCCTGCTGAACCAAAAGGTGGCTATTGATTAGTCCTGAGTGTTTTCCACAGTGCTAGGATTGATGCAGGGTAAAGATTTCAGTGTTCGCTCATTCAGTCACATTTTGTGAGTAGTCTCAGCTTTGTTTTATTGTATTCCAAGTTGCATTTTATTGGTTGTGGATAAGGAAACTATGGTAACCACATTATTCTTAGCCTTCTTGGAAGAAACAGCTTTCAAATAAACAGAGAAGGGTGAAATACATTTTCAAGGCTGTTGGCAGACCAAGTGTTGCATTAAAGAACAAAACACCCAACCACTGAGTTTTAGTTCATTTTGGAACAAGAGAAAATTATTATGAAATAAAAAAGAAACCGTTCATAGAACTAGAATAATTTATTGGCAAGAACACTAGAAGGATCAAAGAAAGCTGGGAAAGTTGTACAGAGCCCACCTAAGAAGATTAGCATGAGAGTGTGTAAGAGCCAAAAAAAAATCAATCAAAAAGTAGTAATAAGGCTTTGGGATGAGAAAAGAGGCAGGGGAAGTAATTTTCTTGGGGCATCTGTTTGACATTCTTTCGAATGCTTTCTTGATGCTCAGGAAAAGAGACTTCTGTGTTTAGATTGTACTTGGTAGAGTTGACTTTGTGTTTGCTCCAGATAAAGACCCTGTCCTTGTATTTTATTGTGTCCAGGGTATCATTGGGTGAAAATGCAGCAAGAGAAAAATCTGTACTACAAATACATTGTGGTTCTGTCCTTCCAGTTCTCCATACATGTTATTTATAAGAAAGGTCCAACTTCAAGCTTCATTAAATGTGTTGCATGCAGT
Organism: Anomalospiza imberbis; assembly: GCF_031753505.1. Taxonomy (NCBI): domain Eukaryota; kingdom Metazoa; phylum Chordata; class Aves; order Passeriformes; family Viduidae; genus Anomalospiza; species Anomalospiza imberbis. The sequence goes on from NC_089690.1 coordinate 26,320,951, forward strand.
CTGAAGTGGAGAACAGGAGGGATTAGGTGTATAAAAACCTGGCTCTGGAGTGGCCATGGTGATGATAAGCCGTCTAGTTTTCCCCACTAAGTAGTTGGCCTGGATGAGGAAGCTTGGACCTCTTTGCTTGGTAATATCTGAGGTGTCCTGAGGGTTTGTTGTGTCCTGCTGTGGGAAGGGCCCGTGCAGCTCCGTGCTTTGCAAGAAATGCAATTGCAGTTCAGCACGGCCCTTGCAGTCCTCCATGAACAGCACCCTGCCCATCTTGTGAAAGCAAAGTTCTAAGTGTTCAGAAAATAACAGCAAAACTCCCAATTTTTTCCTTATCTCTTATGGCTCTGTGCCTGATAAGTCTGGAATTTGGTATGTGAAAAGGCACAATTCATTGCTTCAGCAGGCCAGGATTTTATCTAAGACACATAGCCACTACTGCCTTGTGTTTTAAAGTGACAGTATCATAGAATCGTACAGATGTTCGAGCTAACCCCTGGTTGTTGACAAGATGCAATTAAGCTAATTGGTTCCATCATATATGTTTCTGATTTAACAAAGTAATTAATCCAGAAAAGTGTTCAAAGTGGCACAAACAATGCATCTGCCACATACCCAGGGCAGCAGACACTGTGGCAGTACTCTCTCCATCTTACTGAGTCTCTCAAACATGACTCCAGTGCTGAGCTCTTTGATCTGTGCTGGGCTCACCCAGTGCTTCTCCCAGACCAGTCAATTTTAAACAAGACAGACTTATGAACTGTTGGGGTTTTTTAAAGAAAAAAAAAAAAAAAAAAACGAAACAGCAAAACCAAATCAAACCCCCAAACTCATAAAATGTTAATACAGATGAAATCAGAACAACTGATTTTTATTTTGTTAAACATGAATAATATCCTTCATAGCCTTTTTCACTTCATTTAACTTTATTCTAATTAATAGAAATCTCTTGTGTACTATATGAGGGAAAATTTCATAAGACAGAAATATTTTAATATAGTGCCACAAATATTGCCATTCCTTTTCTTTAAAAGAGTGCAGAATAGATTGCAAAATCTGTGGTCACAACAGATTTCCAGACTGAAATCAGAATTAGAATTATTGATCATATGGAAGCAATATGTAACATTCTTGTATAATCTGGGAGATCTGTTATCACTTTTGTATCATAATGTGAGTATATTGCTAAAGCAAACAAGCCAGTCAACAAACACTTGACAGCACCCATTGAGTTGTTGGGGGTTTTTTTCCCCTTCTGGATGGCCTAATTCCTGCTTTGGTGTCCCACGTATTCCTGCAGCCAAGGTTGACAGCTGTGCTCCAGAAGCAGCAGATAAGATTTATTTGCAGGATACAGTATAAAGCTCAGTGATGTCAAGGACAAGAAAGAATGCTCCCCTGTGGACATAAATCTTTAGTGGATCTTGGGTTTTGGTCCCAAATGCTCACATAACTTTGTGTGGGGCTTAAATGTGAGTGTTCACAGTATGGAGTCAGTGTAACTTCTTTTACTGTCTGGTGGATTTAGTTTTTAGTTTTCTTGTCTGAAGACTTTGAAGGTTGTTTCAGAGGGCTTTTTGCAATGGATTTAAAGGAAATCACTATATTCAAATGCTCTATGCCAATTATGTCTCATCAAGCATCAGGATCAGTAGCTAAGTGGTCCCAGGGGTTTCCAGAGCCATATTTCTGCCTTCTACCATGGGCAGCTGGGGCTGCTTGAGCCATTTTCTCACATCCTCTTTAGCACTGGGGCTTGGGCATCCCCTGAGCAAGGGATCATCTCTCAGCAGGCTGAAGATGCAGAGAATGTGATGGAAGCCAGTGTAGCTCACTCTGCACTGAGGAAAGGCTGTCTTGTGAGTGAATGTTGGGGTTTTTTGGAAAGATAGGAGAAACAGGATGTGCTTTCACACCTGCAGTCATGCAGTAAGTCCTTATCCATCCAAATGCTTGTTCTCAACCATGGGAGGTGAGGGCAGATAGCTCCCCTACCAGGGTTCTGCAGCATAGACTCCACCAGGAGTTCAATCCACGTAGAAGCATTTCTAGAATTTTTTTTTTCCTGGACCATGCTTTCTCTGAACACCCAAATTAATTGATACACATTAGGAACAAGTAAAAAACCTCCAGGCCTAGCTTGGTTTTTGGGGTAAGAATAATGGGAGCCTTTTAGAGTTCTAACTCCCAAACCAAAACTCTGTGGTGTGACAGTGCTGCAGGTACATTAGGGAATGTACCTCTTTCACCAAGCAGCAACTGACAGAGGACACAATCTCAAGCTGCATCAAGAGAAATAAAGATTGGATATTAGGAAAACATTTTTCACTGAAGGAGTCATAAAGTTCTGGAATGGCCTGCCTGGGCAGGTGGTGGAGTCACCATCCCTGGGTGTGTTTAAAAACAGACTGGATGTGGCACTGGGTGCCAGGGTTTAGTTGATGTGTTGGGGCTGGGTTGGATTTGATGGTCTTGAAGGTCTCTTCCAACCTGGGGATTCTGTGAATTCTGTGAGTGGGTATGGGCTCAGTCTCTCAGGGAATCTAACTCCTCCTTCCAGGAGCCGAGCTGGAGCAGCAGAACAGGAGAGGCAGCCTCTGGCTCTCACGTCTTTGTGGGCACGGGTGTGCCCCCACATGCACACAGACATGTTTGAAGAGTGGGAGGCGCTGCCCAAACTTTCATCCCTGGCTGTAAAACAGAGCTAAATACGTCACTCAGAGGAGATAACTGGAGACAGTGTGGTGGCTTTGGGGTTCTTACAGCAGCCCTGCCAGCTATTACATTGTAAAGACTAACAGCTTCTGTTAACGCTTGTTAATGATCTCTTGTGAGTATTAGGGGACTCCATAAAATGTCTGGGTTTTGTCTGCATTAAATGTGTTCCCAGTTACTGGGGCATGAAGAGGGGCTTGGCTCCACAAATAGTATTCCCTTTGGTGAAAAAATGATCCAAGAATGTTTTAACTCCTGAAGTAACTTGTGCTCAAAGACTGCCTGTATTTTATCCATCGCGTCCATGGGTTCCTAGAGCTCTGTCTGGTGCTCCCCACTGCTTAAGGACAACATCATCTGTTTACAAGAAGTCTCTTTCTCCTGAAGATAAATGCTTTGGCATCCCATGAAAAGGGCTCCTTTAACCTGTAGGAGTGGCACTGTGTCCTGTAGGGGTAAGGGCTGTATTGCAGAAGGTCTTGGCTTCCTGCCTGCCACTTTTAGCTCCTGAGGGCCATTTACCACAGTGCCACTGAGATCTTCAGGTCCTCCCATGGGGCAAGGCAGGCTCTAACCCCTCAAGGTCCTCGTGGTACTACCTGCTAAGAGCTCTCACCTGCAGCTAATCAGAGTCTGTGCCATGAAGTGAAGGAAATGTGCAGGTGAAGGGGAGTGATTTCACCATCCATGTGTAAAGTGGAAACCTTTCAAACCTGCCTTCTCTCTGATACAAAGAAGGAATTTACCCTGTCCTCAGGAGCTCCCTGATTGGCTTTCAGGGCTCTTGACCCTCCAGTGCTGTTTTATGGGAGGAACAGCATTAGAAGCACTGTGGTATTTGCAGCCCTACAAAGATTTTAGTTCAGAAGTGTAATAAACTGCTGTTACCACTGCTTGAAATGGGAGCCTGACAGTATGCAAAGACAAGTCTGTTTTGCAGAATCTTGGGGTTGCAATTTGCTCTGCCAATGTCTTTATTTTAAAAATAGGTTTGGGGCTGTCCATACCCCAGTTTGCCAGTTCAAGAAACACCTGGGACAGTGCAATAACCTCGTGAATATTGGAGTACAAAGATTTGCTGAGAGCAGGGGATAAAGAAGGAATGTGAGAGAGTAGGAATGCTGGTAGTGTAGAATTTATTGCAGAGGTTATTCCAGGCTTAAGTGTTTGCATGGAGACAGGGAAGTGAATATCTCTCATTTTATACCATACTTGTCTCAGGTTCCTCTCAGCATGGTTGTGATATCAGAACATTTCTTGGATTTGTTCTCTTCTCCAAATCCTGATTTGGAGCAGCTTTTCTCTGCAAAGAATTTTCCTAATTCTCTGAAGACAATTGATCCCAGTGGTGGAAAAATGAAATCCCTCCCGACTCTTTTGCCCCTTCAAAGAGCACTGTTAATCCCTCAAGAGATCTTTCTCATCAAGTAGGGGACCAAGGCCCCCTGTCCTACATTTGGTAAGTTGGGGGCTGAGTTAGCAAAAAGTCTGGCCATGGTTTAACAGAGTGAAGGCACTGCCATATTCCTTGCAGTTTTATTTTCCCACTCTGGAGAAAGCAGAAAGATCAACACAAATAACCAAGTGGCAGCCCTCCTCTCTCCTCGTGGGAAGGCTCCCCCTCCCTCTGGGGCACTTGGGGCCAGCCCTCCTCGGTGGCCTGGGAGAGCCAGGTCACTCAGCCCCTGCTTGCAGCAAAATGAGGAAATGTTCCTGCAGTGAGCCCGTTGCTCCCAGCGGGAAGGTTCCACGGGCAGGGAACAGAGCAGCCTTTGTCCCCAGCAGTGGGGCTGTCCCACACACCTCCTGTGCCACCGGCGGCTCAGGCCGTCCCCAGGCCTCAGGGGACGTCGAGCTCAGCTTCTTCCTTCAAGTTTTGGATTACGGGGAACAGTGACCTAGAAAGGTGTTGTGGGGGTTGTGTTTTTCAGGTCTCCTTCTAGGTGATGTTATCTGTGATCTCCAGAGAAGATCCTGTTTCTGGCTGTTCCACTGGCAAGTCTTCGTGTCAACAAGTTTTATGAAATGAAGGCAGGGTGTGTGAGCTATCCAGTACAGACTCATGAGCTATCCACTACAGACTCAATGTCCTGTTTTTTTCCATATTCCTCTGCCCCTAATGGATGCTTTGCTAGTAAAGCAGAGGGACACCTTGTTCATTTACTGCTGGGGCTTGATAACCCATACTCACCTTTCTGATTATCTTAACAACCACTTACCAGGTTTGCTTCTGAGCTGTGTTTTAGATTCTTACTAATTTTTGTGGCAGCTTTTGGAGAACAGCCCATCAAGGTTTGATCTTCAGGGTGTATTGTTCTGCTGCATTTTTTCAGCCTTCCAGCTAAAACAGAGGTACCAGGGGAAACATCACCTCAGAAGGCTGCTTTGACCAATTAAAATTTCTGCCTTGCTTTTTTGTCATGTAGGACATAGGAATGCCTAGCCTGATTCTTATACACAGCTTATGTATGTCTTTTATCCTCTTATGGCTTTTTTCATTCTCATGGAACTTGTTCTCATCTATGGAGCTTATTCTTCTCTCCAGCCCTCCTGTGACTCCTTTAGTTACATCAGCAGGCAATGAAGGAGGACTCCCAAATTAGCAATACTACAGACCATCCTGGAAGAACTTTAGTGACCTGTCACTTGAAAACAGTTTTTCTGGTTTTGAACTTTAGAGATCTGTCACTTGAAAGCAGTTTTCCTGTTTTCTGCCACCTCAAGACTGGTATATTCTGTAAGAGATGAGGATGCTGAGCAGTAAGAGAAGGGCCAGAAAACTGCTCTGCAACTAAATGCATTATTTTAAAGGTGGCAGGTAAAGGAATGCTATACTTGTAATTTTATAATGTGTGGGCTCAACAGAATATCTGAGAAAGCCCAAAACTACGTTGGTTTCTTGTAAACCCCTGTACAGCCAGAAAGAAGGGGGACTAGTGGTTTAGAAACAACCAGAAAAATAAAGCTTGGCCTTGTTCCCCTTTCCAGCCACCTCTTGTAGAATCTCTTGCAGGAATCCTGTTAACGTTTTTCCAGGTTTGTACATAGGCATCTTCTTCTGCTCCATGTTCCCATATTCACCTTGTCACTCACCTTGTACTCATCCCCTTGTATCCCCTTCTCATCCACTTCATCTGTTTCACTGGCTGCATGCAGCTTCCTCTGACCTCACCTGCTTCAGGTCCCACAACTCTGCCTGTGCCTGTTTCCTCTCTTCTTTCCTTGACTTTTCTAGGAGTATTTCTCTGACTGTTTTCCCCTTATTTCTCTGTTCCAGCCCACACAGTGCCCAAATGACCATTCCTTGTCATTCTGTGTTTTTTGTGGCTGTCAAATTTTCAGCTCAAAAATAAGATACCAGAAAATTCAAAAGCATTCAAGTAATTTCAGGAGCCCAAACACCTCCTCTCTCAGTCACTAGGGATGCCATTGCCAGCATGTCTGTTCCTCAGCCCTGTAACAAGAGTGGTGTGGTCATTTTCTATTCGGACCCCTTTCTAGATACTGCCTTCAGGCTCTTAATCTTGCTGGTCTCCAAGATGCAGCATTTCCTTTCTTTCCATCTGCCTTATTACAAACCCCATTCAGCCTGTGTTTATTTCAGAGCATCATTATTACAACATCCTTTGTTCTGTGTCCAATTTGTACTGAAAATATCCACTTCCTAGGCCACTGCATGGGCTGTGCCAGCCTGTATTTGCTTCTCGCTGTTTGTTCCTTGCTTTGCCACATCTATCCTAACATGCTTGGTTTTGTTTCCCAGGCTGTTGCAGTCTGTATCCCTCTCCCGCCACCCCCAAATCCCCAAATCATGCTCAGCTCCAGCCCAGCCCACTCCTCAGCTCCCAGGGTGCGTGGGATGTGTCGTGTCAGCATGTGCCTCATGGCACCAACACCTTCCCTTGGCACTGGAGCTCCAGGTCATGCTGGTAATTCCCAGATGCTTCAAACACGTGAACAGTTGCTGTTGCTACTCTTGAAAATAAAACTCACTTTAGGAGAATTCGGAAGATTTTTCTAGATTTAGTAATGTCTGAAAGCAAAAGACTGGTTGCTAAGCAGATTGTCTCTTTTTCTTTTCTTTTTTTTTTTAATGTTTAATTACTTGTAGTCAGGGTTGTCCAGTCTGAATGGCTGCTTTTCTTGCATGAAAATGCTCAGGCCCATTTTCTTTCCATTCAGAGTTATCTCATGAGTCGTGGTACTCGAGCACAAGAACAGCTTGTAAAGTTTTGGCAGCACTGCATGAGGAATCTGCCCAGGGAAGTACTGGCTGTAAAAGCTGAGTGGGCTTAAACCATGCAGAGCTAGAGAAGGATGCAGTGGGAGGAACTGTGCTCTAGTAACACAGTGTTACACACTGTAAAAATTCAAAGCAAACTCTGACAGACTGTTTTCCATTTCAGAAGTACATGATCATATGCAGCTGAAAAAGCTATACTTATTCTGATGTTTTCTGGCCGTGGCTCAAAAGGAATGCTGTCCTTTTGAGAGGTGTTATCTGCAGTGTTACTGACAGTTAACTCAATGCATAGCAGGGTTGAGAGTTGCTTAGTGTGGATGCTGATAAAAGTGTAATTGTGGGAGTTAAGGAAACGTGGTTTCCTTGGAATGATTTGCAGGTACAAATGCTTGCCCCTCTCTCACTTTAATTGTCAGCCTTTTCAGCTGCTGAGCTGTCATCCACCGAACATCCACTCATCCTGGATTCTTTTTTAAAAGATGCATTTAAAATGGTTCATCACACCAGTGTTATAGATAGAAGTATTTTTATCACCCAGTTAAAAAAATAAAAATCAACAGATGCTTCTTCCTTAAGAAGTTCTTCAACAGCTCTGTATAATGGAAAGGGCAGTAATAATTAGGTGATTTTTATGTCAAAGAGAAGTTGAAGGGGGAAAAAAAATCCAGTCATGTGGACCCAGGTGAATCTGGCTGTTGCAACATCAGATGTTTCTGGGTGTGCTGAACGTGTTCTCTTCCTCTGCAGTTTTATGTCCAGCATTCCAACAGCCAGTGATGCCACCCAGAGGGACAGGGAATTCACATTTCTGTCTGTGCCTTCAGTGGTTCAATGAGAGAGAGGAAAGCTGCCTCAGAAGGTATCCTCTGTAGCAATACCTTAGGGAAACTTGTAAAGGAGTTCACATTTGCTGTGATTTGCATGCACAGAACCAGCAAACCCTGGAGCTGCCTGCCTGGTGTGTCCATGAGCTCTGCCCTGAGCAGGCAGCTGTGGCAGCTGTCTGTGTGTCAGCTGGGCCCAATCCAGCCTCAGATCTAGCACTTCTGTCTTTGTTAATATTTAGATAATCTCCTTTTCACCTTGTTGGAGGGAGAGTGTTGATAAATGAACCAGTAAGAGCTCTTTTTCTGTCTATGGATATTCAGAGCATGGTTTATTAGTGCCTACAATACTAATGTATCCTTGCCTTTAAGAGGACTTGAATTGTGTTGTTTCTGGTACTTGTAGCAAGCACATTCCTATTTGTGATGAGCCAAGAATAAGAAGTCCTGGAAATGTGCTCCAGCATGGTATGCAGTGTTCCACTTGGAGCTTTACTTTCCAAGTCTGCTCAGCAGGAGAGAGGTGCTGAAGGTGGGGCTGGTCCCCCACAGCACGACGCTTGGTGGCCTTGCTGTGGGACACGAGCTCTTTGCTTTCCCAGCGAGATGGATCCAGCTTCACTGCTTGTCTGCTCAGTTATTTATCCCTGTTCTACTGGCACACCTATGCTGCTCATTACAGTTCTTATTTCTTCACATTTATGTGTGTGTGCCTTTCAGTTCCCAGTTCATCTGTTGCAGTATTGAAACACCCTTTTCACTGGTAGACAGTGGGTTTGTCTGTGTACTCCTGGCCTCCTAAAAATCACACCTAAAGCAGTCTTCAAAAGCTTAGGCTTCATGGGCTGCATGGTGATAGGTAAGGACTGGGCAATATTTAGTATCATTTTGATGAAAAATGAAGGCATGTCTTTTGTTTTCTGTTTTATCTAGTATTAGACTGGGGGGTTCTTGAATAGCTCATTCCCTGAAGCCTTGGTCACTGAGCATCTTCTGGGACTGCAGCAGGGCTTTGTGTGTGCCCTGGCCTTTGAGGCTGGCATGTGCTCACTTCTTTCTCTGTTTGAGTGGCAGCATTATTCCCATGTTGCAGTCCTGGCTGAGGACGGTTCTTAGAAGAAGGAGTCAAAGGAAACTATTACAATTGCAAATTAGATTCCAGTGGAGATTGTGCAACAATTATTTGAAATATGCTCCCTCAGTGATAGTTATACAAAGTGAGCCCTGCTGTATTACAAGCCACGAGGTAAAACTTCCAGCAAACACTTGGAGTTACCATGGAAGTGACTACCCCATGCAGTCTCTGCCCCAGACCTTGTGAGGGGATTCACTGTGTGTGGGGAAACAAAAGCCAGGTCACAGCTAGGGTCACTCTGCAGCTTTTGTCCTTGTCCAGTTTCTCTTCACTGAGGGGCCAGAAGGGCGAATGCCACTTAATATTAATTGTGCATTGCCCCAAGGTGTACATGAGGCAAATATGTTATTTGTGCCCAGGCAATGCAGTGCATGGGGGCACTTGGCTCTGCACATCAGAAGAGCAAAGGAACATAGCTGGGGCTTGGGCTGTTTCTTAGGCACCACAGAGTTAGATGAAAATGTACCTTCCACTACAATTTTGTACCTTTTTTTCCCCCCTGCAATTTCTTTTTGCCATCAGTTTTCCCTGGATTTCTTTTTCCAGGGGGCTCAGAGCAGTGTCCAAGAAGTGAACTGCCTTCCCCTTTCAGATGTCTTCAGACAGATATTCTGTGCTTTCAACTCCAAATGTTTTAGCATGTTCATAAGTGACAAAGCTTCCGGGAGACTATTGGAGAATTATGTCATGGATTTTAGAAACTACCCCACTGCTGGTACACTGCAGTACCAACAGTGTAGCTCTGCCAGCCTTGTTGAATCACTGGGGTTTGTCCCTTTCTTTTCAGTGTAACTATGTGCTACAGAAGATAGTAGTTGCTGTGCAGGTTTCAGAGAAGTGGGTGTGATCATGCTCTCCATTCACCATAATTAGCTTCTCCTGAAGATCTACATCCCACCCAAACCCTGCTTGGTGACTAATGTCCAAACTCAATCAGGCATAAGAAACCTTCAAAGCCAGACAAGATTTGCAGAAAGCCCAGGAGTTGAACAATGCAATGGTGCGAGTCCACTGTGGACTTGAAGAACTTTCAGTAAATTGAAGTCTGCAAGCTTTGAAGTGTTCTGCTGTGGTGCACATGGCAGGGAGAAATAGTTTTTTAAAGGTTAACAGCTTTAAAGCTAGTTGTCAGTCATTGTAGGCCAAAAACTCAAGCACAGTGAGCTTGGGCAGCCTGTGGATCCCAGCAGCTTGTTCTGTGGGGTTTTCCTACAGGTTTCGAAGTTGCATTGAGAGCACAAGACCTCATCCTACACATCATTCTTATTGTTCTACACTTAGGCTAAAGACAAGGAGTTTTGCAGGGTCTTTGTGTTCAGAAACAAGAAACTGAAATAATTATTGATTTGATTTTATTATGATTAAGAAAGACAGCTGTCTTAAACATTGCAGAAGCACAAGGAGACAATGGACGTTTTGACTGCCCTTTCTGTATGGCCCCTGCTGAGAGGTTGGTGCAATTTGGGGAAAAAACCTCACAAATTAAAGGAAAGTACCAGTACCCGTAACTCTTAAGCCTTTCCCCATTTAAATATCCTGCCTGCTGTTTTCCAGGACCTGTACAGATCCCCAAGAAACATTATAGGCATTGACGTGCTAACACCTGAAAAAACCCCAGCTTTTTTGTTAGTTTGTTTCTCAGTTGTGAGAGAAGCTGAGAGTGTTCCATTTGTACCCAGATCATGTGGCTGCTCCCCCATGGTCCTTCCCCGAGATGGAGGCTACCAGAGGTGTTTAGCAGTTGGGGTGTTTAAGGGGGACAACCTTGTGTTCTGGTTCCTGCTCCTAGGAACGTGTGTGGCCGTGTTGGAAACGCCTGTGTAAAGTGCAGTGTCATCCTCTTGGCTAACTCCATCCTCCATCAGCTCTAGTCTCACCCAGCTCGAAATGCAAGGTCTGGATCGAGCCCATTTCGGTATCAGGATTGCTGGGTTTGTATCCCTCAGACTCATGAGGGGGAATGTGTGGCGTAAGTGAGAACTGGAAGATGTGAAGCTGCCTCCTGTCAATGAAGGATGCGAATACTGAGTCTGAGTCCTCCTCCTCCTCTCCTGGGAAGTGATTGCTGCTGGCTGTGGAGTAAAAGGTGGGCTCTGCTTTGCTGGCTAGAGGAGACAAAAGGGCTGCAGTGGAAAAGCCTGTGCTGGGTGTTCTCCATGATCTATCCCTAATCCTTCCAAGGAAGAGTGCCTTTTCCCTCTGTTCCTGACCCAGCACGGGTGGGAGATGTGTTTAACTGGGGAATCCATGAGTGTACCTGAGGCAGGGCAGCTTGGTGCTCGGTGAACTCTGCAGTCCAGCAGCAAAAGTTAAGTCCATAAAAGCACGTTTAGAGCTCTGCAGAGCTGAATAGAGGTTTTCCGATTGCAGAGATACGGAGATTTGCAGTGACTCAGGCCCACGGAGACGTTGGCAGAGGGAGCCAAGTCCTTTAGACTTTCTGGCTCCAGGATGCTGCCAGGAAGCGAACGGCAGAACCCAGCAGGAGCTGCTTCTGCTGGCTCCCAGGCGGAGGCAGGGCTGTATCGCCCGTCCCTCTGCCAACACCCCGACCTGTTGCTCGCTCAGGTGTGCGGGAAGCCGCCCGTGCCCTGGCCTGTGCAGAGCAGGGCACTGGCCTTCTGGGCAGGACTCGCCTCCATTGCTGGCACTCTTATTGCGGGTGAAGGATTTAGAAAAGCAGCCGCCTAATCCCGCGCTGACCCTCCTTAAGAGGCTCCGCACACCCCGGGCGGCGCTCCGGTTGCTAAGGCCCGGTGTATCCTGGAGACGGAGCGCAGCAAATCGCGGCGCCGCTCTCTGGGAAGCCGACATCGCCGCCGGATTGCGGAGCTCCGCCACGCTCCGCCACAAAGAACCCGATGTCCTCCTCCTGCCGGAGCGATGGCGATGGCTCCCTGGGCACAGAAGACGCGGAACCCCGGGGATCTGCTGACAAGCTCGCCCTGAGCTGAGGGGGCGTTTGGCACACGTGCTGCGGCTCTGCCGAACCTTTAGGCTTCTGCTTTTGCGAGCTGCAAACAGCTTTTGTTCACAGCCCTCTGCCCCATCCTGCCCTGGCAGGCACTTAGGCTTTTTCATTCCTTTTTTTTTTTTTTTTTTTTTTTTTTTCTTTCTTTCTTTCTTCTCCTGGGGGCTGAAGCCATGGCAAAGGTCCCCGACAGAAGCAGGCACAAATGGAGTGCGCTTCACACTTTCCTCCGCTGCAACATGAACCCGGAGACCCAGCGGATAGTGGTATTTGTCATCCTGCTCTTCCTCATCATCGTCAACGTGGTGCTGATGTTTCTTTTGGCATTTCACTGAAGGAGGACTGCCGGTAGTGGTGTGGTGCATGGGGCTTTCCAGGACTGGGCAACAAATCAGCAGGTCAGCTTGTCGTTGTCTGCCTCTGGTCTGCTTGTCTGCTGTTACAGTGACTGTGTGTCTCAGAGTATTGCTCCCGTGTTTTTTAATCGTCAGCTCCTTCCCCACCGTGCTCCCCTCACTCTCCTCCTGTCATCACTCGTGCCTTGTGCTTTGGATCTCAGGTAAACAAGAGAAAGGGAGAGAGGTAACGGAGCCAACCTGCTCGATCGTAACCGCTCTCCGTGGCACTAATCAGCCTTGATTCCTAGCCATGACGATTCCGTGCCTGTACGTAGCACTTCCCAGTCCTGGAGAAGCCCAAGTGGTGCTGCTTTGTTTGCAGAGGGACAGACATCCTGTAAAGAGCCCTTACCCAAGGACCAGCTACATGTAAACACCTGCTGTAAAAGCTGAAGCCTGTAACGCCTCCGCTGCTCTGTCACTATGAGCATTGTGCTGTGCTGTGGCATGAGTAATGCCCAATTAGCCAAAGAGATTGATTAATAGAGTCCATCAGGAATTCAGGCTGAATAAACGCTGCAGCGGTGTGGAAGAAGGGTTTTGTTGGCTTTAATCCCATTTCCTTTATGATACCTCAGTGCTTATCAGCGGTATGTATCAAAATGGCTGGCACAGGCACGGCGCAGGACACTGACTGCAGGCCACTGGTTCCTGATGGGCTGGGGCAGCCGTGCCCAGCGGGGCAGCAGCTCCAGGAGTGCTGCTGTGGAAGGGTGGGAGGAAAGGGCAGCGAGGCAGCCTGCCCCATGCAGGCCTGCTCACCTCCGTGATGTTAGCAGCAGCCCTGCACATCGCAGCACTTCCACACTTGGCATTGGCACCCCAGTGGAGCAGCCCTCAACTGGATGGCATTGGAGGAGACCCATCCCTGGAGGAAGACAGACTGGAAAGGAAGGCATGGTGCACTGTTCCTAATGACATTCTTGCTTTTGTGCAGAAGACTGCAAAAGATGCAAGCCCTTAAAATTCAGCAGGATCCTTCATTTTGTGTGTTAGGTAATCTGCAAGTTAAGTACAGTTTTCACAAGGGCAGTGTGTTTGCTGACACTAATGGTTGAGGCTACTGCAGCTATTTCAGACCTGAATATTTATGGTTCCTGGAGTCTGACCTGGTGTTGAGAAAGGCTGGATGGTGGTGTTGTCTCTGTCATCATGAGTGATGATGTACTCTGTATCAGTTATTTATGTGATTGTGTAATACATTAGTGTCGTACAAAACCACGTCACTTTAGCATGCAAAGCATGGAATTTGTACATGTGGAGCTCCTTTCTGTTACAGCTGAGGTGCAGAACATCTTTTCCCTGAGAGAGGACTCTCTTTTGCAGTTCTGGGTGTGGGGCAGCAGCAGGCCCCAGCCCCCTACAATTCTCTGGGAATCTCTTATGCAGATGAACAGTTCCAAATTATTAAAAATCTCAAACTAGGCTATAAATTCTATTATCTAGCCATTGTGATAACAGCCACCAAAACCATCCAGTCTATGTCATTTTCTGAAGTTACTATTAAAAAAACCAAAAGCTAACTACAGCTCACAATTTGGCTTTCAAACAAATCTCTTTTCTCTTGCCTCTAAACTTTACTGAGGTCTTAGTTTCAGCTGGAATCAGAGCTGAATGACATAAGGTGGAAAAATGATTGTTTCTTGGAAAGGCCAAGTGAGTGATGGGAATGTATGCCTCAGTCTTCAAATGGCACATGAGGGACCAAAGTATGGCTTTGGGCTCAGAGGTGTCAGTGACAGAAAGCCTTTGGCCGCTGCTTATGGGGGCAAATCTTGTACAAGGTTTGAGCAGGTTCTGAAAGTGCTTGAGGTTCCGAAGCTCCCACCCCTTGTCAGTGGGAGCAGTGAGAGGCCTCAGCATCGTGGCAGCCCCTGCACCGAGTTTGGACTGCCAGTTATTGCTGTCATGCCTGCTCTGTATCTTGAAATAACTGCAAAAACCTTGATGTTAGATGAGAAGAGCAGTTATTCACAGGGCCTGCATGCACGTGTAGCTCTGAAGAGGAGCTGGAGATGGGCTCCATTCATAATCCCAGGGTTTGGCTCAGCGTATGGGAGCCGTGTGGGGCAGCTGGGAAGCTGAGCACATGTGTCTGCCAGCCTAGGCTGAGCCTGGATTCACAAGTGACTCATGCTCTTGTTCAGCTTGGTGCCATGTCCCTTGAAATGTTCCTTGGGTGCCTTTTGTCACTGAACTGGAGACTGTAGCTTCCTGTTCCACTCTGCCTAGGAAGGGACATCAGGGAATTTTTCCAGGAACTTCTTTTTATTAAGTGTCCTGTAAAATTGGTTAGCATGGAGCTGGTCATGTGGTGATAGAGCAACTCACCCTCTGCTACTGCTGCATGTTCACTTTGGGGATGCCTTATTCCTGCTCCTTGCTGGAGGGCTCTGCTAGGTTGGGAATATCAAACCTGGGAAGGCCTAGGAATGCTGTGAGTTTGGGCAGTTGGTGCCTCTGGGGTGCAGAGCTGCTGTGCTGCTTCCTGCAGGAAACATTGCAGTTGCTGATGGAAAGTGCCCAAGCTTTCCCCAGCAGGAGAAGACCTGCTCGCTGCTAGAGAACTAAAGGGAAGATTTGTTTCTTTCAAGGGCTCTGGGGAGTGCAGGACAGTGAGGAAGAAAAGTATGTTATAGGAAAGGGTAATGTGCCCTCTGGTGAAATTGCCTTTCCCTTCTCTGCTTAGGGCAATTTGCATTACTCCTGCTTAGGACAATTTTGTACCAGAACAGTTGGGAGAAAAAAAAAAAAATTAGAACTGTTCTTGCATTTTAAAATTCTGGTAAGAAAAATATAAAGATTACAGAGAACCCTTTGGAAATATGTGTTCCAATGCTGCCTGGCACAGATGTTAGCTTGGGTTGCTATGAGCCTGGGAACACTTTTCCACCTAATGTCTGGTGAAATTTAATTTCTTATTTCCAGTGCTTGTCTAGATTCTCAATACCTAACTAATGCTGAAGTATCTGTGTCAAGTTTTGTTATGGGGACATCAGTGTTTTCCTCTTTGCTCAGCTTCCCCTATAGCTGTATACATTCAGCTGGAAGCTGCAGTTGACCAGTGTTAATCAATCTATCAGTCTGGTGTTAGTTGTGACTCATTCAGTCCTGCCTCCCATCTTGGCTGAAGAAGCTGCAATGGCCAATAAAGCCCAGGAAAAATAGAGCTGGTGAAGGATCCCTGAATTGTGCGCAGAAGCTGTAGATGGTGATAGAAGGACTGGGGAAGGAGAGCTCTAGGGGGGGAAGAGGCTCTGACATTTCTGGTGGGTTTTCTAGTTTGCTCTCAATGCACTTACTTGCCAGGAGAGCTGGGTGCTCTGAAGAAGGGCTGGGATTGCCTTCCCTGCTGTCACCTGAACACCAGGCCCTGCCCTGGCACTGGTGCCACAGACCCAGGGGGCAGCTGAAGAGCCCTGTGCCCCTTGCTCCCTGGTGCCCATGGCTCCCTGTGCCCCCTGCTCTCTGTGCCCCCTGCTCCCTGTGCCCATGGCTCCCTGTGCCCCCTGCTCTCTGTGCCCCCTGCTCCCTGTGCCCATGGCTCCCTGTGTCCCCTGCTCCCTGTGCCCATGCTCCCTGTGCCCATGGCTCCCTGTGCCCCCTGCTCCCTGTGCCCATGGCTCCCTGTGCCCATGGCTCCCTGTGCCCATGGCTCCCTGTGCCCCCTGCTCCCTGTGCCCATGGCTCCCTGTGCCCATGGCTCCCTGTGCCCCCTGCTCCCTGGTGCCCATGGCTCCCTGTGCCCCATGCTCCCTGTGCCCATGCTCCCTGTGCCCCCTGCTCCCTGTGCCCCCTGCTCCCTGTGCCCATGGCTCCCTGTGCCCATGGCTCCCTGTGCCCATGGCTCCCTGTGCCCCCTGCTCCCTGTGCCCATGGCTCCCTGTGCCCCCTGCTCCCTGTGCCCCCTGCTCCCTGTGCCCATGGCTCCCTGTGCCCCCTGCTCCCTGTGCCCATGGCTCCCTGTGCCCCCTGCTCTCTGTGCCCATGCTCCCTGTGCCCATGGCTCCCTGTGCCCCCTGCTCCCTGTGCCCATGGCTCCCTGTGCCCATGGCTCCCTGTGCCCCCTGCTCCCTGTGCCCATGCTCCCTGTGCCCCCTGCTCCCTGGTGCCCATGGCTCCCTGTGCCCATGCTCCCTGTGCCCATGGCTCCCTGTGCCCATGGCTCCCTGTGCCCATGCTCCCTGTGCCCATGGCTCCCTGTGCCCCCTGCTCCCTGTGCCCATGGCTCCCTGTGCCCATGGCTCCCTGTGCCCATGCTCCCTGTGCCCCCTGCTCCCTGTGCCCATGCTCCCTGTGCCCCCTGCTCCCTGTGCCCCCTGCTCTCTGTGCCCCCTGCTCCCTGTGCCCATGGCTCCCTGTGCCCCCTGCTCTCTGTGCCCCCTGCTCCCTGTGCCCATGGCTCCCTGTGCCCATGGCTCCCTGTGCCCCCTGCTCCCTGTGCCCATGGCTCCCTGTGCCCCCTGCTCCCTGTGCCCATGGCTCCCTGGTGCCCATGGCTCCCTGTGCCCCCTGCTCCCTGTGCCCATGGCTCCCTGGTGCCCATGGCTCCCCGATCCTGCTGTGGAGCAGGGGATGGCAGCCAGGCCCTTGTGTGGCCACTGGACATCTCCTTCTCCTCCTTCTCCTCCTTCTCCTCCTTCTCCTCCTTCTCCTCCTTCTCCTCCTCCCTGGGTGCAGAGTGAGGCTGCGCCTGCACTCTTCCCATGCCCTGTGGTGCTCTGTGAGACAGGGACAGGTATGAGTTGTGAGTCCTGCAGGGACAGAGACAGGGACGTGCTGAACCCTGCAGGGACAGGGACTTGCTGTGCCCCCTGCATGGGACAAATCCACCAGAACATTTAACAGGTGAGAGCTCTGCTACTGCTCTGCTTTGAACCTTGTGAGAGCAAAGAGCATCTGTGAATAGGAGCGAGACCAAGACATCATTTCCAAAGGGAGATCTGGGCTTTAGATTATATCTTTGCTTAATTTGTTCTCCCAGGCTAAATTCATTTCTGTGGTGATATGTGATATCTGTTGTCTTTGTGATTTATTCTTGGAATCCAAGGCATGAGCTGGCCAGATAAGAAACACAGTAAGCACATAGGATGATACCATCAACAATTACTTTTAATTACTCCTTCCAGTGTTTTGATTTAAAATAAAGAATTAACACACAACAAAATAAGCCACATTACAGAGGTTAAAGAAAGATTTCTAGAGGGAGAGTACTTATTGATGCTGTGTCACTGGCCTTGTTAACTACAGAGTGTACTGCAAACTGGAATAAAATTATGTCTTATATGAATCTTTGTATGTGTTCTTTGGCCAGGATTACTCCAGGCATGACTCTTGGTGTCACATACAGTGCATCCAGTCTGTGTCTGCATTTGGCAGTGGCATAATTGGAACTCAAAGAGGTGGTGTGGACCTGTCTTACACCACAGTGGCTTTCCCTGTCCTGTGGTGTGCATGCAAGCTTTCTGCATTTGTGTTGATAAGTGTGATAGCTTGCCTGTGTTGGAGGTGCTAAAAGAAAAATGTCTCCCAAAGTACCAAGAGGGTGTTGGTCAGCCTTTCAGCAGAGGAGTCAGCCAGGTGTGAAGGACCACAGAGAGGGAAATTGGGGAGTTTGGTCTCCCTTGCCAGACCCCTCTGGATCGAAGGGCTGGTACTGGGCTCTGGTCCCACCCATCCTGCTGCAGCACAGAGGTCCTGTCCTGTCTTCCCCCTCTCCCTTCCTGGAGAGAAACCCTAGCACAGCTCCTTCCAGCGTGCTTCCCCCTCCAGAGAGCACCAGTTTCACACTGGACACCTGCATCTCTGCTGTCCCTTGGAGGCAGATCAGATAGATCCCCCCCAGCTGGGGCAACAAGGGCTGCCTTCAGCTCCCTCTGTCCTTCCTGCAGCCCCTCCTGCCCAGAGCTGGGCAAAGCCAAGGGCATGGAGCAAACAGCACAGGGCCCACACCTGAAAACCTTGTCTTTGTCCAGTGCTGTGTCTGTTTGGTATATCATCTCAGGAATGGGATCAGTTGCTGTCTCCTGCTAGGCTGGGCTGGTTTGTAGTGGCCACTGTGCAGGGGCAGTACCTGAGAGTTCTTTGTGGTGCTACAGCTCCAAGCAGCACAGGTACAGCAGGGCTCCACTGCTTGTGCTTGTTCTCAACCATGATCTGGTCCCTTCCTGGCATGTTGATTATCTGCAGTGATGTGGAAAATGTTATATGGAAATAAAAATACTGGGTATAGGCATTGGGTGAATCCAAGCAGCTACACCGGCATCTCTCAGCAGCAGCCCAACTCAGCTTTCCTCACTTCACCAGATGAAATGGTTCCAGCAGGAGATTAGGGAAAGACAGGCTGCTAAGGAGTCATGGCTTGGTATTTTTAGCATCCCAGTTCACACCTGTAGTGCCCAGGAGCCAGCACTCATTATAATAAGCATAATCTAATTACGAAGTGAGAAGATCTGCCCTGGATGCCAAGAGAGGAGTGCTGGCAATGGCAGGAGCCCATCGCTGCCTGCCCTACCAGAACATGCTCAGCTGAAACTCAGCTGCCTCTGCAAAACCACTTTGTCCTGCTGGAAAGCTGTGGCCAGGATTACTCCAGGCATGACTCTTGGTGCCAGGGCTGTGCAGGGAGTCAGGGGGACAGGAATGAGCACTGGTGCACAACAGGAGGGGTGGGATTTCCTACCTGGACCAAAAGTGTGTCCTGCAGGAGGAGCAGCAGCTGCTTTGGTCTCCTGTAGTTAGAGGACTTGTTTGCAATGTGGTCTTGGAAACAGGAGTGTGGTTCTGGTTCGAGGCCTTAGCTTTGTGTAGGCCATTGAATCTCCTCATCCAGATGATGTGGATGTGAGACAAATGAAGAAAATGGATATATTCAAAAGCAGAATAGTACAGGGCCTCAGAAGATCCCAGGAAGCTGCTGCTTCCTGAACGTCTCCTTTACCTAGCATAGGACACTTCCAATAGGAAAAGGTGTTTTTTTCTAGGGTGTACATAACTTGAAGAACTTTCTGCAGGGACTACAAAAGAAATTACTCATTTTTATATTTACAGATACTAACCAAAAACAAAGGCTTAGGCAGCCTCTTTTGCCTGACAGTGAGACATTACCAAGGTGTTTTTTTGTTCTTCTCTGTTATTCAGATTTTCCTCTGCCCCATTTTCAAACAATAGGACAAACAGCAGTTCTTAGTTCTGTGACGAAATGATCTAGCCCAGTGTGTGTACCATGGGAAAGAGATCACCAGACAGGGGATGAGTGGTGGTAGTAGTGGTGGAAGTTACAAGTTTTATGTCACCAAAACCCTGCAGGGTTTCTCTCTCAGGAAAAAATTAAGAAAGAAAATGGATACTAAACTGTGCATGGTTCTTTTGAGGCAGGGAGAACCTCTTAGAGCCATGTCATGGAAATTGATAAGTAATCTTTGTTGGCCCAGCACTCCTGGCAGCACCTGCCAGTGCTGTACAGACTTAGGCACAGTTTGATGCAAAGGAGATGTTTTCACAGGAGATAGCAGCAATAAAAATGATTTCAGCATGTTTTTTGCAGTGTGTTCCATTGCAATTAACTCATGCACACACATGAAAAGGAAAGCCATGAACTGTGTTTGGGCCTTGATGCTGACGTTTGGATGATTCAGAAGGGTTTGTTGGCAATGCAACTTGTATCAGCTTTTAAACGTTTTATTTAACCTTATTTGTAAAACTAAGGTTAATTTGCCTTCAAGCTACAAGTGATTCCATAACTTGCTGTACCTTTTGGGGGAAGAGTCATCATCAGGCAGAGAGCCTGTGACCTGCATGTCTCCTTTTCCTTTCCTTCTTCAAGGAGCCAGGATGCAGCATTTATCCTCAATAAATCTGTGTGGCAGAATAGCTACAGCTGAACTGGTTTGGATATTGTCCTGAGGGATCTGTGGAGTATAATCCTCATTTGTGCAAAGAAATAATGATGAAAGAGAAAGCAAAAGAGAGGTAGGTAGGAAAAATTCCAGAATTAAGTCATGAGAGAAGTGGTAGAAGCAGGAGCTGTCTTGCAGAGAGGGAAAAGGAGAGGAAATATTCCAGGGAGTGCACAGAGGAAGGGTAGTCCTGCAGCTGCAGCAAGAGGAGAACGGGGAAAGCATAAGTGACAGAGAAATATGTTAATGTAGCATTAAATACAATTTTCTGATGAAAATAGTTTCTACTTGGGTGTCTGGGAAATGGCAGTGTAAAAAAGATGCAACAGCAATCACTCTTAAGTGTGTGAACAGCCAAACAGAAACATCCTGGGCCATTTCTATTCCCAGGTTGCACAGTTAAAATCAGGTCATCAGAAAATGAAGAATATTGTGGTAACTAGCTTTGCTTCATCCTCTGCTGTGAGCATAGACTTCAAAACTCTGGGTGAGGTCAAGTGGGGAGTCAGGCAGTCTGAGACAATTTTCATCTACAGCCAAACTGGAACCAGAAACTACAAACTTTGTAGATGTGTGAGCCCTAGGTCAGAGTTTTGTTCCAACCTGAGAGTTCAACCCCAGGCCTTCCACCTTTGCAGTCTTTGAAGCCAAAGAAAGTAGGAGAAGAGTACATGGACAATTTCCAGGTGCTGTTCTGGCAGCATCTGGGCTGGTTGGGGTAATTGGGACTGGGTGGCTGGGGTGAGGAGTGGCTGAGCCAAAAGTTAGAGATCTTAAACCACTTTTAAGCCTCGGAGTATTTCAAGTTCCTTAAGCCACTTTAAGGCTTTAGATGGGTTTAAAATGCTTAAAAACACTGTAGGGCCTTAGATGAGTTTAAGCTGATTTAGAGCTTTGGAATGACTTAAGTTTTGTGTCTTTAAGGAGGTTTTGAGGTCCTTTGAGCTCTTAATTGCAAAGGGCTTTCTGGACATTTTGAGTGGGATGTGGCACGTGCCTGCTCCTGTGACCTGCGTGCAGGGACTCTTTCTCCCAGGCAGTATGTGGACAGCCAGGTTTCCCTGGCTACACTTTCATCCTCCTTTCTGGAGGAAAGAAAAGCATACCAGGAGTTAGACATCCATGTGTAGGGATGGATGGCTGCTCCAGATGTGTGTCCCTGGCGAGGGTTGCTGGTGGAGGATGGAGTGTGTGGGATCTGTTCTATTGAATGTGTGGAAGTGCTGAGGAGTCCCAGGCAGGAGAGGAACAGCCCTGCCCCAGGGGACATCCTAATGTCCCTGTAATTACTGTGCTGGCAGCTGCTGATTTTCCACCTGAATGCCAGTGTTGCTGTAGCTCATGGGATGTAGCTGTGCCTGCCAGGTTAACAACTCCAGGGCTCGTTTTAAGAAATATCTGTGGATAATACAAATAATCAGCATTTCTTTCCTTCTGTGCTTGTCACTACCCTCATGTCCTAATGCTCTGTGAGATAAATGTTACCACCCTAATGCCCAGCTCTGTAGGGCCAGCCAGTGACACTTTTACCTGTGACACTTTTACCTGTGACTTGGGTAACTGCTCAGGAGTAGAGGCCTGGCTCTTTGCCTCGTGTGACTTCCCAGGTGTGTTTAAGGTCCTTGGTGGGCTGTATCCAGACAGGATGTGTTTAAATCTCCTTGAAGTACTTACATTTACTTAATCTTTTTAAAAATCATCTCTGGGTTGGGCTGTGAGGCTTCCTGTGCCACAGCTTAATTATGCACCACAGGGAAAAGGTCCTGCTTTTGTCCCAAGCTTCTTGCCTGGTGGTTTCACTGGGCACCCAGTAGCCTGGATTAGAAATAACCTTTTTGTGAGCCTTCAGCTCATGGCCACCCTCCATCTGTCTGTCTCTGTTGCAGCTTCAAGGTCTGTTTAGCTTGTGCTGGCCTAGAAACTCTTCCCACGTTTGATTCATGCTGCTCTTTGTGCCTTGCCTGCTTCTCCTCTCTTTCTGAGTCATTCCTGATATTTGGGCTTCTGACCCTGATGGAGAGGGCTGGTGTTTTCCTAAATGGGTCTGCAAAGACCTTCCTGATGAGCAGCTCATTTAGTCAGTCACTTGTGTTAGATATTGTTCATGTTACATTTGAATTTCTGTTGCCATTTGTCACTCTGTCACTCAGCATTGTATCTACTTGTTTAGAAAGAGTGAAAATATGTTTCACTTATACCAGAAAATAAATGTGTTATATATTTCAACAAAGGTCCTCTGGAAAATTGTTTGACAGGTTAAAATGAAAGCTGCTTTTCAGCTTTACTTGTTACATGTACATGTTACCTGCTACTGCAATGTGCAGCTATAAAATGTGACACACAGAGAACCTGTTGCAGAATTACCTAAAGGCTTGAGAAGGGCTTTGCTCCTGGCTTTTCCTTATGCCAAAACTTAGGGATCTTAGTTCCCCAAATGAGCAGGCTCCCTTTCTCGGGGTCAGGGTGTCGAGGTGGCCCCGAGAATGTAAAAGTCCTCATTTCCCAGCCCGTGCAGCCAGAGAAGGAGTCTGAATGTGTAGGATCAGCTTCTCAAGGTTATTTATTTTCCTTTATCTAGAACATTCTTTCTCTGCCCTGCTGAGCTCTGTCCAGCAGGTCGGCCATGGCATTCTGTCTGCCCTCAGGGTGGTGTTCACATTTTATACCAAAACCTACGTGTGCCATGTTTACAATAATGTACCAATATCTCATTTCTGTTGGACAGTGTGTCTGTACCTTAAACCAACAGAAAAGTGTCACCATCACACCAAGACATGGAGGGCAAGGAGAAGGAGAAGAAGGTCAGGACACACCCAAATCTCTCTATCTTGTCCCCTTGAACCCGTTATTTTCAAACCCCAAAATTCTACTTTTTCACCCTGTGTTAATTCAACTACCACACCACTCAAACCCTTGTGGCTTGTAATTCCTCACACGAAGTTAGCAGTTTTTTCCACAGGCTAAAATCGAAGCTACGTGTTTTTGACTTTGTGCCAAGGTCTCTGAGCCCCCTGCCAGGGTCTCGAGCCAGCCAGGGCAGCCAGAGGGATGTCCTGGGTTCCCACACCCTTGACAGACAGGCCATGGGACAGTGATGGTTGGAGTCCTGAGGGCACTGCCAGGGTTGAAGTGATTTAGGTCTCCTCCTCAGCTGCAGGTGACTGTCCTCTCTCCTTCATAAGAACTATCCTGAGTTATTTCAGCCAAAAGCAAAATGGCTGAAAGCAATTTTCAAGTTGTTTTCTTTTGCATTGTAATAGTCAGCTCCCACATTTTAGGTGAGGAACTGGGAGGTTCTTGCCTCACTCTGGGGTTTGAAGGATCCCATTTAATGGCACCCAGGGGATGTGCACCCCTGGCAGGCTTTCTCAGGCCAAACTCTTCACACACAGGTTCACTCAACATGAAGCACAGCTCTGCCCCCTGCACTTCCCAAAGGGCTGTTCCCTGCTCCTGCAGCACTGCATTAAGGCAGATTTCAAAGCCTCTCCTTGCCTGCTGCAGGGGGGACCCTCCTCCTCTTCCCATCTGTTTAAATCACTTCTGAGGGGGAATCAGGACTCAGATGATATAAATAAAAGGGAATAATGTAATTAATGCCAGTCATAATGGTTTTGTGGAAAATAGTTCTTACCAAATAAATGTGATGACAAATGTTGAATGTTTGTTAAATGGAGGCAGCTGTACTAGATGTCACATGAGGGGTTTAACTACAGGCACTGATTTAAAAAGCAGCACTGTGGAATATCAGTGGAGCACACTTAGCTGGATTAAGATCTTTGTTGACTGACATTTTAGATTTGTTAAGGAGAATCACTGTCAAATTAAAATATTTTGAATGGAGATCTGCAGTGCTTGGTAAATGCCTGAGAGTCCTCCACTACCCTTAATCAGTCTCAAAAATCTCTGCTGAAAAGTATGCAGCTTACAGTGCAGGCAAAAGGGCAACAAATGCCAAGGGCATGGCTTGTCAGGGGGCACGGTGTGTGGGCCTGTGAATGAAGCAGTGACACGAGCACTGCCCACGTGGGGACACGTGCCCCTGTCACACTGGCAGGGAGGGCTCCTGTTACCCTGGAACGTGTGGGCAGGGGAGCAGCAAGAAGCACTGAAGTGTTTGCTGTGCCTGCAGAGCTGAGTTGGTGGTTCTGGCACCCTGCAGCCAGGCAGCAGCAAGTCCAGTCTAGCAGAGCCAGCCCAAATTCCTGCCTGGAAATGAGGGGAGACAGGAAGCCCAGGGGCTTGGTTAGCTCATCATGCTGAGAGAGATGCTGAAGATGAGCCTTTCCCTGGGGTCTCTGTCCCCCCACGAGGGGAGATGCTCTGAAAAGCCAATCCAGATAATTCATTCAGACTCAGTGCCTGCTGCTCAGATGACAGAAGCTCTGTGAGATATATTTAATCTCTGTTTCCCATGACAGTGAAGCTAAAAGTTTTGAGAGGAAACAAGAACAAGCTATCAGGACAGCAGTGTGCCCAGGTGGCTAAGAAGACCAATGGCATCCTGGCCTGGATCAGGAATAGTGTGGCCAGCGGGAGCAGGGAGGTCATTCCTCCCCTGTGCTGGGCACTGGTGAGGCCACACCTGGAGTCTGTGGAGTCCTGGTGTGCCCAGCTCTGGCCCCTCAGTTTGGGAAGGACATTGAGACGCTGGAGCGCGTCCAGAGGAGGCAGCGAGGCTGGAGAGGGGCTGGGAACACAAACCCTGTGAGGAACCACTGAGGGAGCTGGGGGTGCTCAGCCTGGAGAAAAGGAGACTCAGGGATGAGCTCATCTCTCTCTGCAGCTCCTGAAAGGTGCCTGTGCTCAGGTGGGGTTGGGCTCTTTCTCCAGGCAGCACTGACAGAACCAGAGGACACAGCCTCAAGCTGCACCAAGGGAAATTTAGGTTGGATGTTAGGAAGAAGTTTTTCATGGAAAGGGTGATAAAGTTCTGGAATGGTCTGCCTGGGGAGGTGGTGGAGTCACCATCCCTGGATGTGTTTAAAAACAGACTGGATGTGGCACTGGGTGCCAGGGTTCAGTTGAGGTGTTGGGGCTGGGTTGGACTCTATGATCTAGAAGGTCTCTTCCAACCTGGTCATTCTGGGAATTCTGTGACAATTTCAAAACTATCCCATGGGTTCAGTTCAAGGCAGAGGTCGGTTTTGGCTTCTGCTCATATTCAGAGAAAATAAGTATTTGTGTGAATGAAGCACAACTTTGGGGCATGTGTGTAGGTAATTTTTTTTTTTTCACTCCTCTGCTGCAGCTTGCATGAGAGAGGCAGAGGAGAAGCTCTGGAAGCAAAGTGACTGCTGAAGGAACTGGAGCTGTGGGAGGGCTTTGCCTCTGGGGTCAGGACTGCTGCAGGGCTTAAATGTTGTGTGCAGGACCAGTTCAGCTTCAGTCTGTTACACACAAGTTCGGGAGGGGTAAGCAATGAGCACAGGCTTCATGGCAACCATTTTAGCTCACCAGGAAGGGCTGGGGTCAGGTGCTCTTTGTGGAACATGTCTCTTTAGAGTCACAGAGCTGAAAAATAAATTCTATTCTATTGGTACCTTCTCCCTGATCTTCCCTTTTCCCAGTTCTTTTGATGCTCCTGGGTTTATTTCTTGGCTCTGCATGATCCAGTGTACTTGACATTGTCAAGAGAAAGCTATTCAAATTTTATTCAAATAGAAACAAGTAGCTCAAAGATAAATATTTCCTAAAGGCATCTTCATCACTCATTCTGTAAATTGCTGAGATCTTTTATCTCTGTTAATATTGCCTGGAGGTGCTGTCCAAACAAGACCAGGACATACAAGGTAATTATGTCAAGGTGTCCAGCCTGAGACAGACAGGGACTGAGGAGCTGCAATGCCAACAAGCCCATGGCATGGGCCTTGACATGCTAGGTCTGCTTGCCCACATGTAATGGACTTAATTTGGGGCAGCTCTGTGCACCAGCCCTGGCTGTGTGTCCTCCTTGGCAGCCTCTGTGAAGACACTGTTCGAAGAAGCCATCCATCAATCTTCCCCTCCATCTGTGCCATGGGAGGAGCTGTCCTGGTGCCTTAGGATTTTAGCTTTTCTATTGTTCAAATCCTATGCTGCATTAGTGCCTAACTCCAAACTCCATACAGAGTGTTCCTTACTGTCTTCACACTGTGGTCAGACAAAACAATCCCTCTGGGCCTGAGATCCAAGGACACCCCACAGCCTCAGGCACCAAAAAGGACAAACAAAAGTGAATTGGGGGGAGCAAACAGGGGGTAAATGACTTCATTAGCTGAAGCTGTAATTGGAGCATTAACCCCTGACATGTGAATGGACCAAACTCACAAGTGTCTGAAAAACTGGTGCCCATTGTCCAGCTTGGGTGCAGCCTCTGGGAGGCTTCTGACTGCCCAAGGTGAACCTGTTTGAAGGCCTTTAATAAATACCCACTTTATTCTCTGAATCTTGTCCAGCCTCTGTTCTAGGCAGCCCCTCCAAGGCATCAGCTCCAGTGCCTTCCCCTTGTAGCAGGGAGGGCTGGAACAGGAGCCTGGGGCTGCAATGGGGACACAGAAAGGCCAGGGCAGTAACAGAGCTGCCCTTGATTTACAGATTCAAGCATCTGGGCTAGTGCTGCGTTTGGGTTGCAAATGCTGCTGTCTACAAAGTTAGGTGTTTTTATAAACAAAGAAAAAAGTTGATTTCTGATTGTTTTCCCCACTGCCAGCTGCAGGAGCTAGAGCAGCTGGTTTGCATTCTCTCTCTCATAACTTTTCTCTGCTATACACTGGGTCTCTTCAAGAACATGTACCAAGTTGTCCTTGACATTACAAAGCCAGCATATATATGTTGTTTCATGTAAAATTAGTAGTTGTTTTCCAAACCTTGCTTTAATTGCAGAGATCAAAGTGTGGTGAGCTGAGCCTTTTGAGCCAAGGAGGTGTTTGGCGGGGGTGAGCATCCCCTTCCATGCACACTCCTCTGGGAGCCAGGCAGCTCCCTCAGCACATCTGCTTGGTGGTGCCACCTCAAACACATTTTGCCAAAACCCTTTTACCTGCTGGTGTGTTTTATCCTTCCTGGGGTAGGAGAGTCCTATGGGAATAAATCACACAGACTCCATTTTCTTCATGGTGGAAAAAGCCCATTCTTCATTCACATAACTCCTTTTTATACAGTTTCACAGACCTCGTGTGGGACTCCAATTGATCAGTAGTTTTCTTGCCAATTACTTTATTGGTTATTAACAAGTTGTGATTCTGTGTTGATTGGTCACTCAAACTCTCAGGAAAGTTGTTTGTAAGAGATAGTTTTCATTTTTCTATCTAACGGTGCAAAACCAGTTTATACAGGTCCAAGTTGCTTTTTACCCAGGACTAGATTGTTATGTTAACAAACTGCTCATACCAGGATTGCTTTCACATGGGAACTTGCAAAATGCTTGCTTTGACAAGGCCAGCCACTGATTCCAGGAGAGCAGGCCTGATTTTATGAAGCCTTTCTCTATGATTTTTCTACCTTACTGCACCAGAGTCCTGCCCCTCTTTGCCCATGGCAGCTTGCCCCTGGGGGAGGATGGGGCAGCTCTCCTTGCTGCAGTGACATGTGGCACCGTGGGTGCTCCTGTGTCATGGAAATGCCAGTCCTGGCTCTGAGCTACCCACCTGTACCTGCTCTGGGAAAGGGGGCTCTTGGGCTGGGTGTAGTGGATATTTCTGTATCAGCCTAGGAGTTAGACTGCATACAGTGGAAAATAACAGTATAAGACACAGCCTGAGCTGGGGGCAGAGAGGAGCAGGGCCCTGATCACTGAGCAGTGCTCAGCACCCAGGTCTGCCCCTGCCCACCCTGGGGTACCAGCACAGGAGGAGGTGGGGCAGGGAGGGGGCCAGGCAGAGCCTGTTAGCCTGAACACATGAAGGTGTGTTGAGTGCTGCTGTATTACATTAATTGAGATAATCCCAAGAACAGATGAAGTAATTTTTTGCTCTTTATTTCATGATTTATTCCATATAGATCATTCCTCCCCAGAAACAAGGTGTGTGTGGTCAGTTAAACAAATCCTGGCCTGATGTTCAGATGTGTTTTAGTTATTCCTTTGCATGAGAACTGGCAGTGTCTTGCCTGCCTGTTTGGCCAGGCTGGTGATCCCACAGTTGTGACTTCCTGTATTTTCCAGATCACACCTACAGTATGTCTGTTGTTGAATAGAGAAAATGTAAGGTATTAATATTAATGGATGGATTAAAATAGCAGCTGAGGATTCTCTACTCAGCCCCGTGGCTTTCAGTGACTCTGAGTAGAACCATGTGGCTCTGTGAGCTGTGTATCAGCCCTATGTGCTGTGAATGCTGGGTCAGGCTTGGTCTCTTGTCTTCTTATCACGTTACCAAGATGTGACAGCGTGGTACCGTGTGGTATTAATGCCTTCACATCATCAGTGCTCTGTTTGTGTGACCAGCTCAGTGCTAGAGGAAGTCCACTTAGCCTCTCTCTGGAAATGGCCACGGTGCGTGCCAGCCTGCACATCATGCTCGGAGCACTGATCCAGGCTGGCATATTTAAACACACAGACGAGGTATTTTGTCTGAGAAAGAGCCATGTTCTCTATGTGCTGGTCACAGGTTGGATGTTGAAAAGCCTGCTGGATGCCACTCTTCTGAAGGTTTCTGCCCATATCCTGAGCAACAACCATCCCTTCCCGCAGGGCGTGGCACAGGTGCTGTCACCTGGTGTGTGCCCAGCACTGAGAGTGAGATCTGAGCATGTAATCAGCTCCCCTCCATAGGGCTGGCCAGGTGCTGGGCTCCAGCCACCCCCTCACCCTGTTACTGCTCTGCCTCCCTGCAGCTGGAGGAGCTGGCTCAGCTTGTGGTCTGCACAGGCACCAGTCCCTGCAGTCCCAAAGCAAATGGATTGCCCAAAGCAGCAGCAGAGCTCTTTGTGAGACTGGCTACACCTGCCCTCACCCACGGCCCAGCTGCTCTTCTGGAGCTGAAATCTGATAGCCAAGTCTGGAAAAATACACTTCTGCTCTCTTCCCCACTCTCTTCCATATTCTAGTTGTCACTGCTTTATGCTAAAAAGCTAAAACCTCTAAATTACTGAGGGTGCACTCAATCCCCTCATCCAGATCATGGATAAATGTATTTAGAGAATCATAGAGTATCCTGAGTTGGAAGGGACACACAAGGATCATCAAAGTCCTATTCCTGGCCCTGCACAAACACCCTAAGAATTCCACCCTGTGTCTCACAGCATTGTCCAAACATTCCTTGAGCTCTGGCAGCCTTGGGGCTGTGATCCTGGGGAGCCTGTTCCGTGTCCCACCACCCTCTGGGGAAAGAACCTTTTCCTGATATCCAGTCTAAACCTGCTCTGCCATGGCTCCAGGCCGTTCCTGTGGCTCCTGTCACTGGGCACCAGAGAGCAGAGCCTGCTCCTCTGCTGCCCCCCAGGAGAGGGGGAACACTCAACCCTGTCATCACCATCATCAAAACACTCGCTCACATACAGGGTTCCCCCACTGCCTCTCCTTCCATGCCTGTTCCTTCTGAAGGATTTATGGCTACCTGCTGCAGCACTCCAGTTGTGAGAATCATCCCACCACGTTGCTGTGGTGGCAGCTATATCCCAGTTTTCCTTCCACACTATAGCCTTGGGCTCCTCCTGTTTGTTTCCCATCCTGTGTGGATGCACTTCAGTTGGGCTGATCCCACCACCTTCTGGGGGAGGAGAGGCTCTAATTTCTACATGACCATTCTGAGGCACATATGTTGTTTTTAATATATCAATAACCCTTTTGTTTTTGCTGCCACATGGATCCATCCCCTACTTTCACAGAGATACACATAGCATCACTGCACTGCATCCCACCTAGCTCTGGCTACACACTGGCTGTGTAGATAAGTGGGAACCTCTCACCCTCTCTTTCCCCATCATCCCATTATTTCTGTCAGAATGGAAATACTGCATTAAGCTGTTTCTGGTTCAGTGAAGGGGCATTTGCTATCCAAAGGCAGACTGCATTTCAATTTTCTTTCAAATGCCTCGTTAACCCTCTTCTGATTTACCCAGCTGATGATTACGCTGACATTCTTTTCCAACGTGCACCTCTCCTTTGTGGAGAGGCAGCAGCAGTAACCCAGAGCAGGGGATGACTCTGCATGACTGAGCAGCCCAAGGGGCGTGGGTGGTCCATGCCCTGTGTGCTGTGGTGATACTGCTGCACTGCTGGGAGACCTGCAAGGGACGGTGGCTTTCCCACAGCTTTTCTCTTTCTCCCATGTGCCTTGCATATTGTCTTCCATATTGTCTTCCTGTTGTCTTCCCATAATTCATCATTGCACCATTTTCCTGGAGAAAAACAGGCCTTCACTGCCACTCCACAATGGTCAAGTCCTTTTTACCAGAACTCCAGTACACACTCCATCTTCTTGGGAAAACCTTTGGTGTTCAGACAGTCCCGGGTACACTCAGGCCCAGGGAATTCTGTGAGTGTTCTCTGGAGTTGTTGAAATCCAAGGGAGACTCTGACTGATAAACCAGTGGCATCAGGCACTCCTGCTGTGGTGGCCAGCAGGACCAGCCCACAGAGACACCACTGCAGCCGCACCCACGTGTTACCTGGCCACCCCACAGCTGAGGAGGGAAGGGTCAGCAATGGCTCCAGGCACAGCATCACTATGTTCAGGAGCCCCCTTGCAGCTTCCAGCCACATGAGCTTCAGTTTTGGTTTGGGTTTTCTAAATTGTTGGGGGTCCTGTTTTTCCTAGAGTGGGGCCTCTTTGGGGCATGCAGTAAATAACTGCTGTTCCTCAGTATAAATGCTTAAAACTCTCCAGGAGTCTTATTTTAAGCATATTAAGTGCTATGTTTAACCATCTTACAGGCTTCAGGCTCTACACATTCCAGAGTAGCTCTGAGGCCTCTGAATGTTTTTTCACAGAATTCACACAATCACTGGCTTGGAAGAGACCTTCAAGATCATTGAGTCCAATCCAGCCCCAACACCTCAATTAACCATGGCACTGAGTGCCATATCCAATCTTTTTTTAAACATATCCAGGGATGGTGACTCCACCACCTCCCTGGGCAGACCATTCCAGTACTTTTTGCTCTGAAGTATGTCTCTAAATATTGATGCTCAAGGTTTTATTTCAAGGCTTTCCAAAGCAGAGCTGCCCTGGCAGCACCAGAGCATCCTCCACAAACAAGGTACCACTGAGCCTTGTTTACTGGCTGAGGCAAAGCCAGCATATGAAATACCAGGATTTATGTTTTTATGGTAGTAAACATAGTGTGTGCAAGTGATTCTGAGTAAATGCTGTTGAGAGCAGGATCAGGAAAAGCAACTGCCAGCCTGGCACCACCTCCTCATTGCTCATGGGGGTACAGAATCAGCAGGACGTGTGCCAGGGCTGCAGCCAGGCTGGCACACGTGCTGCTGGTGTGGAGAGACTGACAGTGTGCCTGCTCTGCCCACAGCTCATCAGCGATGGCAGCGTGGTGTATGCAGAAGCCCTCTGGGACCACGTCACCATGGATGACCAGGAGCTGGGATTCAAGGCCGGCGATGTCATCGAAGTAATGGATGCCACCAACAAGGAGTGGTGGTGGGGGAGGATTCTGGACAGTGAGGGCTGGTTTCCAGCCAGCTTTGTTCGGGTAAGATCTCCCTCTTTCTTTGTGCCCTCTCCATTAGCACCAGGTGTTTGTTCTTTTCCTCCAGGTTTAATGTTCTGTGGTGACTCCTAAGGACTTTCACTGCAAGAGATGGCTCAGCATGTCTTGTTAGTATTCTTCTACAAGTGGCTACAGTACAGGGTGCCCTCCTGGCTGAGCAGCCACCAAGTGTGGAGAACTCCCTCTTACATGAGTAAATCAGGGCAAAAGGTTCAGCTCCAGACTGGAGCAGAGCTGAGCTGAGCTGTGCCAGCTGAGAAGCTGCCCTGTTTGGTGGTTT
This sequence comes from Anomalospiza imberbis, assembly GCF_031753505.1. Classification (NCBI taxonomy): domain Eukaryota; kingdom Metazoa; phylum Chordata; class Aves; order Passeriformes; family Viduidae; genus Anomalospiza; species Anomalospiza imberbis. Next base: position 26,353,055 of record NC_089690.1, read on the forward strand.
GCAGCCTGGCTTCTGCTTACCCATCTGTACATTAGGTGATTTGTGCCCAAGCACATGGCATCCGCTTCCAGGAGCAAGCAGCGCTCTCCTGGAGGAGTCCCTGATGCAGCTGGCAGAGGTCCTCACTCCAGTGTCCACTTAGACAACAGAGATGAGCATGGCACCAAAGGCACCTCTCTGCAGCTGGTGCTGGGGCCAGTGCAGTGCCATGGCCAAAGGATGCACTCCCCTGACTCAGGCACCTCCTCAGCCCAGCGGGCTGCTGGGCTGGCACACAGCACTGCGTGCCAGGCACTAAAAAATGGAGGAGAAAAACACAAGACATGTCTCGGTGGTCATCTGGGGCAACCTGAGACACTCAGTGCTTGTGGGCCAAGGCTGCCCCCGGTGCCAGCTTCAAAGCCCACACAGAAGAGCTGTACAGACCAGCCCAGACAGTCCCAACTGCACCCTGCAGAGGCTTCATTTCCAACAGAGCTTTCTGAAACACATCTGTACTCTCAGGGCAAGCAGGGAGGAAACCAGGAATGTGGGAGGGTGGAAACTGCTGTGCTCCGCTGTCCCGCTGTGAGGAGAAGGCTTTTTTCCTTTCTCCTGGCTGGGACTGTAGGTGCGGGTGCCTGACAGCTTTCGCCACCTCGGGCAGGCTCCTCAGCGCTGCAAAGCAATGGGGTGCCTAAGGGCAGAGATTCTCAGCCCTTTAGCTCTTTATCCAGGTCACATCAGATCACAAGTGACCCAAAGCCCGGTGAAACATGAAAGGAGGTGACACGAGGTCATCCGGTGTCTGTAGCAAAAGTCCTTGGAGAAGTGGGGCAGTTTTGAACTGCTTTGTTTTAAGTTGCAGGAGATAGTCTCAGCTGCATAATTAATTCAAACAGTGGAATGTTTTGCAAATAAGATTACCAAAACCTCGGCACTAATTTTTCTTGCAATTAAAACACAGATTTTTTTTTTTTTTCTTTCATGTTACTTATAAATTGAATTGTCCTGGCTGGCAAAAAACTTGTCTTCTTAGAGTAAAGCAGACTAGTACTAGGCATTAGGGATGCAGAGTAAGAAACTTTTAACAGAGGAATCACAACACTCATTCAAGCATCCAGCTGAAGATTTCCTGCTAATTACCACTGGCTCTCAAGCTCACTGCAGGGAGGGCTGGTGTGTCTGGAGGCTTGGCTCAGACTGCAGGACTCTCACTCCACATGAGTTTCAGGCCGAAGTCTGAGTTTAAGAGCTGCCCATGTCCTGCTCACACGGGAGGAGAACCAGGATTGCACATCTTGAGGGCTTCAGCAGTGAGTAAATGTAACCTGTGCCTGTGTTGCCAAGGAGGGGTATGCACTGTTTTTATATGTAGGTGTATTTGTATCCAGTGGTAAGTCATAGAGCCTAGAAGAAACTACATTAAAAAATGTAAAGCAGTTCTGTGTCATTGTACTAAAAATTCCTATAATCATGTGTGTTTTACCTTCCTGTCTGTCACTCCTTCTCTGTGCTGGGACGGATCCTTTGGGTCATGTACAGAGCATTCCCACGGGCACCCAAAGTACCAGGAAAAGGAGGCTCGGGAGTGCAATGCCGCAGTCCGTGCCCGCTGAGCTCGGTGCCTGCAGCCGCTGCTCCCCTGTGCTCGTGCTGTGCTGCCATCTGATGGGGGACCGAGAGTCCCACACGGCCCTGCCGTGCAGCGCCTTTCCTTCCCTCCTCAGTGCCCACTAGCAGCTGATCTGCTTTTACTTTAGCCGTGAAGTCTCTTTAAATAATCCTGGGGAAGCAGATACCGAGGGGCCATCTGTCACCGACAGTATGAGAACAATAAAGTAGATAAAACCCCAGCCCATGTTCTGGTTCTCCCATCCCTCCCAAAGTGTTCCTTCAAATATTTAAGAAAATTTCACTCGAAAAACCATTTTTGTCCTGATTTTATATGTATTATTCCTGAAGAACTCCATATTATTCCTGTAACTTCTTTCCACAAGAAATGCCTGCCTAAAACCACCCATGCCACGGTGGGAGCAGCTGCCATGTGCCCTCCCCAAAGTGACTGTCTGGCCTCAGCCTCCCCGAGGGGGAAATGTTTGCAGGCAATACACACACCCTCCTCTCACCTGTCCCAGCTCAGTCTGTGTCTGCCATCCACTCACTTCCTCGGCAGAGCTGTTTAGCAACAGGGACAGTGAACATCTTGTGTGCCTCACAGCTGCGAGTGAACCAGGATGAGCCCATGGAAGATTATCCCCTGAAGGTGGAGGGGGGCAAAGAGGATGACTCCCGACGCTTTGGGATGGGCCAGACCACCAAAGACCAAATGAGGACCAACGTCATCAATGAGATCATAAGCACAGAGAGAGACTACATCAAGCACCTGAAGGACATTTGTGAGGTAAGGAATAAAGGGGAAAGGGACTGTAAGAACTTCTCTGAAGGATAATGCACTGTGTCCCATGCTTGCCCAGAAAGAGACCCTAAGCAGGTAACTTTTCTGAAAACGAGACTGGATTTTCATCAGTTCTGGTGAATGCCATTATGTGGTCAGAAAACAGAAGACAATTCATTACAGCAAAATCCCAAATGCCTCTGCATTTGGAGAGCTCACTTGTGCTCTGATTAAATGTAATTAATTGAATTTCCCAAGCCAGAGAAAAGTAAATGTCTAGCACTGCTGTCCTCTCTAATGTATATTTTGGGGTAATATAATCAGCAACTCCAGCCTTCAGGCAAGTCATGCTCAGATCAAAACAACTGGGGGATGCTCAGCCAATTGGAGCCTTTACTGTCAAATATGCTGAATATTGTGACACCTCTTCTAAAAAAGATCCATCGTGTACACTGGGGGAGTGAAGGCAGTCGGAATTTTTGCAGGAACAGAATTCTCCACTCCAAGGGTACAGAAGTGGCTCCCAGCAGAGGCAGCTGGGGCAAAGAGCACACACTTACAAACAAGCCTCTGCTGCTGCAGTGTGGCCCTCCCCCTCGGAGCTCTCCTTTGCCTGGAGTCAGTCGGGCAGCTCCTCACACAGGCACCAAACCAGGTCCACAACTGGACTTAACTGCTCTGAATCTGCCAGTGCTGGGGTCAGAGCACCCCATAGCCTGCAGACACAGAAAGACTTTTTCAGCAAGAAAGAAAGCAGCTCTGTAACTCCTTCAGGTGTGGGCTGAAGCATCGCCCGGGGCTGCCATGAGTCTGTGGCAGCTTCTATTTCTACCACGTTTAGGGTAACATGAGAGGAAATAATAGTTACAGATGGGTACAGATCTGCAGGAAGGGTGTACAGGAACACCTGAGCGCAGTCCTTGAGGCTTTCTGTTGCCACAGAGCAGATGCCCAGGAAGCTTTCCAATTTGGTTTTCTCCTAGGGTTACATTAAGCAGTGCCGCAAGAGAGCAGACATGTTTACAGAAGAACAGCTGAAGACAATCTTTGGGAATATTGAGGACATCTACAGGTGCCAGAAGAAATTTGTTAAAGCACTAGAGAAGAAATTTAACAAAGACCACCCACATTTGAGTGAGGTTGGCTCCTGCTTCTTGGAATATGTAAGTAAATTTGACTTAATGGGAAAGGGGTAGCTGAGCACGGATTAAGCCAGAGAATTTAGAAATTCATCTGACAGAATTTAAGCTTTCTTTAAAAACACCCATCCAACCAAACTAAATGCCACCACCCTCTATCCCAGCCCTGTTCAACCACTTCCCAAAGAAATATCCTGTAGCTCTTGTGGCTGTGGAAAGAGCATTTTCAAAGCACCTTATCTTCTGAACACTATAATCCCTGCCTGACCTTGGTACTTCAGGGAAAATGTAGGAAGACTCCAGAATCTCAAGTGGGACTGAGTTTACAGTAACGGTATTTTCAGGTCAGTGAAGGATCAGCTGTGGCTGGTGTGGGCACTAAAAGCATTCAGCTGAGCCCAGAGCAGGATATGTGGGAATGTCCGGGTCTCTCAGATGAGCTGCAGGTGCTGAAGCTGTGACACACCCTGCCAGCCCCCAGCTCGAGAGCCTGGGGAGGATAGAAATCACCAAACAGCTCCAGTTAGAGGATACAAATCAGCAAACAGGCACAAGAGTCTGTGCCAGGGCATGGCCTGAGGGCCACGGGCAGTAAATCCCTCCTATGCCTTGCAGCAAACAGAGTTTCAGATCTACTCCGAGTACTGCAACAACCACCCCAACGCCTGCCTGGAGCTGTCGCGCCTCACCAAGGTGAACAAGTACGTTTACTTCTTTGAGGCCTGCCGCCTGCTGCAGAAGATGATTGACATCTCCCTGGATGGCTTCCTGCTCACCCCCGTGCAGAAAATCTGCAAATATCCCCTGCAGCTGGCCGAGCTGCTCAAGTACACCAACCCCCAGCACAGGTAGGCCAGGGAGGGGGGAGGGAAGGAGCCAGGCTGCTCCCATGGAAATGGGCTTGTGCTGAATCATGCATGGAGGGCAGTGGCTAACTGCAGCCAGTGCCACAATTCTTACAGGTTACCTTGTAGAAACCAGGAAAGAAGTATATTTATAAAATTTTATAAACTATATTTACATTATATATTTTAAGTTTTATATAATATAACTTATTATATAAGTATTTAACATATAATATTATAATAATAACTTATCATATAACTTATTGTAATAAAAGTATATTTACATAATTTCCCACTACAGTAGCACTGGGCTTTCCTGTCACAGATCAAGAGTTACAAGGTCCACTTTATAATGGCCCTTTTCTGTTTTATTTGGCTCAAATATGTGTGATACCAGCACATACATACTTTGGAGGTACATGTTTCTGGTGGTGGTGTTGAGAACTTTGCCTCCAAAAGCATTGGTTGAATATATCCCAACATGTTCATATAGCCACACTTCACCAGTGGGAAGTTGTGCCCTGCAGCAGTCAAGCCACACAGACTTGGTGCCCTGTCAGTGCCAGCTCCAAAGCCTCCAAATCCATTGCTCACTTTCAGGGTGAAGGCACTGCCTTTGGCTCAAGTAATTGTCACTTAATTAAGTACCTGGAAACATAAAAAATCTGTATGAAAGTGTTGATATCGGTCCATTGTGGTTGACTAAATTTCACCTTCCTAATTGCAGCCCTGGTACTTCCCAGAGTGATTTTGAACATGTCTTGTTCATTAAGGAAGTGCACAGATTTTTTGCGAGTTGCCTTAGAGCCAAGTTGTGCAGCTCAGCTCCTTCCCAGCTGCTCTGAACTCAGCAGAAGTAGCTGGTGGCCACAGATGGTGTGTGGGGGAGGGCAGAGCAGCCTCTGTCCTACCCTGGCAGGTAAACAATCAGCTCATGTTTGAAACAAGCCACTTACCGTTGAACTGCTTCACCTCTGCACCACAGACCAGTCCCTGCATGGGCACACAGCATTGTGAATGTGTTGTATATATATAGTTCTGTATTATGTTGCAGAAAGAAAATGAGAACATGGAGGTTCTTCCAGCAATTTGTATTTATACCTCTGTAGCTAAATTTGATTACTTCCCCCCTTCCCTTCCCCAGAGATGGCCTAGATTTGTTACCAGACTCAATAAACCCACACAGTCTCCCTGCCCCAGGATGTCAGGCTAAATTCTTAGCTCCCTGCTTCTGTGCCTCCTTTACTCATAAAGGGATGGGATGTCTGGGATGGAGCAGCTTTCCTGAGCAGACTCCCTGGAAAAGGAGATTTTAAAAAATTTAACACACTGTTGTTCTAATCAACATCTAATCTGTGCCTCAAAACCAGGGAGTGTCTGAGAAGCTGCCACAGGAGCAGGTGTCTGATTCCAGCACAGAACAGCTGGGACAGACCGCACATGGAACTCCTGGTTCCATCCCCAGCTCTGTGCCAGGCTGCTCTCCTCTGGAGTGTAGGTGCAACACCCATGTGCCATTCTGCCAAGCCTAAAGCCTCTGCCCCTCCCCAGGGATTTCAAGGATGTGGAGGCTGCCTTAAACGCCATGAAGAACGTGGCTCGGCTCATCAACGAGAGGAAGCGGCGGCTGGAGAACATCGACAAAATCGCTCAGTGGCAGAGCTCCATAGAGGACTGGGAGGTAGGGGACTTCCCTGTGCCCAAGGAATTCCAAGTTGTTCCTCTTCTGCTCTTCCAACAGCTTCTCTCTACAGTGATATCTCACTGTCTAGCCCCACCGCAGCTCTCTGCCCATCTTTGTGGAGAGTCTGATTTTTATTTAAACAGTTATGATTTTTTAGTACAACTGAGCAGGTCTGGTATATAACCCAGCTAGACCAGCTGCCTTTGCATGTTCCCTGGGATGTTTGTTTCCCTGTTTTTCCTTGTAGAATGCAATCAGCATGTAGGTTAGTTAAATTCTATTATTTTTCTCTTGCCCTCCATTTTATCTTGAGTGACTTCAAACTCCCAAGATGAGCAGAATTGCTCCTTAATTCTTAACAAGTCAGGTTATTGTTGCAGAAAGGCAAGTTCTGGCATAGTCACAGAGGAGCCCAAGGCTCCCTGTAGACTTATTAAAAATCACTAAATAAAAGAAAAAAACCCCCTAATTTTCTAAATCCTAGACTCAATAAACCCACACTGTCTCCCTGCCCAAGGATGTCAGGCTAAATTCTTAGCTCCCTGCTTCTGTGCCTCCTTTATGTCTGGGATGGAGCAGCTTTCCTGAGCAGACTCCCTGGAAAAGGAGGCTTTTAAAAATTTAACAAGATAGTGTTTTAATCAAATCCAGTTCCCACTCCCTGATGTGCCAAGGACTGTCCTCCAGCAGAGAGGCTCTCTCTCATTCCCACAAGAGTTCTGTCGGCAGGAATTCAGGCTCCCACTTTCACATGAGGCTGAGACCAACCTGTTCTTTGTGCTGTTCTCAGGGAGAAGATGTCCTAGTCAGAAGCTCAGAACTCATATATTCTGGGGAATTAGCCAAAATCTCCCACCCTCAAGCCAAGAGCCAACAGAGGATGTTCTTCCTCTTCGATCACCAGCTCGTCTGCTGCAAGAAGGTAACCCATGAAAGCTGGCTACTGCTGTGCTGATGGATTTAAGTGAGCTCCCTCTCCACCCTCTCCTGGCCTCATGTGCTCCTGGCACTGAGCCTTCTCTGTGCATTCTTTTCTCTGAGGTCCTGGGGTGTTCTGTGCATCTGAGCACAGCAATCAGCTACTGGCCTAATTCTCACAGCAAAAGACGAAAGCACTGCAGTGCTTCTGGGGTTGTGTGGGGTTATTCTATACAATTCAGTTATGAGTACTGTCACACAAGGTCTTTTAACTACCTTGTTTTTCATCTGAACTTCCAGCTTAGTGTTGTATTCAGAAAAAACTGCAGGTTTGATGAACAGCTGTGGGCCTTGGCAGTCAGTAAGGCCATGCCAACAGCACATGTGAGTCTGTAAGTACAGCTCATGCTGTTTTTCATAAACTCAGTAATAAAAGAAATCTTCCATCTTGGAGCCAGTGAACGGTACCTTCCTCTGTAATTTCAGAACTGAATGTGCCGAAATGCAAAAAATTTTTTTTGCATATTCCACGGCATGCAGGTAGCTCCAGGTAAGTTAAGTATGAAAATCACTGACCTCAAAGTTACTTTTCATTGTCAACAAAAACCCAAGAGATAATTAGTGTTGGGGAAGATGAAATAGGAAAACCTTATAAATATGATTACCTGGCAAAAGATTTGGAAAATACAGACATTGAGATGAGAACTAGATTTGAAATAACAAACCTTGACTACTGAATAACTAGAAAACAATAGTATGGCCAGGTTGAAAGCAATCCCCCTTCTGATTAAACAACGCCCTTTACCTGCAGATAGGTCCAAAGGTCAAATGGAATGCTCTGTCTCACCCCCAATGTATGGTTCATCCCACACCTGTGGTCCTCCCCTGAAGTATCAGGTATCTGTGACCCCATTGGCCCAAGTCCTGTTCCAGCCCACCTTGAAGCCCCCTGATAAGGTGTGCCCGAGGGACCGGACACTCTCTTGGTTCCTGTTCTCCCCCCTCTCTCTTGGTTCCTGTTCTCCCCCCCTCTCTCTTGGTCCCTGCTCCCTGCCCTGGCTCCTTTGTCCCGCCTCCCCATCCTTCTCTCTCCCTCTCCCCCTGGGCCTGCCACGAGTTGCGCCTGGCAGCTCCAAGCAGGACCCTTGCACCCACGCCCTTTCTAATAAACGGCATATATCAACCCGACTTCAGAGATCTCGATCTTCAACCGTCCTGGAGACCACCGATCCCCGCAAATTAGTATTATTTTTGCTTTTTAACTGGAATTGAAGGATTCAAATAGTGCTTTCTGTCAGAGGCTTAATGAGGATTTGGGATCATGCATAACACCCAAGCTTCAGGGCAGCAGATAGGCCCCAACACGGACACCAGCCTGTCCTGACCCCACTGCCAGAACAAGCCATGTGGTTCCCTACAGTGCCCACAGTAGCTCAGCACTCTGCACTTCCACAGACTCAAATCCAGTATTCATTTCTTTTACAGGACTGTAAAGATACCAGGAAGGTTAAATTCTCCATCACATCCAAGAAACTGCAACATGTGTTGTGATCTCTCTTACAGGACCTTCTCCGCAGGGACATCCTGTACTACAAGAGTCGGATCAACATGGATGACATGGAAATACTGGATGTAGAAGATGGCAAAGACAAGGACTTCAATATCAGTGTGAAAAATGCATTTAAGCTGCACTGCAGAGGCACTGAGGAATTCCATTTATTCTGTGCAAAAAAGCCTGAGCAGAAACAGCGCTGGCTGAAGGCATTTGAGAATGAAAGGAGGCAGGTGCAGCTCGACCAGGAGACAGGTTTGGAAAGAGCAATGCTGGGAGACTGGTTTTCTTTTAGTCATTATTATTTCATCTTTTTTTACCCATTGGCTAATGCCTGAGGAGTGAAAGGCTGGGGAAGCCAGCCCGTGCTCCAAGGCAGCTCTGGGCTGCTGAATGAATCTGTGCAATTAAAAAACTGCAAACCAACATAAGCCATCACTGCAGTTTGTCCTCAGGGAGGCTGATGTGTCTTAAGGAGTTCAAGCAGGGCTGACAACATAGTCAATACATTACATACAGGGTCCAGAACAGTATAGAACAAGAACCTGTTCAAGGGCTCTCACTGTAGAAGAGGGTTTGTGTTATTTTGTCCAAATCCTTCTTAATTCAGCCTAGTGTGATCTGAAAGATTTCAGCCACCACTGGCCTGGACTGACTTCTCCCCCAGTGCAGTGTGGGCTGAGGGGCAGGCAGCAAACCCTGCATGGGGGGTTTGTGCAGCCCAGTCCAGGCTGGGGGAGCAGGCTGTGCCCCCAGCCTTGGCAGTAATTGTGGCCTCTCACCTCAGGCATTTGCCTACTCCTGTCTTCTCCTGAGGTACCAAATGATGACCTGCTGCTGATAGAAATCTGCTTTATCTTCCAGGTTTTTCCATCACGGAGGTGCAGAAAAAGCAGGCAATGCTGAATGCCAGCAAGCAGCACCATGCTGGGAAGCCCAAGGGTGAGTCACACCTGAACACAGGAACACTGTGACAATGGGGGGTGGCTCTGTATTTACTACAGGAGAGAGGTTTCATTGAAGTGGCATTAACAAAGTCTTGAGAGGGGCAGATGGTGACAATTTGCACTACAGTTCTTGGTAGATTCAGATGGCTGGAGTCAGGAGACTATTCCTATCTCCAGGAGAGCCACTTTGCACAAAATAAGCACTCTGCCAAAACCCAGCAGCTTCTATTCAGGCCAGTGCACAGCCTCTCCCTAGGAGGCCAGGCTTTTTCAGCAGTATGGCATTCCCTTTGGCAAAAGGCAAGGTTTGTGGTATCCCCATGGTGCACAGAGGGCCACAGAGGTCTCTGCAGCAGGGACTGTTCCTGCGGGGCAGTTGTGCCCGTGGAAGATGCTCTGAAACCTGAACCTTGGGCAGGGTGTCAGGGGTAGGTACCATTCAACCTGCCAGAGACCAGGACAATTAACAGCAGCCAGGGAGAGTGAAGTCAAGCAAAGTAAGGGTTCCTGTGCCCACAGCACTGTTGGCTGAAGACAGCCCTGTTGATGCCACCTTCCCATTCTCTCTATTCAGAGGAAGAGATGTTGCTTGGTTCCTCTGAACCCACAGAGGCAACCACTTCCTCTTGGTGGTACCAGCCAGCATTTAAAGCCCAGCCACATCTCCTGAAAGAAAGCTTGGCTAAATGTCAAAAAGGGCCAGAAATGAGATTTGGCTGCAAACAGGGAAGTTTGGAACGAGGCCAGACAACACCAACAAAGTAAAGCCCTTGGGACACAGCACTAGAGGAGACTGCACAGACCAGCCTTGTCCTCCATGCAGGCACTGACCGTTCCTAGTTAGAAATCCAGTCCAGGAGATTGTAACAGGCACTTGCAGAACTTGCACAGCAGCTGCTTCTCCCAGCACAGCCAAAAGCACCAGCTAAGTTTGTCACCAGTCATGAGCTGCAGTTCTCTAGCCCTGCTGTCATTCTGGCAGAACACCTGACAGCTGTGCAGCACATTTCTGGGCCTTCCACATGAGCTCTAATCTAAAAGGCACTGCTGAAAGTAAGGATAAATTAAAGGAAGGACAAACCCAATTCACAGCCCTGCAGCTTTAACGGGGACTAGGGGAAGCGGTAGAGTGGGGGGAAAGGAGCTGTGTTCAACTAACATGATTCCCATCTCCTCCTCCTCCTCCTCCCAGCTGTCACCAGGCCCTACTACGACTTCCTGATGCGGCAGAAGCACCCCACCCTGCCCACCACACTCCCTCAGCAGCAGGTCTTCATGCTGGCAGAGCCCAAGCGCAAGCCCTCGAACTTCTGGCAGAACATCAGCAGGCTGACGCCCTTCCGGAAATAGAGGCAGCCCCGTGTTTGTGCCTGAACCCCTTCTGAGAAAGCACTTTATCCGTCAGTCCTGGCAGGTGGAGCCCAGGTTCATCCAATCCTGTGTTTACAGAGGATGGCACCTGTGCTCCTGCCTTCCCTATTTATTTTGCAGCCCGGCTGACCCACTGGCTCCCAGCTGAGGCTGCGTGGGCACTGGCACACCGCAGGCAGTGGTGCCACGGAGCCAGCCCTGCACTGCCCAGCAGACAAAGCTCCAGGATCATGCAGCAGGGAGCTGGACAGGCTGCAGCCCAAGAGATTTACCTGTCAGCTGTACTTGGACTCACTCCTTCCTGCTGTGCCCACCACTGCTGGCTGGCAGCTGCCACAGGGGATGGCAGCTGATGGACCCGCTGGCCCCGTGGCCACTGCCATGCTTGGAACAACAGTTCCGAGTCCGTGATGAGGAGGGATGAACCCTTCTGCTCTGCCCACCCCATGCCCTGCATTTCTCAGAGCTATGATCCTCCTCCACGTGTCCAAGTAACTCAGCAGCCTCTGCAGGCACTCAGAGCACAGTGAGCACTGCACTGTGACCTCCTCCCTCCCTTTAGTCCAACAGCACCGGTGAAAGGTGTCCTACATTAAACTGTGCCAACCTGCAGCATGAGTCAAGTCAAAGAATCTCTCTAGTGGGTTTGAGTTACATAAGTTAGAGAAAAATGTGCCTAATTAATACCATACTCAATTCTTTAGATTTTCGTCTCTCCATCATTCTGCCATATTTCCTGGCCAATGAAAATGCTCATTGTTTGTAATGTGTTTATTTATGGTAAAAATCAGAACTGTGTATTTTGTAAGTCTGTAATTGTTCTTGTCAGATGTTGTTAACTTGATGCTTGTTTTGTCTGTTTAATCTTTTTTTTTTTTTTTTTTTTTTAAGAAAGGTCAATATTTGCAAACCTAGCTCCCAGAAGTCAGAGTCTGCTGTTCAACTCTGCAATGTCATTGTTATGCAAACTCCCACAGACCCTCAAATTCAAGGAGTGTTACTGACACTTTTAAAAATGGAAAACCACTTGATAAAGGCCTACATTTGGCATAAAGAGCCTCACTTTAAATACCCAAGTTTCAAATGGTGGCCAAAAAGAATGAATTTAAACCTTGGTTAGCAAAAAGAAAGATTTGCCTTACCATAGCAAGAGTTAGAAGCCATACTGACTGAATTCCCTAGATTAGGAGACATCCTGGGACAGTGGAAGGAAGAGACTGGCTCATTCCAGTTCAAGTGTGAGTGAACACTAACTGTCTGCAGAGCTCAGAAATCCAGTGTTTGTTGATGCTGTAGCTGACCAAAGTCTGGTCACCCAGGGATATCTGAATTCAGTAGCATGTACAAAGTCCTTCTTGCACTATATCTTCCTCCCAGTCCAGGGGCAACATTTAATTTCATAAAGAAACTTGTAAAAGTGACTCTCAGCCTGTGTTTGTCTCCAGCCTGTCTATCTGTGTGGAGCTGTTTCTTTCCCAAGTCACTGTGGGGATTTTGCTCTTGCAGCTCCACCAGGGGCTGCTCAGCCACAGGGGCCATGCCAGAAGGTGACCTCAGAGAAGCCATCCCAGGGACCTGACCAGAGGGGTCACTCTCTGCTCTGGGGAGGACACTGGGTCAATGCTGGGCAGAAGTGGGGGGGCAAAAGGAAAAAAAAAAAAAAACAAACAAAAAACCCTCTCCAAGAAGCCCCTGAGATCAGGCAGCTACAGCAGTATTAGCACAACATACACACAGAGACACCAAGAGACACAGACATGGGGACAATGAAGGACACCCAGAGACACACGTGGCCCAGCAGACACACTGAGGCACTGCCAGGTGTGTACAGACACCCGTGGGGGGAAATGGTGACCAAGAGACCCTGACACACACACACAGAGGTATGTCAGACAGCTGCAGCCAGCACCACTCAGTAACAGAAGGCAATTGTCATTTCTGTGTTTACCCTAAGTGTCTGCACCCTCCTTTTCTTATCCATAGCATGTTTGTTTTGATTGGCCAGGAAGCAAACCTGTTGGCACTAAAATTATCTATTTTCTGAGTTTATCATCAGCTTTGTAGTAAGTGGAAGGGGATAGAGGGGCAGAGGACTATCCCCTCCTCAATACAGATACAGGATCACACCCCACACCCCCACACTGAACATGGCCAGCTGTGACAATGCATCAGGTTGCTCATAGTCTTGTCAGTTGCTATCTGGGTTCACTCAAGGATGGAGATTCTCCTAAAACCACTTTATATCTCTGCTTAAAACCACTCTTTCCCCAGTATGAAGGAAGTGCTGACATCTATTCAAAGCTCCCCTTGCTGCAATGTCTGATCTGGTTTTAGGCAGAATGTTGTTTAATATACTCAGCTTTACAGCTACAGTGAAGTCACTCTGGTAGAAATCCTCACCTCTTCTCCCAAGGGAAATGGAGTGACAGTAGCACAGGACCCTGGAGTGCAGTGGCTGTGAAGTGCAACAACCCTGCCCTTCCCCTTGAAACACACACAAGAATTGGCTATTATTAATTACCTGTGTAGCAATACGCGCAACAGTAAATATGCATCCAGTGGTTAAAATAATCACATCATTTATCAGCTGTTCCAGAACTGGCTGCATTTCTGACCAGTGTGTACAAAGGACTTACAGAGACACTTTTTTAAACAGAAATTTCTGAAGTGCCAAACCAGACTCCTCTGGCCAGACAGCATCCCAGTCAATGGACAGTTAATTACTTCTGGAAGAATTCTACTCTCCACTTGACTATCGGTACTCTTTCTAAAAAGTGTCCTCAGTTGGGATTCTAGTCTTACACACCACATTTGGAGCTAGGATCCAATCCCCTATGCAAGACTGAGATCAGGTAAAAAAACTGATCACACAAAGTGGTGGAGTTACAGCAGCAACACAGAAAACAGGTAAGGCTCAAACCCATAATCCCATTGTGCTTAACATGCCCAACCCACAGACTGCTCTGAAGAGGATTTCATCACAAAATACCATCCTTTAATAGCCAGCACCACCTCCCAACTCTCACCATAACCGTTGGTGTTTCCTGAACAAACTGTCACAGAGCAGGTGTAACCTCCTTAGGTTTTAAGTGATTAGAAACTCAAAGTCATCTCATCCCCCAAGTTACTCATTAAATATTAAAGTGTACCTGTGTGTGAGATGGTAACAGATTAACCAAGCCCAGATTTCCCTGCTGCTCCCCTGGTATCTGGATTTGGGCTGGAGTGGCTCCCATTGTTCTGCCAATGGACAGAACTGGGGTGAACACATGTGCAGGCTGGACTGGGGGTGTGCACAGCGAGCAGATCCCAAGGGCATCAGCTAAACTTGTGAGAATAGGGTTTCTGGCTGGTCAAGAACAGCCTCTGACAAGCTCTCTGAGCTAAATGGACAAGACCATCATGCCAGTTCCACAAGAAGTGTCCATTTGAAACATGAAGAATCAGAGCTGTGAGATATCAGCAACCTTTTCTCTGGAGCTGAACCTTCAACAGGGGCCAGAAATGCAGATTTGCATACAAAACAAACTGAAGCTCCTGATGTGAGTCTGAACAACACCAGCCCTTCTGGATTTTAGGGTAGAACCAGCTGAACGGCTCAGAAAAACAGTTCTGAATTGAGTTACATAAAGAGGACAAAGAGATTGAGTCAGGGGTTTGGGGTTTTTTTAGGGGTGTTGGTTCTATCTGTTCCTCTCCTTCTGTAGACCATCCATTTAGGAAGCTTCTTGTAAAAACAGCCATGATTCCTAATGACCTAAATCTGCCCAGATTTCATTTGGCCAAATAAACACAGAATTCTGTAAATGATGTGAATCAAATGAAAGAATGATTTCCTGAAGCTACCAGTTAAGTGAAGAGAACCAGTGGCCACTAAATAACATTGTCTCTGCTCTGACAAAAAAAAAAAAAAAAAAAAAAAAAAAAAAAAAAAAAAAGGGAAAAAAATTCTCTATTTTAAACTATTAGTTTAGAATATCTGATTCAGACACTGTGGGTGTGTACACTCTTCAAGTTCCAATAGCATCAAAACCAGCACGAACTGTCTTTGTGCTAACTCAAAGTAAGAACTAGGTCAGTTCCCATGGAGAGAAGAGTTCCCCCAAAGCAGCCTTTAATATCTCTCCTGTTTTGTCCATTCCCTGAAGGACAGTGGGGTGTCAGCTGGGGAGGAGCCCCACATGTGTCCAGCAAAGTCCTTGCCTTGCCGAGTCCACTGCAGGAGATTCCCACTGTGCAGGACACTGCTATGTAGAGCCTGCACAGCTCTGTCATCCAGGAGCCAACCATTTGCCAACCATCTGCACCTGGGTGTCCCAACAGTTTCCCAAAAACACCTGAAAACCAGGCCTGTCAACAACAGGGATAACTCAGAATCGAGGCACCTGCGAGTAACAAAAGAATCTCAGCTTCACAATGAGAACACTTCATTTCTCAGGATGCCAGAATGACAGAAATTAGCTTCTTTTAAATAAAAAGGCCTTTCACCTGATGTGTCAAAATACCAGGCTGTGCTCCTCCAGATTTACTGTAGTGGAAGCACTACTTCAAGTAACAGCATCATTCAAGAAGTCCGTGGCAAGACTGGTATGCAATTATCAGTCTTTTGAACAAGTACTGCACCACTCACCTCCCAGACTCTGGAGCTGTCAGCACCTGGCAGGTGGCACAGCATCCAGCAAGTGCTGATTTCTTCTTAACTGCTATTACTTCAGTTGTTTTAATCCTCCTGTCAAGTTCCACCACGTACCTGCTCATGAGGGTTATGAGCATTGCAAAGCCCATCTGTACAGTGAATATGGTACAAAAGCAACTCCTCAAGCTTTTAAGGAGGGAACTACTCACACACCTCATTCAAGTGCTGGAGCCTCAGCCTGTGCCTGCTGCTGCTCACATTCTCTACCAAAGGGGGAGGACTCGCCACTGCTACTGACATCAGCAGTACCACACAGGTACAACCAAAAATATCAACTAGAATGTCCTGTACCAGCCTACCAGCAGAAACGACCTGTGCCAGAGCTCCCAGCCTAAGCAAAGCTGTAGGGTCAGGTCCTCAGGTAAGTAATGGGTTAAAGAATAAGAATTTTGATAGTGGATAAAAATTAACTGAAAAAAAAAGGCAGCATTTTCAGCTGATTTTAACCCCTTGAAGACACAGTGGTGCTCTTTCAGTTGGACAGCATGAGGAGGGAATCAATCTTCCAGGCTGCAGTGACCCATCAGAGCAGCTGTGTCAGAGTGGAGGCAGTGCAAGGTGCAGCCAGCAGTGTGACCTGGCACCAGACAGAAATGCCTCCAGGGGACCACAGCTCCAGGCAGCAGCGCAGAGCCACCTCCTTTCCACTCCCAGGCACACAGCTGCAGGCTCTGCAGAAGCCTAAGGGTGCTCCTTCCCAGCCACACAGCAATCCCAGCTCGCCCTGCCTTGCCATGAACACCTCACACCTTATTTCTCCCGTGTGTCTCACACATGTCCTTAACAAGCTACATGACTAAAATCCCATGGATTTGGCAGTGCTGGCACTTCTAGGAAAAATGCAGACTGCTTCTTCTTTTTGCTTAACACTCCTCTTTCCCCCTGCAACTACATCCCTCCTCTCTGCACGTCCTGAGCTTCTCTTTTGCACAAGTTTGCTACCAAAGCAGCTCCCTGTTTCACAGCCTGTGCAAATGAAATACCTGTGGTACTTACCCCAGAGCTGTGTACCTTTGTGTGTGACTGCCTACATTTACAGTTGTGAGATGGGAAATAAACAAGCTATCAACTTTAAGTCTTGTATCATTCTGTAATCCTCCCAAAAAGCATTAACTACTGACTGTAGAGCAGCTATGTAACAGCATTGTGCTTACAAATTCCTTCTATCCTTCCACACCTACTTCTTTCCCTTTTTCCTAAACAGCATCCA
Source organism: Anomalospiza imberbis (assembly GCF_031753505.1). Classification (NCBI taxonomy): domain Eukaryota; kingdom Metazoa; phylum Chordata; class Aves; order Passeriformes; family Viduidae; genus Anomalospiza; species Anomalospiza imberbis. Next base: position 26,369,794 of record NC_089690.1, read on the forward strand.
CCCATTACCCGGGCTTGGTAATAATTTATGGCTTTTTCCTTTAACCTCCAGTAACCTGAAACAATATACTTGCTATCTAAATCACACCATCAAGAAAAACCTTATCCCCAAATACAGCCACATGTTCACTCAAACAGAGGGAACTGCATTTGAGCTCAGCTGGGAACTTCACATGATTACAATTCTTACAAAGCTGGCAAAAGCAAAACTTGGGGAAGGTGTGTTCCCCTTCCCAAAGCATCAATTTACCCACATATTTTACCTTTCTTGCCCAGAAAAGAAAAAGCTATTGTAAAACACTACAAAGTAGATTACTGTAGCCCAAAAATGAAGGTCCAGCTGTGGTAATTTAAGATGACAGCTGAGCTGCTCATTGTCAAGTTCTGTCACATTTTTGTTGGAAGGCTCTCTTAGCCCAACTGGGATTCCCTGTACCCACGAGGCTCAGCAGTCTCCCCTCTACATCTGCAATTGTCCCTGTAACACAACCCAACTTCACACAGCTGCCAAAGACTTCTGGCAATAAACATTAAAAAACTAAAGTCATCACACGGCCTCCATTCTATTCTGGATGATTAAGACAGGATAGCCAATAGCCTGATGGATACTAAAGTAAAATCCTGGAGTGCACTTAGCCTCCTACACACAAGTCAGACATTTTATCCATGCAATTCAGTAACACTGACATTTCCTACACAAAAAAAATCCCATCTAAATAATAATAACTATATCATCCCTGATTCCAAGAGAGCTCACCAATGAAACTTTCTGTTACCTGACTTTGTTTACAGCAAGCCATGGAGTTTAGACTCTAAAGCAAGATGTTAGAAACAGCAAGTTTTGGTTTTGCCCATAATTACTTACAGGAAAACTTCAAACTCAAAATTTCTTGCCTGATTCCTACCAATCATTAACTGAGCAGATACTTTACTGGAAGGGGCTTTGGCTGTTCTCAGGTGTTCAGAGCTGCCCCTAAATGAGGGAGTTATTGCCTCCACAGCAAGTGGAGCCACTTGTCAGTGAGGGGAAGGTAACACATATTAATTACACTACCACTGCAAAATCAATCTGGCAAGAGGGAAGTCAAACCATTACTGACCCACCATTTTGGCAGTTCCATGGATACATTTAGAACCACCAAGAAAGAAACTCTGTCTAGAGACTTAAGAGTTCAGTACCATGTCCTTACAGGTGTTGAATACAGTACAAGGTCAGGTTTCAAAGCAGCGGACTCCCAGGAGAACAGCTACATCAGAATCCTTCTAAGCCTGAGAGTGATCAGCACCATTCTGAAGAACAGCTTTTCCCTTTATAGCATCCCAGATTTCAGCAACCCACTGGTTGAGGATTATGAATTTTCATCAGCTGCAGTGCTCTGCAAAAAAACACTCCCAAACCTCTCTACTTGTAACATGAAAGCAATCCCAGGTTAACTGACCAACAATTAGCTTAAGGAAAAACACACTGAAAAAAAAATCTCCCCATGGCATCCCTTGTGCTCAGCTACAAGTTTAGAAGCTGAACTACTTAAAACTCCTTGTAGCAATAATCCTGACAATGAAACAGTATTCCTGCAGATTGATGCGGTCACGTTGCACCTTACTCTTCCACATGTGTTGCTTTTTTCCAGAAGGTTACCAGGTAAGTTATTGTTATTTTTGGAGACCTACAATAAATGAAAATAGCCAGTTAGTTCAAGCAGCTTAGTTGTTCCCCCAGAGCTTTACAACCACCCACACAATAAATAAATAGGATAATTACCTCACACTTCACACCTACTCCATTCTTTTCCTTCTGGGGAACACTAAAGACACTGATTTCTAACAGCTTTCTGCTCAGGGCTGTCACCTCTCCAATCAAACAGCACAGCTTTGGTATGAAGCAAATGCTCAAATATTGTAAGATTTTACATCTGTTCCATTTCCTTTGTTTTAAGCTATAAAATAAAACTTCTCAAACCCCAGAAATGTCCCAAAAGGGAACAAGGCAGGGTTGAACACCTTTACCATACTCTCAGACAGGACAACTTAGGGCAGCTTAATTCCCCACTGGGGAGCCTTTGCCACTGTGCTTTGTTAGGCATCAAGAAACCTTACTGAGCACAGTCACTCATCCCATTTCAACATTTTCCTTTGCTTCCATCAATCACCAGATACCATCAGCTTGAAGAGTTTAAATGCATCATACTCTTCTCCAGCACAGAATGTTTTCTGGAAAGATTTCACCAAAGACAGTAGGAAAGAAACCACAATAAGCAACACAAGTCAATCTTTATTGAAAACTGAAGTATTAATACATAACAATTCTTGTTACAATAAACGTGCTTTTAAGAATTTAAACTTGAGCTCATCTACTCATTGAATTGCATAAAAAATAAAAAAGTATGAATTTTCACAATTGAACTGGCTCAGAATGGAATCTCCACTCTTTGTGTTGATGCGATAGTTCAATGCAGGAGTGAGTGATGCCTTAAAACTTATTCTGGAAGACAACATTGACCTAAACTTAAAAAAAAAAGTACCAATACAACTGTTCCTAAGACAGTTTTAAAAATGTCATAAAAAGGAAACCTGTGTCTATTTCATAACAAACATGGAGAACTATTACTGGGGCCTCTTGTACTTCCATTGCATGCACTCACTTTTTTAGATCTTAAGACAGGAGGGCAGCCAATAATAGCATTACAATTAAAAAAACCCACTAACAAATCCCTTCTACTTAAACAAGTCTGTACAGCAGCCAGCTAAAAAAGCTTTCCCAGTTTGCCTGCTAAGTGCCCAAAAGTCACAATCAGTTTAGAAAAGTCATGTTCATTTTCTTGATGTTGAAACTTCAGGGCCCATAAATTGTCCAGATGTAAAAGTCACAAATGGACCCTCACTACGTGTGAAATTCAGATGTTCCACTGTTATATGCAACCTGCACAAGAAAAGGATTCTTGTCCCCACTGTTCCTCTTCCCTCTCTGGTGCCTACAGGACACCTTGCCTGCCCTCAGCACCCTGGGCAGCAGCTCCAGACTGCCCAGAGTCCTCCCAGCAGATGGGAACCAGCTCAGCTCTGGGCCAGCCCTGCACAAACTGCCCGACCCTGCTGCAGGTGCTCCTGCCCTGTGGCATTTCACCTCCTCTTGTGAGGGGCTCTGCAGGAAGCCTAGAGCTGACACAACAGAGGATTAGAAATTGACACTTCTTAATGAGAACAATGTAAGTGAGCTGAAACAGCCATGTCTTTTACAGCCTTCCCAAAGGCTGGCTCACAGGGCTGAGGAACCTGCCTGGACTGACAGGAGCTGGAGCAGGCTGGGGCTGCGTCCTAAGGAACACTGCACAAACACAGCCCAGGCAGCCACGGAGCTGGCACAGCCACGGGCTCTGTGCCGTGCCACGAGCTCCAGCTAGAGCATCACTATTGCTCACATTCCTAAGATGGGAGGTTTCACACACACGGGAGTTACCACCCCTGGTATGAGTTTGACCCTAGAGTGAGGTGGTGCTGTCAGACTGATGTGCTTACCTATTTGATCAAAACCCAAATGAACAGTGTGGAACACTGTGCTGAAGCACTGGGGAGTGACTCCAAGTCAATGCTCTTGCCTTACTAGCCAAGGAGCAGGGAAGGCAGGACACTCCACAGCGAGCAGCCCATGCTGAGTACGCTGGAGTACAGCTCTGTACCATCAGCTCTCCTGACACCACCCAGACACGGTGGTACTGATGGGTGGTGGTTTGCTTCTGTTGTTTGGTTAGCTTTATCAGTGGATGGAGCGATACAAGGAAGAACTTCAATGAAAATAAAGGACTGCTTTCACCTACAGCTGCATCTAAGCATTTAACTTGCATAGGACACTCAAAATGAAGCTTTATTGAGCAGCATTCCTGCAGGTCTCCTAGAAACTCCAAATAGGAGAGGGTTACAACAAGCATAAGCAACATCTAGCAGTAGGTTGTCTCTTTTCCTTCCTTGTGTTTAGTTAATAACCACCACACTGACTAGGGCTATGTGGTTTTGATGCCAATTATTAGCCATTTTTCTTTTGCTGCTGTTACACTTAAAAGACATTCTCATCAGCTGTTACTGACATAGGGAATACCTTGGTTTTTAAAAAATACTTTATCTAGACGCAACACTTAAAATTTGAATTAAAAAAAAATTCTTGGACTTCTCTTTGTTATTGCTGCAACAGTTATTTTCAGTTCCAGGTTTTTAGTAGTACTTTTTTTTTTAATCATATAAAGCTGCCATAAAAGTTTTCCTTTTTAAAGAGAAGCTTGATCTGAAATGTCTCTACTGCACTAGCTCTTTTAATTTGCTGAGGAGCTTTAGTGCAAACACAATACTGTGTTTTCATTTATAAAGGAATTCTAATAGGGAATGTTATATAAAAAGCAGGGGAGAATGTTTTGTAAGACCTTCACTGTGTAAACGCCTATTTAATGATGTACAGTTTCCCCCACTGCAGTTTTATATCCATGCTTTCTACTATTTGCAACAAAATACCACTGAGATAGTTATATATACACATATTCCCCCGTCCCCCTGCACTGTGCTTTTGGTTACTTTTCAGAAGAACTCCTGGAGACAAGCTCCAGCCTCCCAGTAGGATCAGAATTGCTCAGGACTGGAAGGTGCAGTACCTTTGAAAAAGGTACAGTTTCTCCCTCCTGGATGAATCCCATAATGTAACTTAGGAAAAAAAAAAAAAAGTGCTCAAGTAAGTGAGACTGCCTAAGTGTTATGGAATACTACACGGAGACCAATTCCAAGCTGACATTTAGGAATCTGAAGTTAGAGCAAATATATAGGGAGTTATATTCATTCCTTAACTATTTCTCTATTGCAGCATTCACAGAAGTTCTCTCCTATGACTTCAGTTCAGGGTGATGAGACAGGAGACAGCAAAACTTCCAGCCTGGCCCTCACAGCTCCTCCCCAACACAGCACTGCTCCAGCCCACAGCTCCTGGTCAGAACCACACTCAGGACGAGCGCCCTGCATTGATGCTCACTGCGTTCTGCCACACCTGACTGATCACAGCTGCAAATCTAACACACAAATGGAATTGTTACACAGAATGAACAAAGCAGTACAGATGCAACTAAGTTTGTCTTGGATCATTTTCTGCTCCATATAAAAACATATGGAAATCCCTAAGCTGCAGTAAGTGCTCATGAGTAAGGTTGAATGTACTTATTCCAACAACATAGTTATTTTCAAGGCATGAGAAATAAGGGGGCCATCCACTGACAGTGATTCATGCAAAATAAACCTAAACTTTATTTAAAAAAAAAGGGTACAAAATACAGCGAGTGCTTACTGTAAAAAATAAGGTTACTGAAGGCTCTAACCACCAATGGGGTATGGAGGTACACATGCCTCTCACCAGGGCAGAGTACTGGGATGGCAGCACTAAATCAGCACTGCTGCTATCCCAAATCAGCTGCCAAACCTGTACAGGAGCAGAACACCCCAAAACAAAGCATAACTAAGATACACAACTTCAAAAAATTTAACTCTGAATGGAAGTTAACCTACGAGAACAAGACAGCCTGATATACCTCTGTGTAAATGCTTAAAAGGGAACAACATTTTATATCCATTTACTGCATAATTTATTGCAGGCAGAATGTATAAAAAAATTTGCATCTTTCTGGAATTGTAAATCAAGCAGGCTTAAGAAGAACCTCGGTTTTAATGTGCAATACTCAAATTTTAAAATTTAAAATCTCCCCCATAACAATTTTGGTATACAAATGGGTTCCAAGGCTAGCCCTTTATCCCCACAGCATTTGCTTTGAGGTACTTTAAAAATTGAAGTTGCAAGAAAGAATATCACAAATGACTCATTGCAATGAAATGCTAATCTGCAGTCGAGTCTTATTTTACGTGCTTCCAAGTGCAATTTAGGAAGTAAAACAAGAAAATACTAAGAAAACACATCAAAAGGCTGTAACCAAAAAATGGCTCCTACTTCAATTACAAATATTTTCATGAAAAAAAAACCAAAACGAAACTGCTATTTAAACCCTCTATATTCTGGCAGCCCTACTACAGAGTATCCATAGTCCATACTGCAAGTAGATAATAAGGAAATTGTGTTAAAATGATTTGTTCCCCTTTAACATACTCATCAGGCACACAAGCTTTCCTCAGAATAACATGCAGCTGAACTCTGTTGCAGAAAGCCCTTGCACTTCTTAAGTTTCTGGAAAGCAAGCTGGATCAACTGCACATATGTTTTCAACTGACTACAACATTCTTTAGGAAAAACAGCACGAATTTGCTCAACTGAGCACTAAAAGGAAGTGTTTTTCTATCAGTCTGTGTGGCAGTCTCACTTTGACATATCTTGCATTATCTGAGAGATAGTACTGGATAGAAATCTCCCCAGGACATGCTATTCATTCTGCAGGTGATACCACCTCCTACTATTCCTAAGAGCCAGTTTTGCCTCAAGGAATTTTGCCTTATTTACTGGCACACACACACAGCTTTGTCATGTAATTCTGATCCTTAAGAACACCTGTATAGCACTGATTCCATACAATGAAAATGAAAAGGTATGAAGTAAACTAATGGTGTGCGGGATGTCTACAGCTTGTCTGACTCATTTTCCAGTCACTCCAATTTATTAGCTGAATTTGAAAAAGAACACATCACTTAACCAAATATATGCCCCTTTTAAACTGGCAACTCCATCAACCTGAAACAGGCTGAAGCACTCATCTAATGTATGTTATGGCATTCTAGAAAGATACTCACTTTCATGATTCTACCTTGTCAGACCCTGCATACATTACAACAGTACATTAGTGATACAAGTTGTAAAATACTTTTCGGTTCCTTTGGATTTGCATATGATGGTTTTTGCATCAGTCACTGCAGGTAGATTGAGCAAGCTTTGTTTTGTGTTTTAACATGCATTCAACTAGATATGGATCAGAATAAATTTATACTCCCTTTTTATCATTATAATTAGCTAAAAAATTGCAAGACAGTCCACAAAACAGGATTTGCTTTAAGACTAACTGCTGGAGTTCCAAGATGTAAGATATGCAGCACTGGAAAATCTTCAGTGATCAGGAATTAGTAGTGTTTAGCCAAGTGTTGAAAGCATTCAGAAGGAAAGTCCTGGTTGGAGGCATGAGGGCTTCAGCACCAACTTTTAAACCTCAATTTCTTGATTGCATATCTCCCATCTTTAAACCTACATTAAAAGGGGGAAAAGAGTGGGAAATACTCTCAATTAGGTGAAATACTATTTGAGTGTGGCAGAACACATTACCATTGCATGCACCACATACACCAACAAATGCCACGTGTTAAATAATGTTACCCTAGCAATTTATCCTGCCACATTTTGAGGTAAGAACACACTACATGGACTTGCTCTGGTCATGTCCAGTCCAGCTTTCTGCCAGCACCACCATTGTTTTTAAGGCAGAAGATGGAATATTAAGAAGGTACTTCATGCTAAATTTAATTACCAGCAGTCATGAGTTTATTAGCAGCCTAATTTTCACTTCTTTTATTTGTGTAGCATGAGACTCTTGGCTGAAATACTTCATGAGAAGCATTTCAGATCTTCAGACAGCTGTGTACCATCACAGCAAAATAGGGAATATAGAAATGGCTGCTACATTACTAACTCAAAGGGAATGGTCACCTGCAATCTCAGAACTCTGTACTTCTAACTGCTGAAACAGAAATCCAAAAAAAGTTAAAACGAGGTTAACTTTTGTCATAAACTAAATGGATTAAAAGTGAAAATTTCAAGTTCAATTGGTCTGACAAGTCATTAATTCAAATGAAGCTGTTTTCAACTTGTGCTAAAAATAACCAAACAAACTAGAAATGAGGTGGGTATCACAAAAATATTAGTCCTTGTGTCAGTTTGACACAGATTACACCCCCAAAATCTATTCCACTTTATCGCAATTTCAAAATGAAACTCCTCTTCTTGAAACCCACTACCTAAATTTTGGTTCACACTAAAAATGCTTTTTCCATGCTGACTGCATGATGTACGAACTGATACTTACCTGAAACAGAGTGAATATATGAAATTACCTCAAGGTTATCTGTTTCAGTAGCTTGTGACAAATATTCACCCTCTGAGCAAGGCAAAACACCTTGCCTACATATTTATCCAATCACAGATAATTCAACTACAAAGTCAAATACATTCAATTCAGGAATCACAGTACTGCTGAATTTAACAATTACCAATGATTCCAAAATACTGCATATATTTAACAGATGTATTTTAATAAGGCCAACTTAAGGCTCATTCTTTCATATTTGACAATCACGCATCGTGAAAATGATTCATGACTTGTGAAGATAAACCACTCAAGAAACTCCAGCAGGATTTTTGAGTATTCCTGCTCAATTAGAATTCTGCAGAAGCACCCCTCATTGCTTACCATCTGCAAAATGTCCCCCAAAGAACCTGAAATGCTGTTGTTTGTAAGAAAGATTAACTGCTTTCAATGCAACTTACACTGACTGCCAGGATGATCACCACTGTGGGGGCACATAACTATAGGTTGGTGTTCCTGGAGCCCGATACGTGGGCATAGTAACTGGATGAGGGGCTACTGGAGTTGGGGAATGAGTTGTCAACAAAGTACCTGGAATGAAGAGAACAGTTTTTCAGTAGGCAAAAAATCTAGTAGAGAGGGAAAAAAAATTAAAAAAAAAAAAAAAAAAAAAAAACCAAAACAAAACCAAAGGAGAGGGAAGGGGAGAGTAATCAAAGTAATTTTAAAGACAATTACAACTTACTCATTTTCAAAATTACCAGTATCATTTTGCATTCCAGTCCCAATCTTCTCAAATCTTTATGCCAGGGGGCCATATTTTAGCCCAGTGGATGTTTAGGCCAGTGCATACAAAGATATTCATTACTCAAAAATAGCACTAGCAGATACCCTGCAACATAAGCAACTCTCCCCACAGCAGGCTTTACATGCCATTAAGAATATTTGATGGTAGAGATAACTTGATTGATAAATCAGAATAAATTAGTTCTTTGTTTGCATTATTACAGATAGGCTTTTTCCCCACAAGTAAAGCTCTCTTAGCTGAAGTTTGTGACACCTCTAGTTTTGAAGTTTCTCAAATTAAATTATAACTTTGACAGGACAGAAACCAGAATCTCAAAACAAACATATGGCTCTTGTTTATTAGATTTTTAAATTAGCATCCCTTGAGTGCATGTGGAGTTTTTTTGTGAGTTAACACCCAGTGAGTAACAAAGCATGACACCCCGTCAGCAAACACTCAGAGATGAGACCGAATTATTGATTAAACACCATTCTCTCCAAAACACTACTACCAAAAGACTGTGGCAATAGGAAGAAGACATCCCCAACCATTTCCCATGACACAGAGGACCTGTAGGTAGTACAAACACATGAAGTGCTGTATCTCAAGACAAGGAAGGTCTGTGGTATGAGGGGTGAGAACAGAACACTGCATTCTCCTCAGCTCTAAGAGGCTGCTGCTTTCAACTGGCATAGAGAAATGCAGTGGGAAGAGGAAGTCACACTCTTGACACTGGTATGAGGAGAAACAAAAGGTGCAAGAGTAAGTAATATCCTATACAGATATGAAGAAAAACCGCTGTCCCATAATACTAACTCTGAGAGGACGATGTGGTACCTCCATCCTTAGAGGTGATCAAGGTACTACTGAACAAGAACAAACCCTGACTTAGCTGGACTCACTCAGAAGTGTACTGGCCCCAGCTCTGGCCCCTCAGTTTGGGAAGGACATTGAGACGCTGGAGCGCGTCCAGAGGAGGCAGCGAGGCTGGAGAGGGGCTGGGAACACAAACCCTGTGAGGAACCACTGAGGGAGCTGGGGGTGCTCAGCCTGGGGAAAAGGAGACTCAGGGATGAGCTCATCTCTCTCTGCAGCTCCTGAAAGGTGCCTGTGCTCAGGTGGGGTTGGTCTCTTTCTCCAGGCAGCACTGACAGAACCAGAGGACACAGCCTCAAGCTGCACCATGGGAAATTTAGGTTGGATGTTAGGAAAAAGTTTTTCATGGAAAGAGTAATAAAGTTCTGGAATGGCCTGCCTGGGGAGGTGGTGGAGTCACCATCCCTGGATGTGTTTAAAAACAGACTGGGTGTGGCACTGGGTGCCAGGGCTTAGTTGAGGTTTTGGGGCTGGTTTGGACTCGATGACCTTGAAGATTTCTTCCAACCTGGGGATTCTGTGAATTCTGTGAAGACACACGACTTGCACAAGTCCTTCTGAACTGACATTAGTATGATTCTGTCAAGTGCACCTGTGGCACCACACTTTCTAAGGTAGCTGTGCTCCCTGCTGGGCTCAAAGGAGATCTCCACTGAGAAGAAGCCTTGGTGTGAGTGCACCCACCTGCTGACATTGCCATAGTGGTCCCAGCCACCATGCCCATGGTGACCCCGTTCCCTCGGGGCGGCGGGATCGGAGCAGGGTACATGGTCGCTGGCATTCCATTGGGCTGCACGACTGTGGTGTGGTGGATTACGTGGGGTGGTGCTGCATACAAAGGCTGTGTGTAGTAAGTGCCTTGCTGTTGGACAAAAAACAGTATGTGAAGTAATTAGTGTATCTGCTGGGGAAGATAAATGATAGCTTCTTTCACAAATGTATCATAAAATAAAAGTATTACTCTAAATGTAATGAATTTATGGAGCAGAAGCTGAAACATTTACTGTAACTATTACAATTGTATTTCACTCGCAATTTAACATTTTATCCCTTTTTAAGGCATTCAGGATAACATGTTAAGTAGGGATCTTAGCAGTTCAACAATAAGGGCTCATGCATCATTCATTCCCTTCCTTTTGATCCCTTTCATATATTAATCCATGACAGAACTTCTCATTATTTCACAACTTTTTATTTAGTTGCTTTTAGTAAAATAATCCAATGTTTTTGGCAAATCCAAGTACACAAAGTAGACCGAATAAAACTTGTTACATGCTTATTAATCCTCTTCAACTACTGCTTACATACAAGGTGACTTCCCACTACACAAAGGACAACTTTTCCCTAAAATATCATATTTACCGAAGTGTCATAATTCTGTCCTTTGTAATAGTTTACAACAGCTTCCCTAGCATGAGGCTTGGTAAATCCGTGAAATCACAACAGAAACTTAGTAATAAAAATTATGACAATTTTTGACAAAACAAAAAAATCAGGATAGTTACAGGATGCAGCATGTTTTAATAACTGCTGAATTTAGTGTCTCTTCAAAGAGTGACCATATTACCAGTAACTGTCACACAAGGGAGTACATAAAATTGAGCACGAACTAAATCATTGTATTAAGAATTCCTACTGCATGCAGCTAACGATTCTCTCAGTGCACAAAGAAGTGAATGAGATGAAAAGTTAGGAGTTCATAGAGATAGTAGAGGGACTACAGAAGTGCCCACAGAGGCATTTTGTGGCTCTGCCCACATACCTGTGCATATGGGTTCTGCTGGGGGTAGGCACTTCGGACTGGGTACACAGCAGTCTGGTAGGGGTTGGGTGAGGACGAGTAGGGCGGCACTGCCCCACTGGTGGGTGAACAGGACACTTTGTATGGGGTGCCTGGTGTGTAACCTGGAACAAAAGGAAATCTGCATTAAAACACTCAGCAGCATGCTGCTTCCCAAAGTCAGGTGCAATGATTTTCATACTCCCCAACTCCGTAAGCTTCATGTGACTAGTTGGTAAGTAGTCCTAATATTCGAGCATAAGGTCTATCATTTACCTCATACTGGCAAGAGCCTGGAAATAGTATTTGGCTGTATCAACTAAGCCTGAAAAGGTAACTGTATACTTGCATAATTTATTTGTCAAGTCTTTGGATATAAGGCAAAAAAGCACATCTTCATAATAACACATTAAATACCAGGATGTGGCATATTAGCCAGCACCCCTACAAAGGGGGACTTGGCACATGTGTCAGTCAATTCTCCACACACCCCTAAATCATACTGGCAAAACAGAGTAGCAGTCAACTAACTTGCTGTAGTGGATGATGCAGCATTAGAATTTCAAAAGCCAGAATAATCTAAAGACCTCATGATGCATTTTCAGAGAACAGAGACAAAATCTGCAACCTCTACTTCAACTTATCTTTATTTCTTTTTGTTGTCTGGCATTTTCTGAACTGGCTAAAATAAACATAAAATGCTGTACCTTTAAGTATTATATATGTAGACATATCCTGAAACATTATTTAAGAATTGTTTTTATACTACAGTAAGACTTCAGAAGCCATCAGAAAGTGGCTGGCATTCCTCTTACAACGCCCCCCAAATCAGCCTGCCTTTGTAAATGTTTGGAACTGTGGGATTTTTAGAGGGATAACTGGCAACTGCTGGCTCCTACTGCCCAAAGACAGCTTTTCCATAATTCCTCCAGCCCTCATCAGGCAAGGTCTCAGGGTCAGAAAAAGGGCTTGAAGAGGTATGGAGGAGATTGTGATATATTGATATGTATCTATCTATAATGTTTTTTGGTTTTTTTTCTATAGTATATATAATGTTTCTGCATGCTACACTCCCAAGATTGCTCTATGGCCAGAGTGGGAATATGAACACCTCCGCAGCAGCATCCAAGAGCAGCAACATTCAGGGTAGCAAACAACAGGCATGACCTAGTCTGGAGAAAGCATCAAGGCCCTTGCCTGTGCTGCTGTGAAAAGATCTTGCATCTCATGCAGGTCTACCACACTGGGAGACACAACATCCACAGGTAAAATTTGTAGTTAGTTGGAATTGAATAAACTAGTACCAGGGCAGTGCAAGAAAGAACAGACACTTGGTAATTACAGAAAAAAAAAGAGACTATCAGAGTAGAGATTAGACTGATTTTAAAAACTGTTTGGAATGGGCTGACTTCAATACAGAGAACAGATTTGAAGTTGTAGAGTAGAGAGAATTTGTTGCATTTGTGCTGTCAAAAATCAGTCTGTGCAAAAAGCATGATGACACATGACCTTCATTCTTCTTGAAGAAGTCTGGGCTTCTTTGCAATTTCATGACACCCTTCAAACTAAAAGTCATTTAGCTAAAAACAAAATAGGTTTACTGTTTCTTTTTTATAGAATTTTTACCTTTTAAAAAGCTGTACCACAGCACTTACTCTGAACTCCTGCTTTTAGAGATCCTAAGTATTTCACAGATCCAGCATGCTGAGGAAGTAACTTCTGTTAGTATGGAGAGCTATTTGTGGTGAAAACCCCAGGTACAAAATGCTGAACATGAAGAATCACTACAACCATGTCCTCAGTGAAGCCCACTTTCATTCTAAAAACCCACTGATGCAGCTGCACAGACAATTTCTCTTTCATTCTTGCAAAGTGGTAAATCTGCACAAGAGGTATTCTGCCATTTCATTCATTTCTTTTTCTCTGTAATATGGAGGAAAGTCCTTAACAGTAAATGACAGAGTAAGTCAAAACCACAGCAATTTAAGACAGTTACCTGTAAAAAAGCACCCTTATGTAACAGCAGTGGCACAGCTCATTCAAATACTGCTGTGTAATATGAATTTACAAAAGCTTTGATTCTACAAACAAGCTGTTACATCAGAAAGGTTAAAAAAAAGATATAAAAACATCCCAGCTGTTAGGACAAAGTACTCCAAGTTGTTATCTGCCTGAATTAGAGGCCTGTACATTTTGAACTTTTCTTCACAGCTTGAAGAACAGCTAAAAAATTAAAGCTATTCTTAGTTCTGAACTAAAAGTGTACTTCCTATTCAACAGCAATAAAGACTAACAGTACTAGCTTTTAAAAAATTAATTACATTCAATGACAGTATATGATTTTTACGCATCTTTATTGCTTTTTCTTAGAAGTGAAAAGGTTCTTTCTTTGACTTTGCTATTTAGTATGAGATATATTCCAAGATTAATCGATGCAAACTAATATTACAACATGATTAAGTCTAACAGGTCAAGAATCTTTGCCAGAACTCCCATGATTTGTTAAATTGATTCCATACAGCTTATCCTCAGCTTCCTGCAGCAGGATTTGCAAACTGCAACCTTTACTAAGACTGGAGCTACCTTCGGTTACCTGCTCCTAGGATGAAAGCCTACAGCCGCTCCTCAGCACAGCTGCAGGATATATACAGGGCAGCACAGCAGGCAGTGAAACGGAGGGGCCTGACAGCCATAAAACCAATAATAAAAGCCCACACAGGGCTGTGCCACCTAAACTAAGAGCTCTACCCTGATGGGAACTGCTCTCCCTTGAACATGGCTCCCAGGGTAAGTTCTGGAGCAATCCAGTGCAGATGCAAGCTGGCATCCCCTGATATGATACTGGCACAGTGGCAATACCCAGCCGCAAGAGTGATTTTTTTTTTTTTTTTAAGTTTCTGGAACCTCTAACGTTAATCTGTTTCCTTATCATAAATTCAAGGCCAAAGACAAGACAAAGTGTGAGTCTGCACTCACTCTGCCTCTAAGCAGCAAACTGGACAGTGACAGAGGTACCAACCAGAATCCCACAGAGTTCCAAGGAAAGTTACATACTTTTAACACGTTCTGCAGGCAAACATTTTAGGTGAGTCTTTTGTCTCAGTAATTGCTGCCACGCCCTCAAGAGTCTCCTGGTAGTTAATGAGGTCCATCCATTACAAACACTGAACTTCAATACCAAGCAAGCTTCCACAGCATAAGCTTTCCAATTTCAAGCAGTATCCTTTCCTACTGCCATAAATTACACAAGGGCATTCAGGGACAAACTTGGTTATGGGCCACATGCATCTCTGGAAAGCTGGCATAATACATGAAAGTGGAAGAGTTCTGAGGATGCCCAGCTCTACATTACCAAAGCAATGTAAGAAATTCCTTCCAATACAAAATAACCATAGGGAGAGTACTGTTGTATTACCATGTTCCTGCTTCAAGTGGAAATTAAACACTACTAGCTTCTGTTTTGTTGCAAGGATTAGCACATTAAAATCATGTTCTACTAGCAAAAGTAGAAATACACAAAAATAACTTTGGTGAGTGCCTTATTTTTGATGTCTGTTTTCCCACCTCCCTCTTCCTAGGCTCATCCCATTCCCTTCCTTAGATGACATACATGAAAGTGCAGTAACCTAAGTCCTTGCCCTGCATCCACAATGGTGAATCAGCTTTACACAGCAACCAGGCTTTCCAGACCATCAGCTTGTGCAAGACAACCCCAAGGGCAGAAAGAAGCCAGCAAGCTGAACTTGGAAAGATACGATTTAAGAAAGGAATGAAAAAGATTAATTTTGAGGATAACAGACAGAAGAAAAAACAGGAATCTGGAAATGACCAGAAAGATGCAAAGCAAGCAGAGCTATGAAGGAAGCAGTGGAAAGAAGTGCAATGCAAATCTCAAGGATAATCTGGAAACACAGAAAAAACAGCTAAAACCTCAGCTGTGCACTTCTTGAAAGGTGCATGCAATATGACTTAAGATTATAATACTTTATCAGATGATACCTTATGAGTCATATTCGAGGCAATATAAAATTTATCCCACAGTACAAGTGTTACTGTGAGCCCCTACAGCTTTTCCTCATTCTTGCTTCTAATCACTTGCAATCCTCATTCTTGCTTCTAATCACTTGCAAAGGTCAGGATCCTGCTCTGACACCCCAATTCCACATACCTGTTTGGAAGGTAGGATTTGCTCCAGGATACATGTTGGGGGAATAGGCAGGAGCAGCCGCTGCATAGCCCATTGGGAAGCCAGCTAGGAGAAAGAACACATCACAGTTATTTTCTAGACTGACTTTACTGTCAAAGTTCTCATTGCACATGCTTTAAGTGAGGCAATCAAACAGCCTTCAACCATACGTCCTCAAATAAAACACTGCAATCCTCCTTTCCTAAATCCCCTGAAGACGAATGCTAAGTGAAGAGAACAGCTATGGTTTCACAACTCCATTCTCTCTTACACCTCTCTTCCAGCCATCTCTGTTGGCCAAGTAACTCTTAAGTTAGTTGGAAAACAAAGTTTTGTGTAACTGTCCTGCACTCCTCCCCCTGCTGTGATGTATGAATGATGCCTTAGGATTTCAGCTTTTGTATTTTTCATACATTTGCAATCCTGCAATTCTTTACTGTCTAACTCTAAGCTCCATATACAGTGTTAGCTACTGTCTTCATATTTGTGTCAGAAAAAACAATTCCTCTCCAGGCCTGGCAATCAAATACACCTCACTAACTCGGGCTCCAAGAGATGGAAACAAAATTGAGTTGGATGGAGCAAACGGGGGCTAAATGACTTAATTACCTGAGGCTGGAATTGGAAGATTAACCCCCAATATGCAAATGGACCAAACTTAAAAAAGTGCGAAAACCTGTGACCCGTGGTCCATTTTGGGTGTAGCCCCTGGGGGGCTTTGTCTGCCCTGAATGTACCTGAAGGCCCTTCAATAAATAGAACTGCTTTCTATTCCCTTAACAGTCTGGCTTCTGTTTTTAGGCAGCCCCCAAAAAGGCATCACATACAATACTAATTTGAATGGACTTTTTCACAGAAATAAATCCCTAGAAGTTAGAGCAACTCTGACTCTCCAGATCAGAGGCATCTCAAGCAGAACGTACAAAGCAGTAGCAGCCCAAATTGCTTCCTGAATTTGACACGTATTTGCTACTACACTGGGTATCAAATGAGCTCCCCAGTTCCAGACACACACTGTGACCACAGTAACAAGTGATTCACAGAGGTACCTGCAAAATGACAGTGAAACATTTCTGCACCAGAGAACACTGTGATACACTCCTGTGTAAGGCACAACACAATATTAGCAAAAGCTTGTTACCTGAAAGACACAAAGCTTCTTCAGCTTGAGTATAATGTCTGGATTAATCATAGCTATTAGTTTTCCCAAGAACCTATTTTCATTATTCAAATCTGTAAAACCAAGTAATGTCTGTATTCAGAAAGATGGAGTTACTACCACATTCTGCTCTCTACTTATAAAGATTTCAGCTCCTTCAGATAAAAGGTAATTAATATTTGCATACCCACTGTCAGACTCAGAGCTTAGTTTTAAACTGCTGTTCAAATGTGAAGGGTTTTTATTTCACTATGAATCCCAGAGTCCTCAGCAATTACTCCCAACAATTAGAATTACTTAGCTCAGGACTGTATATGCTAACCCAGTTTTGTAAAGCACTCTGTAAACATATCAAGTGACATACACTTGGCACTACTATGAGGTGGTCAGCACAGAGAAGACTAAGAAAAGCCTTAAGCTTAAAAATCAAAGTTAAAAATAACATATCCAAGTTGTAACAACTTTTCAGAGTGTAAATAGATCTTCAGTTTTCAAACTCACAAGCTGCTGGTGGAAAGCTTTAGTACAGCTTTACCTTACTCAAACACACTACAGATCTGCAACAGTGTGTGTGGGAAACATTTTCATTCCTTCTTTCTTTCTTCACAGCTTTAGCTGCACTGTGGAGCACTCTGAGTTACTTAAGAAAGAGGTCATTAGTGTAAAATGTAACTACAACAAGCAGCAGTTTTAGTTTCTACAAAGAACTTCCATCCATATGAGAACATTTGAATATTGATTTCCTGCTGCTGTAAAACTATCCAACAGCCTAAAATAGGTGTAGTATAATATAAACAGCTATTAAATATGCAACAGCTTTAGAAACACATTGCCTTTCAGTATGCATTCCACTTACTGCTGTGCTCCTTGCTTTCTATTACCATGCAACCCATGTAAATGCAATGATTCTGAGTGGAGAATCTGCAGCTTTTAAATTAGGAGAAGCAAAGAAGGGGTTCTTAGTCATGCAACATTAAAAAAAAAAAAAATCCTAAAATGCAAGTCTACTTTTCATTTTAGAGAATGTGCTTTGTATTTCTCCCACAATCATAACGCCTGGACCAGGCAGCTCAGCAAACTATCTAATGGTGTAACATATTATTTACTAAGCTGAATTTAGGGGTCAAAATTGCATGAACTGACCAACCAACTGCTGCAAGGGAGAGGTCTAAATAACCACATTGTAGCACAACATTTAATGCACTTCTGCAACAATTCTATTTCAATTTAATGTATTTTAGTTATGCAGACTGGCAAACAAAGTACCTACATAATTAAATATATAGTCTAGTATAAATAATAGGAGATAAAAGATTAGAGATTGTAATGTTGTTTAAACTGCTATTTATGAATCTACAATAGTATTTTTCCTAAATAAATTAAGATACAACTTAGTTTACTATAGACGAAAGCCTCAATGCAGTATGTAGATGCTTATCAGTACAAATCAAAACCTGGTTAATATAAATCTGAGTTTAGAAAATAAATAGAGCTAAAGATATGAAGTTATATTCAAATAATCAATAATAATCCTTATGTAAAGCAAAAGAAAAGCTAGGAAAACCCATCTGTTATATATACAGAAATAAATGTCCCATACATTATATTAATTAGTAAGCCTCTGCTGTTTGCCTTATTATAAGATTACTATAGCCTGTATAACTCAGAGAGTAAAATCATCCTGTAGGACTTATGGTTACATAGTATCAGCTTTACAATTTCTTACTGCACAATTCCAGTCACTCAACAGACCTAAAGCCATTTAAACACATTTTGCATTTCTCTTATAAATACTGTAGAAATCAAGGAAGGTACACTCGTTTGAGGAACATGAAAAGCAAAAAAATAAAATTAAAATGCTTTTGAGACAATCAAGCCAATAAAGAGAATTCATTCATGCATCACTATTTAGAAAGAGGAACAGAGAAAAGTAGAAGAGGAAAACAGGAATTTTAATGCAATACCCAAGGTGAAAAACAGATTTAAGAATGGTAAATAGCAGTAGGAAAATATAGTACAGCTACCAAGAATATAAACAGTACCAGCACAGAATAATTTCTGCCTCCCAACACAGACACCAACTAAATCACAAAACTGCCTCCTTGTAAAAGCTGAAGAAGTTTAACTTCTTATGAAATACAAAGCTGAGCAGAAAAGACCCTGCAGCCTCTCCTAGGATGGAAACTCCCTTCTATCAGAGATAACAGAAAAAAAAAAAAAAAAAAAAAAAAAAAGACAGCATCAAGACATGCTGCTTGAAATGTCTCCCAGAGGCACACAGGCTTCTCTTCAGCCTTCCTGGAAAGCTCTGTCCAAATCTAATTTTGTCTCATCCAACTTTCAGACTATAGAGACATCAGAAATGAAGCCTCCTTGCACATACATTAGGAGATGGGGTTGGGGGGGAACCTCATCAAAAACTGTAAGTCAATGAGAAGCAGATAAAACAAGAAATTAAATGTATTTCCGTTTCAAAAACATTTTTGGCCATTTTCTTGGTGCCACCTTTGATGTCATACTTTGGGCAGTCAGAGAACAGACAGCATGATCAAGAATTAGAGGATAGAAAGGTTAACAGTGCCAGTCAACTGGCAGCAGAAATAGATTGCCTCCTCTTCTTGCAGGGCGTAATTATTAGAACTCCTAAAATAAGCTGCATTGGAAGAGATACTGAAGTTAGAAATATAACAGAAGAAATAACATCACTCTTGAAATGTCACTTTTTAAATTTAAAGCAACCTCATCCCAACCCCAAAGCAGATTTACATCAAGGCATTAATAACTGACTATGTCTTCTTGACCATGAGCAAAGAGCAGTGTAACCAAAACTTGTCAGAAAACAGAGCTGCTTACCTGGATAACCAATTCCTTTGGCATTTGCATAGGGAACCCCAGAAGATCCAGGGCTATACACTGGATTCATGATTTCAGTAACTGAATCAGGAAATAAAGAAAAAGAAAATCAGTATTTACTTAAGTATAGGGAAAGCTTGAAATGCAACAACTAAGGTGGAACTGAAAACTAAGGAAACGTATTGGAAGAAAATGTTACAAAGGAAAAAGCAGCAATTCCACTACTTCTCAACATCAAAGCTGTAGCTACAGGCAGGAAAGAATCACTGCAGGAAGAAGTTTCAAAGCATCCCAACCCTCAATCAGCTAGAGAATGTCTCAGGAATGAAACATTCCCTGTTGCAGAGCATGCTTTCAAAATATTTCCATAGCCCAGAGCTCCCCCGTGGTGTGCAGATCCAAACCCACTGCAGGGGTTCTCCTGTGCTGGACTTCTCTCCTCCTGCCATCTGTCAATCACTCAGCACCTCTCTACCATTTATCAACCACTCAGCATCACTCTGCCATCTACCAACCTTGCTTTCCTCCCAGTTCTTTCCTGAAGCCTCTAGCCAAGGGATGCAAATACTCATGGTCCATTCTTACTGGCACTTGAAACCTGGCATTCCAGTCCTTTACAGCACTAAATTATCAAACATCCAACTACTACAGAAGCAAGTGGCAAAAGACTGTGCATTTAGATAGCCAGCCCACAGCTCTGTCTTTGTTTACTTCCTGCCAAGTTCTTCAGAGCCTATGACAAGCCGACAGTTGTGTCCAGTCATTTCTGAATGATGCATTCACACAAAAACCAGGCTCCTACAGCCAGCATCACCCACAGCAATAAAACCAAATCCATTATAAAAAGAACCTTGTATGCAAACACCAAGGAAAATAAAATTGCATTCAAGATGCTTCTCAAGTGCCTCATACAGGAATACTGTTCACAACTACTATTCCCGTATTTAAAAAAAAAATCTTCATATTTAAAGCTCAGTATCATCAATCATCTGATTTTCTGCACGTATAGACAGACACATATATATACACAGATCTCCCACTTCACAGGGGTGGGTTACATTGGATATTTGAAAAGGGTTCTTCCTCCACAGGGTGGTTGGGCACTGAGCAGGCTCTGCAGGGCTCAAAGCACCAGGCCTGACCCAGCCCAAGGAATGTTTGGACAATGCTCTCAGGACATGGTGGAATTCTTGCAGTGCTGAGCAGATCCAGGAACTGGACTGATTGTCCCTGTGTGTCCCTTCCAACAGAGGACATTCTATGATTCTTCCTGCAAGCACCCAAGACACTCTATGAAACCAGACTTTTTTATTAACTGCTAATAGCTGACACGTGAACTTCTTCTTCTACATCTGGAGATGCTGTCTTACTTAAACCAACTGGGTGTTAAGCAGTTAAACACAGTTTAAGGAAATTTTGTAAATAAAATTTATGAAACAAGGAAGTTTAATTGCACATGCACTACCTTAGTTACAGGATATGTTATGGCAGGAATCCAAGTGGAGTTTATCAGTATAGCTGCACTGATAAACCTAGGGTAAATGACTCTATAAAGCATAAAGTTTCCTTTTTAAAGGAACACTAGAACCAGCTCTGTGCCAAGGGAATTAGCAGCATCTGGTACACAACAGATATAAAACTGCCATTTGTGCAAAATTAGGAATAAGTAAGTGCTGTCAGAAAGTTTATAATCAGGTTTCACAAAACACTCCATGTCAATATAAGGTAATTACAAGATTCATCAGTTTCTTGGGCCTTCTCCCCTCACTTTCCAACAATACTAACTTATATAGAATTGCCTTTTTAATTCAGATTCATACGTGATTACACATCAAGAAAACAGAGTCCACTGCATTACAAACCAAACAAGCTGCCGTTTACATCACTTAGGATGAATAAAGTTCCCCAGAGGAGCATATTTTAACCACCGGACCCACATCAAGTGCCATTTGAAACAAATCTCTTTGAAAATGTTCTACAGCAAGCTATACTTCAAGAATAAAGTGCAATATTCCACTGAAGCCCTGTGGAGTGTTAGCAGCATTAACTCTGTGCCATAACCAACAGGTGTATTTTGCTGGACCAGTATTTTCTTTTAGCAAGGCAGCTTTTTTCTTCCATACTTTCTTCAGTGTATCCTTCTCCCTAAAGTACAAGTCTCACTTACTTGAAAACTTTCAGTCTGTTCCATTTATATCTCTCTGCACTTTCTTCTCATGCGCATTTCTGCTCCTCTGTTGATTTTGCCACATTTTGTCTCTAAATTTACAAAATCCTTAGGGGCTCAAGCGTCACTTTGGTTTCAGCATTTCCCAGTTACAGGGTTAAAGTCTTAAGGAGATGGATAAACCTTTCCACTCAAATAACACAGTGCTCTCCCACACCCTCATATCCTACAAATTTGCTGCTCCTCCTTGCAGTCCCTACAGCAATTAGGAGAAAAGACTCTGTAACCTTCTCACCATTCTGAATGGCAGTGAACAAAAAGAGACCTGTCAGGTGGAAAACCAGCAAGGGTTTCCTATGAATATTTAGGCAAAATACAAAAAAAAATCCCAACTATTAGAAATATTAGTAGACAATGATCGCAGAACAACACATGGACATACACGATGGGAGATGGCTCAAAGAGAAGCCACACAAAAATGAAAAGGTAGAGGAAATGGATAGAAAATGTCAGACAACACAGACTTGATCTCAAAGGAAGTACAGACAGAGAGAGAAGAACTCCACTTAAGTTAGGGGGGGAAAAACCCTAATGACACTGGTAGCCTCAAGCTGTTCACTTCCACTTCAAATGAATCCATGCTTTCAACTTCACAAGTGTACACACACACAAATTAATTCAACTTTGGTGGGATAGGGATGTACTTTCACCACTGACAGACAAGTCAGAGCCACCAGCCTACACAAAGTGCTCACAGCCTGTAATGCAGACTAAATGTCAGACCACTTCTAATTAAAAATAATTATTTTCAGGTCTCCTCTGAAGGACCCAACATGTGTAAGTATAATTATGTAGTATTACCCAGTGGTTGCAATCATCCCACTCTTACCATAATTTTACTTGGAAGGGCATCTGTTATACTAAGATGTGGAACCTTGCAGTCCACTTCCCTGGAATGCTCCAAGTCCACATAAAACACTAGGGAGGGCTGGTATAAAGGGAGCCCAAAGAATCCCTGTCTTTCAACTGCTTTGTTGGCATTCCCTCCAAAGCATTCTCATGCTAATGAATATGCAAATAAGTGTCTACAGTGCATCATCTGTATATAAATTGCACAGAGCTAACTGTATACCAATGACTCTTTCAGCTGAAATGAAGGCCATCATACTTATTAAAGATGATGAAAGACTGCACAAGGATGCTGGGAAGTGCAAACCTTCACCTTCCACTCTGGCTAAAGCCAGGCAATCAAACTCAGCTTTCATCAGGCCTGTTTGATCTCAGCTTGGTACAGATACCAGGACAACCATCCTCCCTTAAACCCAGGTTTTGGGAAGCTGAGCACAAAGGCCAACCACTGCTAATGTTGAAGCTCCAGCACTCCCAATTGGATCTCTTTTGCACACAGCTTTTCCTGCTACACTCAGGACAAACATATTTCTAGGAAACTCTGCTTTTAAAAATCTTTTCACAGAGATGAATATAAGAACCCACAGATCAATGCAAACACTGTGAGACAAACTGCACATTCCTACACATACGTGTTTTCTCACTCCCGATTTTCACACTACCAGATTAACATCTACCGAATGCCATTTAATGCTCTTTTGATGACAATTCCATCACGAGAGTTGGGGAGGAATCTCCAAATACCTTGGCCAAAGCACACTACTGTGGTCCAGTAACACTTTCCTTCTAGGATCTTAAGCAGACTCACACTTACTAAGTCATTGCAGTGTTTAACACCGATCCATTCTGGAACACTTTCAGAATACCATTTGCCATGAAATTGTACAAATGACCCGGTTTGCACTTGCTAAGTTACTTACCATCTTAATAACACTCTGCATTTTAACCATTTGACTTTCAGTCAAAGCATAATACAACTAAAATACATAAGTGCCTGGTAATGTAAAAGAAGTAATTTCCACTGCTAAGTAACAAAGAGACTAGCTCATGACACTTCAGCTCTTCAAATAACTGACAACTGAAGTCTCAGTTACACTATATTCTGTTAAACCTTCAGACACCATTTGATGCAAATCTAAGGCCAAATAACAGGCACTTTTTTCACAATTAGTTTTAAAAAAGGGATATAATATTATAAAGACTAAGACAAGGCATCCCATGCTGTACTGGTAGGTAGTACTTAATTCATTCCATTCATCCAAAGACCTCAAAAAAAGTCACTGAATTTTCCCAGGAAGGAGGAGAAGCCTGTTCAGGGGAGAGCAGAGGTTTATGGCAGCCCAGGACTGCAGGCAGCTGCAATCAGTGCTCACAGAACTGCCATGCAGCTGGCAAGCAATCCCTGCACTGGGATCCCTCACTAGGCTGGAGCAGATAAGCTGGCTGCCAGGATTCTGGGCTCTGCTTGAGAAATTTTGGATAAAGGATTGCTAGTTTT
Organism: Anomalospiza imberbis; assembly: GCF_031753505.1. Classification (NCBI taxonomy): domain Eukaryota; kingdom Metazoa; phylum Chordata; class Aves; order Passeriformes; family Viduidae; genus Anomalospiza; species Anomalospiza imberbis. The sequence continues at coordinate 26,394,050 of NC_089690.1, forward strand.
CCAACTATCAGCTTGAGAGAACTGAGACACATCCCCAAATGGCCAAGGCCAGTTCCAATGCAAAGAAGGGAGCAGGACTGGACAGTGACAGGACAGACAGATGCTGCAGAACAACAGCCTAGAAAAGGACAGTTAACATCTTTGCTCAAAGCTCACACATAAAGTAAAATACAAAGCTGGAACTCTCATACCCATGCAAGTCCTCCTCCCCTGCTTGAGTTACAAAATGTTGTCACAGAGAATGAATAAGACACCTCCAAGCACTCTATGTTTTGTTTGAATGTCTTCTTTTTTTCCTAAGGCTAAAAAAGGAATGGAGCCGTTTAGGCTTTTTAATCCTTTCTAACATACAACAATCACCTGCAAGCCTGATCTAACAAGGGTTTGTTAGGGGTTTTTTCCTATGTAAAATACACCTACATTAACACCAACACTACTTGCACTCAGTGTGGGTAAGGACGGAGACAACATGATTAGATGTGAAAGACTCAACAGTTTCATATGTCATTCACAAAAAGAAAACCTACACAAAAACCACAACACTAAGATCCTGCTTGTGATCCGACTTTATTTGTACGTTGTGGCATTACTCTAGTCTTCAAAATATCCCAGAACATTACCAAATCCTTCTTTTCTTCAAAAAAAAACTCCTTGTAATTTATGAAAATATTAAACAAACTGCACAATAGTTCTCAAAGCCTACAATTTCTGTTGTTGCTATGGCACAAGGGGATAGAAGCTGCCAGCTCCAATCCCTGCATCTCCTGCATATCTTTGAATTTGTGTGCATTCTCATCTCAAACAAGTCCTCAAATCACCAAGACCTTACTGTAAGAATCATAGAAGCCTGTCTATTGCCAAATTTAGGGGAAGTCAATCAACTGTGAGAAACAGAGAAAAAAATCAAATTGGAAGAGTGTAACTTCACGACATGAAGGAATTGTATTTAGAACTTTTTAGTTAAGCCCCAGAGCTCTGCTTCTTCCTAAAAATCCTATAAAGCATTTTTTTCATTAAATTAATTTTCAATTTACTCCCTACTACTTTCTGAAATAACATGAAACTGCCGCAAACCACAACGAACACAGAATTTCCAAAAGCCTCCTGAGCCCTCCTCCTTTCCAACCTCAAAGTTAGAGTGCATAATTGCCACCGCAAAGATGCAGGAAAGGGTGGAAGGTTTATGACACTGACAATTACACATCTTGCAGCAAAATCACATTGGAACAGACAGAAAGGCTGGTGACAGGAGGGAACATGCACACTGAGATTCAATATTCAAGAACAAATCAAGTTCCACACAGATGAATGCAAAAACCCACAGATCAATGCAAGCACCGTGAGACAAACTGCACATTCCTTTGCAACACATGTATTTTCTTACTCCTGATTTTCACAGCTGGGCAGAAACACTACCAGAATGAGATCTACCGAAAGCCGTTCTGCCCCTGAGCGCTGGGTGTCTGCCCTCATCGAATCCCTGACTTTTTACCTTTCTCAGAGCACCGATTTCACCATCTGGCTGGCGTTTATACGGCTCCAAACGATGCAGAAAAGCACTGCATGCCCTGTTCGTACCTTCTCCCTTTCTGCCTCACCAGAGGGCACCGAGGACCGAGCTTCGATTGTTGCCTGCAGCTTACAAAGGTACGGGGCACACACGGCCCCCGCAACGCTCCCGCTCGCAGCTGCAGCCTCCGACGCCGCGCCCGCGGAACGCAGCCGGCCGGAGCCCTCGTGACGACACCCTCAATTCGCACCAAGTTCCCACCCGGACGATGCTGCGCTGCCAGCAGCGACCGGCACCGCCGTGCCCCGAGCGCGGGGCCGAGGCGGGGAGGCCGCGGGCCCCGCGCAGGTACCAGTTACGGCCGGGGCCCCGCGGCCGCAGGCGGCGCCGCCAGTTCCCCTCCGCCGGCCGGGCCGCAGCGCGGCGGGGCCGGGGCCCGCAGCCCGCACCTGTCCCGGGATGGCGCAGCGGGGCCGGCTCGGACGGCGGCGGGCCCGGCGTCCCTCCCCGTGCCCCCCGCGGCCTCGGGCCCGCACTCACCGTGAGCGGCGGCGCTGCGTGCGGGCGGCGCGGCGGGCGCTGGCTGAGCCGTGCGTGCGGGTGCCCGCGCCTGCGTGCGTGGGTGGGTGCGTGCGCGGCCCCGCGGGCACGGCACGGCACGGCACGGCACGGCACGGCGCGGGACGGGACGGGACGGGACGGGACGGGAGGGGGCGGCCGCTCCGCGCCGGCCGCACCGCACAACTGCGCACCGACCGCCCTGACGTCACTTCCGCCCGGCCGCGGCGGGCAGGCGGTCACGTGCGCGGAAGGCCGGGGGCACGTGACTGCGCGGCCCGGCGCCATGGCGGGCGCGGTGAGCGCGGCCCGGCCCCTCAGCGCTCGGGGCTTGGGGCAGGCGAACCTGCGCCGCGAGAGGGGCAGATACTGCGCTGAGAAGTAAATAGGTCAGCGGAGTGTTCTAACGGCACGTTCCAGTGTCCCCGGGAGCCTTAGCGGCCTGCTGCATAATCCCATTAAAGCGCCTGCCAGCACAGCTCGCTGACCCCTTCCTCAGCCTTAGAGTCAGATGCATGAAACCAGCTGCCGTGTGGCACGACAGCTTACGGTGCGGAAACTGAGGCTGGCTGGCACGGTTCTGGAGGTGCCAACTGGTTTTCACATCAGTTTTTTGAAAGAAAAATCCTGCTTCCGTGAAGGCCTCTCCAAGTCCTATGGCAAACACGGTTTGGGGGCTGTACAGAGCTTTTTGAGCCACTCCTTCCAGGGGGTGCAGTGCCCTTCCTGCAAGGAGCAGGGACCCTTTGCCGAGGAAAGAGGCAGAGCTGGAGCGTGAAGGTCTATGTGAGCTGAAACGTAGTGAAAAGAGGGTTTAATCCTGAAACCAGGATTACACAGCCCCCCCAATGGCACCAGCAGCCCAGTAAGGCACTCCTACTGGGACATGGGGTCAGTGCCTTACTGGGCACACGTCACGACTTTTACGAGCTGGGGAGTTTTCTTTCCACAAATCACTGCCACTGTGGGGACGCCGCCTTAAAATCCCTGCTTTCCCAACAGTTTTTTTTGCTCAGCAGACAAACCCGGGAAACTTTTCTAGAGGCTTGAACTGCACCAAGGTATGTACAAAACTGAAACAGAAGAGCACAGTGAATTAAAACGGGATGTATAAGAGCGTTTTCTAACTAATTCTCCATTCTCCAGTTGATGGATGCAAGTGTTACACCTGCCTGGCTCTGGCAAGGTGTAATACTCAGTCAAAGCACTCAGAATTACCATCTCAAGAGATCTAAAATTGACCTTTTAAGTACCTGCTGAGGATGGGCCAAGGCAGCAGTGTGAATTTAGCCCCAGAGCCTGTGGGCATCACTGAACATGGCAGCACAAGAGAGCCAAGGGACAGCTGAGCAGGATTGACATTGCTGCCCCTCAAAAACACACGCCTGGAGCTGCACACACCTGTGGAAAAGGCCCAACCAAGCCAACACTCATAGTGCCCAACAACAGGTGAGGAAACAGGACTTTGTAATGTCTGGACAGAGGGGATTTGTCCTGAGAAGTCGGTGCAAACAGCACCACTGGTTCCGGGGTGCTCCTGACACGCACTATGACTGACACCACCAATGAGGGGCTGCTGGCAGCACAGCAAATCCGTTATTGTTGGTGCTGGGCTGCACAGAAATACACAAACCAGGGAGAGTCACACTGCCATCAGGCACAGACAGCTGCTGACAGGTAGGAGCTGAGTGGCCCAGTGCCCTGTCCCTGGGCTGCTGGAGCAAACAACAGATGTGGATAAATCAACACCTTCAGGGGCGACAGTGAAAGATGCCAGGTCGTGCTTTGCTTTCAGAAGGTCCCCAGTGGAACCAGTGGAGCCCTGGGCAGCACACAGCTCACACAGATGATCCTGGCATCCTGAGGGGTGTGACACCCCTGAGGTTACAGTGGGGCTCAGGAATCTGGTGAGCTCAGGTTTCACTGGTGTTTCTCTCACTTAGGGGTGTACAACACCATCAGCACCCCCATGAGTTATCCCACTGTGCATCACTGTTAAAACCACAGGGTGCTGGTCTTTGTGCCAGACAGAATTCTGCAAAATATTGTAAGTTCAACTGTAAGTTCAACTTGTCTCCTGGTGTAATTCCATACATCATGACAGCAAATATTCCAGCCCAAAGAAAAACCTGATACCAAAGACATGACAAAGCAACGCTCTGAACTCTTACACCCCAGCAGCACATTCAGAAGGCAGTCTCTGTCTGGTTTGTGCAAGTTTTAGTCCAATTTATTAACTATAGATCAGTTATATGGTGCCCAGCCCCTGTCAACCAGGCAAAAACACACATATAGATGTGGTTGGTAAAAATTAGAGTAAAATGGGTATTATTGTTAAAAATGAATAAAACTGGAGACCTTCTGATACTTCCCTTGTGTAGTGGCATATTTTCAGTAGTAAAACGTAGAAGTGATAATATTCTCTGTACGACAAATGCAAATTGATTCTCAGCTTGCTGACATTTATGACAGGTAGGGCAGCTTGCACTTTTCTAATTATCCTCAAATGTCTCCCTGTTGTTGTAATATACTCTCCAGAAATGTGAGCTGACATTTATCCCTCATGCTGGTCACTTGCAGAGGAATCTTGCAATAAATGGCAGCTACAGGACAAGAAGAATGGTACCATTACTACCTCAGCAGGAATGAGCAGGAAGGTGACTCAGAAAGAGTGTCCAGCACTGCCATGCAGTCCTTCTGAGTGTGATTTGTTTGTGGAAGATGAGAGAGACCTGTCTGGGGGATGAGAGGTCCTCACTGCTGTAGTGGCACCAAAAACCTGCTTGCAAATGTGTGGTTGTGGGTCCTGCAGCCTGTGTGTTGGGGAGACTCAATTTGCAGTAATAAGGATGTGAAAACAAAGGCACTGCAGGGAATTGTGCCATATACACTGAGATGACACTTGCTCCAAAATTATTCCCTGTGTTTTGTGGGATTTTTCAGAGTATTTCAAGCACCCAACATCCCACTGTTCTGCACTGCTAAGAATCTGGCTCACTTGGAATTGCTTGGACTGCTCTGGAAACTTGTGCATCTCCAGTCCCCTGGGGGCTGCCTGAGGAGGCAGATCCCTGCCTTGGATCCCCTACCCAGTGCCAATAAAACCTACTGCAACACTCTGACATTTTTATCCAGGAAACAGTCTTGTATGAAACAAATAGGTAGTTACTTACTGTCTTAGTATTTTCTGTAGTGTTTTTTGGTGATTTTTGTGAAAAACACCTTTACTTTCTTGTGAAAATTTAAAAGTTTAATAAAGGACAGTAGGAGACAGAAATAAAGGGTTAAAAACAGCTGGGTGTTGGGTATTTAGTTAAGAGTACACTTGTTATTTTGGAAATACTTTTAATATAATATTTTATTACATCAGTTTGTTATATATTTTTAAATAATTATGTATAGTAAACTTTTTTTCTAAATTAGTTTACATATTCTAAGAACTGTTTAGTATGGCTCTTTTTTGGTTTTATTTTTTTACAGTGCTCTTAGGTTGTGGTTTTAGTTTATTTTTATCACTTTTAGTTTTTGGGTCTTGGTCTACACTGTTTTTAGACAGTGAGTGTTGATAGTTGGTATGTTTGTAGTAGGTGTTTTCTTTATATGTTTACTGGGTGCTACTTCATTTAAGTAGGTATTTTAATATAAGTACACTTATATCAGCTATTTTATTAAGTTTAATTAACAATAGAAATAAAAACTATATTTTTATAATAAAGTTATTTTAACATGACACATATAGAATCTATTTTAATATTTGCAAAAATGCAATATAATATTATAATAAATATTATATATTATAATAATATGTATTTATAGCAATTTTCAATTGTACCATCTGTGTATTTCAAACCCATGATGCAAACTCTAAAGGAAGCAAAACTTGCAGTTAAGAACTTGGAATGGAGATGTGTGGAGGGTTGTGTTAATTCAGGGTACATTTTCATTGCTTGTTGTTCAGCACTCTCAAGTGGCCCTGTATTTAAAAAAATATTCCTAAGAACTGGCAAAAAGGTAATTGAAAACTAGATTTTAGGCAGTTTTGATTGTCCTCAATAAGACTGGTGAATGATACAAAAGTATTCACAAGCATTTCTCATTTTTAGCTTCTCCCATTCCTACCCCTTTCTTCAACATCCAGGAGTTCCCATGCTTTTTCTTCTTATTTTTTCCACAAGCTCAAAATGCCATCTCTTTAGGCTTTATCATTCTCCTTCATTAAAAATCTTCAAAAATACATGTTTTGATCAAACACTTTGGGTGGCAAACACATTTCAAAGGGTGGCAAACAGAAAAAGAAATGTGCAAACTTGTTCTGATTTTTTGAGAACCTCACTGACCCATCAGCCATATGAAAATACCTCAGGGTGTTATCATCCCTCAGACTTGCCCTTTCTCAGGAGTGGGCACATTCACTTTTTATACAAGTTTAATTTCTGTATGGGACACGTCCTTTCCTCTAATGTAAAGTCCTCACAAATATCTTTGTCAGGTACACAAAAGCCTCTGAAAATAGCAGTCCATGTGGACACCAGCTGTGGCATAATTCTAACTCACATCAGACATGATTTATTACTCAACAGAACCATTTCTTTTGATTCTGTTTTATGGGCATCAGAAGTATTTTCACTCAGCATGCCTCCTTCATGCACAGTGATGCACAGGGGCTGTTAACAGGCACTCAGCCTGGCTCTTAATTCCAAAGCACAACATGATAAAAGTAAGTCATATATGGGGTTAATTCACCAGACAAAATACTAGTTCCATCATACTGAGGATTGAAAATGTGTGACAGAAAACATGGTAAGAACTTTGTAATGATCCCTAACATCCAAAAGCCAGGAATTACGAAATGAAAGACAGAAAATTAAACAGATTTTGGAGTGTATGTAAATATCACTGTGTCATAAATAGCTCAACTCTACTCTGTTACTACACAGATAAATGAATCTATGAGGTAAAATCCTTGATTTCCTGGTTAGATTTCTTTTGCCCTAATTGGAGACAGATTTTAAGCCATTGTGTCCTATTGATAAACACATGGACAACTTTTGAAGACAAACTATATGGCTGCTTAAAGGTTGAGGAAATAATAAGGAAAGAGATATTTCCTATGTTTCTCTTGTGAGAGCTTACAATAAAGACAGTGCCTTGTGGCATTTAGTGAGGCTTTACAAATGTTACCGTTGTGACTTATATTAATGATGCAAATCTTCAGCTACATCTTTGCTGAGTATTGTTGACAGCACTGTAATAATCTCCTTTACTTTCAAAAGCAGAGGAAAGACCCTTCTCAGACCTGCAGGCCATCAGCAGTTCTGGCAGAGTGAACACCTGCACTGTTTTTATAGAGCTCTGAGCCACCACGAGCCTCTACAAACAAAACTGGCAAAATCTTTTGTTAGAATTGAATAAAAATCCAACATAGAACTAGTTAGCTCCACTCCCCAGAAGATAAGTAAACTGCAACAGATAAACGTTTAACATCATTCAGTCTGGTATCAGTAGAATATTTGACAATTCCCAGAGAGTGTTCTGGAATACTGCCAGGGCTCACTCCCTGATTGGGGTGACCCTGAAAGGTGGAAAAGTCTCTCCTCCAACCCGTGTCTCCAAAGAAAGACTCAGTAGTCTTCAGTCGTCCGGTCTCAAGGTAGTTTATTGTGTGTTATCTAAAAGATTTCTCCCTGAACTGCTGCGGTCCATTCAGCAGTCAGGCAAGGGCACACTCTGCCACCCAGGGGGCTGGTGCCTTCTTTTATATCATACATGACGTGTTAAATGTTTATGGTTTTTCCCCAATGCCCATCACCTATATTGAACGGTGACTTTCTACTCTAAACCAATCTGTGAGTGCCAACATCACCAAGAACATGGAGGTTAGGAAGGAGAAAGAAGGAGGACAGGGCACACCCAAATCCCTCCATCTTAGAACCTCTGACCCCCATGTACACAAAACTCAGACCCCTCTGTACAAGGCCTAAAACCCCCCTATACAGCTTTCCCTTTGCGACTACTTCTACTACAATATCTAAACTTGTGATTTCTTGTTCTTCCTGCAAGGTTGGTAAATTGTTCCATGGATCAGGTTCAAAGCCACAGGGTTCTGTGGCTGCATTCCAGGGTCTCAAATGCTTCTGACCTGGGCCTGGAACATCCAAGAGTGTCCAAGGGCGTTCTGGGTTCCGACAGAATACTACGTTCAATTTTCCCCTGCATTTGCCAGAATCAGGAGTAAGAACCATAACACTTAGAAAAGGAAGCTAATTTGTATTCGCTGTCACTTACTGCTGTTTATTTGATGTCAACACTTTGCAAAAGACAAGAGAAGGAAGGTTAATTTAGTGTTGTGAAGAAAAATAATGTTATAATTTTCATATATTAAACAAAAAAATCTACAATTTATGCTTCTTTTTTCATTTGTTCACTACTAAAGTGAATGAGTATATTTGATGTTACTTATTATTAAAGTAACCAAGCCTCTTTTCTGTGTATTTCTCCAGACACCTCAACAAAAAATGACTTAAAGCAGGAGGTAATTAGGAGCATTACAGAATCTGCTGCTGCTGCTTCTATTGTCTGTATTCCAGCCCTCTGGGAACCAGGTAACAGGACTCCTGCAGGAATCACCCAAAATTAATGTGCTTCACTTCAGATGTCTATCTGAAAAAATTAGGATTATTTCCTAGAATGTGGAAGGGAAAAAAGAAAATATGAATATTTTTCTAGTATTTCTAAGTTTTAAGCATGTTTCAAATAACTGGTATTTCTCATTAATAGTGCATTCATCTTTGCACAATGGAACTGTTTAACTTTGGTTAAACAAACCTGCAAGGACTTTTCTGTTGCTATTTTTTCTTTAAAATTATGTCCTTTAAAAAAAGTTGTGAGTGAAGGCTGTGTTCCAGAATTCATGGGTATAGCCAGTGACCTTTTAGGCAGGAGATATGTAGTAAAGACACGTTTCTCTGTGGAATAGCTTTAGGATTGTGGCCAGAATTAACTTCTCTGGCCAAGTGCAAATTGGGAGGGACTAGATGCTGAGTAAAGCAACTCTTTGTTTAATTCCTCCTGTGCCCAAGGAAATAGACATTTGTGTTTTCTTTGGAAAAGGGCTACATCAAAGTAATTCCCCACTTCATTCTCCGTTTTTTCTAATGGAAAACAAATGACAAGATTCCAATACAGACCACTGGCTCAGATCAAACCCAAAAGCTGTATTCTAGATGTTTAATTCCACAGGAAGAGGTGTTCTGGGGACGTAAGGTGGATGGGGTAGAAATGGGAAAGAGGCTTAAGTTTGCAAGGGATGAGATTTGAGAGATTCAGAGAAATGGCTTCGTTAAAAATGCTCTGTGTCCTTACTCTGGAAAGCTTTTAAATACCTGTTTAATGTTAACCAGATGTGCAGGTCTCACAGGAGAGTCCTTCTGCTGCTCTCTTGCTCTCTGTTCTGTCCTCACCACTTGTCCCCAGTCTGCCCTGGAGCCAAGGAGAGGCAGGAAGGCATCAAGTGTCATTCCATGCTGAAGCAGCATGTAGGAGTTCTCATGGACCATACTGTGCCTAGTGCAGATAGAAACCCCAGCAAATTCCAGCCTATGAATTGTAGGAAATCTAGATTGTGTTTATGAGAGTATGAAGATTAAAAGTTGGCCCAATTTGGGATAATTCTTAGTAGGACAAGAAAAATCTGCGTCTGTGACAGCAAGGTATCAGCCATGCCCTGTTCCCAGATTTGCTGAAAAAGCTGTAAGGATCCAGTCCATGAAGGCAAACTGTTCTTTTCTTCCATAGCCACATTTTTGGCCACAACTGAAAAAAGTTAGCTGAAACTCCAAAAGAAATCTCTGGAATGTTAATTGGGCCGAATGGCGTTCAACCTGAGTGGCCTGGACTTGGCAACGTTGTAAGAAATTGAAAAATAAAGATTTAAAATGGGATGTGCCATTGCCAGAGAATGTTCATAATGTGTCTGTGTGTGTACAGAACCCCACACATCTGTGTTATATACAGATGTACTACAGTGCTACTGCATCACTGAAAATTTCTTAAACAGAAATATCCCCAAATAATTATCTGTACTGACATAAGGATTGTAAGAAGACAAGAGTTGGACATTTCAAGGACGTTAAAATTGTAGCAAAAAATGTTCAGAGTGGCTGTGAAGTTAAATGGGTAGTTGCTATTTACAAATATGATGATTACATACTGTTACCATGGAAACTTGAGATGGAAAATAAAAAGTGACTTTAGCTTCATCTTGAAACTGCTCTGATTGGGAGGAGAACAATAGCTGACATTCCTCCAGCAGGAGGCTAATCGCCCCTCTTGAAGAATGTACAGCATGTTTTTCTGTATTTTTAGCTACTATGCAAGGTTTTAAACCTGCAGCCAACTGAAGATAAGGCTTGGATAAGAGACACATCGGTTATTAGAATCACAGCACAGTGTAATTTATTCTTTTTCCTACTCTATTTACTGAAACACTCGCTGTTCAACATTTTCTCTTCTAAGACTACTTCAGGTGACTTTGGGTCCCATCTAAGTCCATGGCCTGGTAATTCTCCCTAAGTGCATTTTCTCATTATCTGTGTTTCTGCTTTGACAAGATAATGAGTGAAGCATGCTCTAAGGATGTGACTCATTTCCATGAAAATGAGCTTCCTGAGAACCATGAAAGAGGCAGGGAGATGACAACTGGCCCTGGACATTTTTAGGACAATTCTAAATGTGAATCAGTTGCTGGTTAATAAAATAATATATATAACAATAACTGAACAGGCTATTCCTAAATAAAATTTGTACCCAGTGAGATGGCAGCGAGCACTAAGGCTGGAAGTCAGAAGACTGCACAGATGGTACCATCTGCCTGTCTCTTGGGAATCATTCTGGTGCTGAAAAAGCCCTTCTGAGCCAGATGCTCAGAGCCAGGAAAGTGTTTGCTGACAGACACTCCTGCTGCACCTGGCAGTGCTATGTGAGTGTAGCCAGGTATCTGCACAGCAGTGGGGCTGGGATGTTCAGTGTGCCTGCCACACATGGAAATCATCGAGTGCCACGTCTGGTTACCAGAGGTTGGAAGTGCCATTAAAAATGGGATTCAAAGAAGGGCAGCAGACCAAGAGCTGTGGGCATGTGCATGGGCACTGAAATTTTAGGATGAGTCTTTCAATTTCTCTGATACTACCTTTTCTTTTTTATACACTAAGTTTGTTCCTTTTGTTATCTACACCAGCTTACAGGCCAGTAGTTCATTTTATATGGACACACAGAATCTAATTTACATCAGTTACAATTCTTGCCTATTTAATTCTAAATGTTGGTCTTGCTACATGGAAATAACATTTACAGAGCTGCTGAACTTGTATTTTTCTTCTATTGGGGGATGAACTCCTTTCCAAAAGCTGTGCTATTTGACAACTGAACTCCTTTGGCTTTTTCACTTTTCACAGTGTTTTTAGAGTTCTTCCAAATTATTAAAATTAACAACAGTGAGACACTTTCAGATGGCAATGATTGTACACTTCTGCTCTGATGGGTACCTGTCTCACTCCAATACACATCTGAAGCACTTTAATGCAGAAACATCCACTAAGATTAATAAACTCAGCTTGTGAGTTTCTATTCCAAGTGCTTATAATGGGAGAGATGGAAGTCTTGAGTAGTTATTGTAGAAAAGCAAATGACAATTATCTGCCAGACATTTCCATGACATTTTCAAGAGAAAGTGAATATTCAGTGTTCTTTGCACCTCCTCTGTGCAGTGATTTCCATTTGCTGATCAATATACTTCACTTGGAAAGTTCAGGCAATCCACTTAAGTGCTGACACTTCCATGACAGTAATAAGGCCCTACAGAGAACTGTTTTCTTCCAAAACTCCTGCCAGAACTTTATTAGAATTAGGAGAGCATGATTGACACTAAAATGACTAAACAGCTCTTCCTTGTGTTCCATCTCAACCTTGTATCTAAAACTTTCTTTGGTCCCCAGTGCTGCTAGGCATGCAGGGACAAGCCTCTGTTCCTGTAACACCATTCCCAGCAGCAGGGATCAGGTAATGGTTGGTCATTGGTCCCAGGGCAGAGATCTAAGCAAGCACAGGGAAACTGAACTTAGCTATGCCTGCCTTGGACAATATTGAATATATTTCCCTTCTCAGTGCAAAGCCTGAGCCACCAAATTAGTGACCTTTCTCTCATTTTTAATTACTAATCTCATGTTACCCAATCTAAATAGACCCTTTATCAGATGAGCATATTCCCCATACCACATTCTGTATTGCTTTTTTCTTACTGTTGAGCAATATTCAGGGAAGTACTAGATATTGTAACTCCATTCAGTAGGGATATTTTTCGTTATTTATTCAGGTCCAGAAAACAGTTTTTTATGATGAAGTTAGGCTACCCTTAATGAAATAGCTCATGTTTCATAGCCCTCTACTACAGAAAAATGCAGTTCTCAGGTGATGTCTTTGTTTACCATGTGCTATTTTGCATTGTTTAGTGAATAAGCAGAGAGGGACACTTCACTGAGACTGATCCATAAGATATTAATTACATAAAAATACTGTGTTGCTTTTCTTGATATAAGCAATATTTTCAACTGCATTCTCTGATACTTGATGTTAAACTACCACACAGAACGAAGACTATTTCAAATGTTCATGGTGCCTTGGATTTTACACTCCAGTTTCTGAACTTGCTAACAGATACGTTAAACATCTCAAGCAGAAACTCTTCCTACAGCTATGGAGCTAAGTAGTGCCTAGAGTACAATTCATTGTGCCAAATAAAATATGTCACATTTCAAGATAAAAACAGAACATTCCTGCTTTTCCAGAAGCTTCATGTGAATAACTAATGTGTAAGGTCTGCAATTACAGCAAGAAGGCTTCTGTATCACCCAAGGGTTTTTATGCCTTTTAGGCTTTTTCTCTGGAGTACGTAATGCTGATATCAACCTTTCCCTTTCCCTTTCCCTTTCCCTTTCCCTTTCCCTTTCCCTTTCCCTTTCCCTTTCCCTTTCCTGCCTCATGCTGCTGGTTTCAGCACACTTCTGCAGGAAGGTGTAATCCTTCACATTTATGTGCAAATGCTGGGTGCTCTCATCAAGACTAACACTGTCTGTTTGTAAGTGCTGCTTTCTGTAGGGGTCTTGACTTTGAATTCTTTGTGACTTTCTGATACTTGTGGTTTTTTATGGGATATCCTGACTTTGTAAATTGGTCTTGGCATGAAAGTAGGACCTGACTTCCATAAATTGAATTCTGGACTATATGACTCTTTGGTGGCTGTATCAGAATTGCTTTGCTGGTGGGCTAATGGTACGTGTTCAACCCTGCTTGTCTCTAATAAAATTTTATTTTTCAGCATAGGTAGTTTACAGGATTGAACAGCTGCTCTCTTCCTATAAAGTCAGCTTTCTAAAATTATAAGGTTGGATGCTGAACTTTAGATGAACCCATTTCACTTGCTTTTCCTGTTATCAGTCTAAGAAGGGATCTAGTCACAAAAATATATTACAAATATGAACTTCATCATACAACAGTAAGAATTAAATTTCTTTTCAAAGGCAGAAAAATAATCAAATAAAGACAATTCTGAAACACCACATATTGATGGAGTGTGACTTACAAATATCACTAAACTTCTGTAAACAGTGTACTAAGAAATTGAAGGCAGACAGTCCAATGAAAAGTGATACAATAAGCTATTCACAGCTCTCTATTGCCTTACCCTTCAGAGCCTTGCATTTGGGCACAGGGACAATGCTTGGAGTGGAATCTGTGTTACTTGATGTTTCTTAATGACTACATAAAGCTCTTCTAAACTGGATTATGTCTGGTATTCTTTGTAACATCCTTCTTCCCTCATGCAACCCATACCTGACATAGGGGACATAGGACAAAGCTCTGAAACATCTCTGAGAAGCGTCAATTTTGTTTGAAAAGGAAACAAAAAAACAAAAACAAAAACAAAAACCAGAACAAATTAATAACTCTGAGTATCATGAGCTCCCTCCCTGCATTTCTGCAAGTATCCAGAAAATACCAGATACACCCTTTTTAAACAAGCTCTGGGTTTGTGACCTTGTGGTACAAGTCTGATCAGTTCCATGGCATTTCCCTTGCACTTTCCTCCCAGTTCAGCTGGTTGAACTCAGAGTCACAGGGTTTTTTCTCTGCCAGTGCAGAAGCTTTCCACAGCAAAGATTAAGAACAAAACAAACCCTTCAAAAGTGAGATCCTCATGACAGACACAGTGGCTGCAGCCCCTTGGTTGGTGCTTAAATCCAGCCCCTGTTCTGCAGCCAGCAGCTGCACTCCTGTGCCCACATCTGCAGCTCTGAAAGCCAGCTCTGGGCCATGGCAGGCCACAAACTGATGCAGCCATTGAGGGGTGCAGGGTGAAAAGAGAAAGCAAATATCCTGATGCTACAAGCATCTTGCAGGACTTTAATGAACCAGAGCCTGAAGAAGTTACAGGTTTTAAAGTGAACCAAAATACAAGGCTAAATAGTCAATTATCCCCCTAAACCATAATTTTGAAAGAAGCCCAAAGTAAATATGGACAAGCTACTGATAAGCACATATTGGTATGCTGCATATCCTCTGGGGCTTGTATTTCCACAAGTTTTCTATTTATATAGGCAGTCAGGCACTTTTGAAGTCTTACTGGCTCATAACAGCAGAGTAACAGCTTCAGCAGTGAGAGCCTTTCTCTGCACAAGCAAGTCATGATGGGCTCTGTTAGACTGGATCTGTTCTTCCTGGCAAACTGTGTTTTTAAACTGAGTTTTTAAAGGAATCGGGAATGTCTTCTCAGCTGCAGCAAGCATCTTCCATATCCCTGCTGTTTTCACAGCACTGCATGTGACGAGTGCTGGAGGATGTAAATCAAAAGAGAATTCTCCTCAGCTGTCCCCATCCCCCTGAAAGCTCTGTTTATCCCCTGGTAAACTGAGTGCACTCAGTGTATCATGGACATGAGAATAATTAGGCTACTGTCTCCATCCCTGCAGCGTGTACCTTGCTCCGTGCCAGTCCTGTCAGCTGAGGCTGGCAGAGATGATTCCAGCAGTGATGTTGTTTCCTTCAGCTTGGTGGTATAAAGAGTGACACCAGGAACCAGATGCTCCCTTCTTCCCTATCTGGCAGTCTTTTGATCCAAGAACAAATGGGAGTCCTATTACAACTTGGCATCATTTGTGCCTCCATTTTGTGTGAAACCAAAGAGCTCCCAGGAGGTCAATGAAGGTTTCTGATGAGAGCAAGTGCATGAAGTCAAAGAGAAAAAATCCACTTAAAATTAATGGGGATGTCTCTGCTGGATTTTTGTTACAGTTGCATTAGTTGTGGAGATGATGTATTTTATTCCCACACAAGCTTCATGAATGAAATACAAAGGAAAACTGTCAAATTCCTAAGCAAATTGTTGCAAATGCTTTATATTTTCTCATAAGGAAAAGGCTTAGCTGTGGCTCCTCTAAGCAGCTCCTTCTGTCATCATTGCCTTCTGAATGCAGAGCACAAGGGCTGGGGGTGAAATCATTAATGCCACAGAGGTGAGAGCATTAATGTCATGCAGATGGCCAACTAATACAAACATAAGGAGGAAGAAAAGCACTTGGCACTCAGCTGGGCAATGGCAGCAGCCAGCCCTCAAATGGAAGTCTCCAGGAATGATGACTGCAGCACCAAATGCTAGGGAATTCAACTCAGCAGAAGGAAAGCACATGAGACTCAAAGATGATGATGGATATTTAAAGGGTAATACAAGTATTAAAGCCTTCCAGCATTTTTTAATGTACCTAGGCTTCTCCTGGGACTAGCATTGTTTAGGTTATTGGGCAGAGCTCTGTGCTGCTGCAAAGCAATACAATATTAATGAGTTTTATACATAGTTCTCAGCCCTTCCTTCTCCCCCAAGGAATGAGCAGGCAGATCTTTAGCCAAGCTTTGGAGAAATGACACAGTGGTGAGGTTTGGAGGCACAGTTCAGGTTGAAGCCAAAGCTATCTTTGAGTCAGAGTGACTGCATGAACCCCCATGCTCAGCAGTCATCTTGAACCACATTTTCCAAACATTGCAAGATACTGTGGCAAACCCTAGATCCAGGATGTTTCTACTCAGTGGTATACTCCTCACATACCTACATTAGGAGAAGGATCACTTTAGGGTTTCTGTTTATTCAATGGCACCCCTAAAAAGTGAAGTTGAAAACAAGACACTCCTAAAGAACTGAAGCTGAGATGGGTAGAAGCAATCTCTGGAAAGGCCCTTCTGTCTTCTAGAGGGAATCTTAAAAAAGTACTCTGTCCCTCCCAGTGCCTAAATGAAGTGTCTGAAGTTTGATGGGATGAATTAGTACCATGTAAGTCTTTGAAATGTGCCTCAGAAAGTTAAGAAGCAGGATGATGCACCTCCTTAGATTATTTATAACATTCATTCCTAACTGCTTCTTTAGGCACCCAATAAATTGGCAAGTCTACACTTCCAGCTACACAAATAGGGACAGCCTAAAGAAGCTTCCAGGAAATCCTATTACACATTATAACTTGGCTGGCTTCATTTAGGCTCTGTCAGCAGTGGAATTACCACATTACAGGGGCTCAGTGGCTGGCAAAGAAAAAGGCACCATGAAGGGACTCAGAAATGAAATGTTTCCAGATTAGTGATTTTCATGGATTCGTTGAATTTGAAAAAGTACACTCAAAAGCACACTCAGTGCCAGACTTGGAGTAGGGCCTGGCTGAGACCAAACCCCAGCGTGTAGGGGACCACAAAAAACACAGCAGAAAAAAAATCAAGTCCCACAGATTTTACATTTTTCTGGAGGTTTGTAACTTTTTTAGTCAAGTGACACTTGAACAAAGATTATTTGAAATATGTCCTTCATTCTTATGTCTTTGGCTGAAATAAATTTTTTGAAGACATGGGTGTTGGCTGAATGTTATGGTGGTTGGAAAACCAGACAGTGCACCTTGAAATACAGACACAGCTGACAATAAAACCACAGTGAAACCACAATCCCTGAAATGATTCTATCTGCTTTTCTGACATGAATGGTTTTGGAACACAGCTTTCTGCTTTGGACCCAACTTACTAACCTGCTCAAAGTAAATAAGCAGCACCTTATCTGGTGAGCTGGTGTCAGAGATGGGTTGCATTAACCCTTTTTGTACAGCTTTGTTAAATAAGTGACTGGAGAATGGGCTGCCTCTCTGTGTACACACACAGACACACCCAAGCCTCTGTCCTTACTGTGACACAGACAACAGCAGAACTTTCCATTTCTGGTCGTTGTTAGATCATGAGTCAAGTCATGTAAAGAGCTTTCAGTGTGTGCTCAGAAGCCTTTTCTATACAGATGAGGTTTTCAGCAAGTGATCCACACAATGTTAAAATCAGCTGCATATTGGCTCTGTGCCTGCAGCTTAATTGTTCCCATCACTGTTTTCTGGTGAATCCTTTCTGCAAGGTACATAGGAATTGTCAAGTGATTGTCTCCAAAGCTTTTGTATATGCAAAGAACATATGATATGGAGACTATTATCCTCCTAGATTTACAAACTTCTGCAGAAACAGGCACTCCATAGTTTTTTTCACTACATTCTAATGCTGGTCTGACATATTAACATAGGGGAAATACCTTCCTGTGCTTCAAACGGAAATCTTCACAATCTTCCTTTTGCTTGCATTTTACAAATACCTGCAAACACTTCCAGACCTGACACAGTAAGGAAGAGAGAACATTTCTGCTCTGATTCAAATCCGATCTTAGCAAAGTTTAGACTTCCAGACACTGTTCTGTCATGTTAGTGGTGAGGAAGAGAAGGGATGTTTCTTAGCTCAGCCTAGGCATTTACTTTCATCCTTTGTGCCTTTCTAGAAAAGGTAAACCTAGGTGCAGGCTGGAAGGGAACTACCATGCAGTCAGATTTATGTGTGGAACATTGCAGCTAGATATGCAATCTGTAGTTGTGCTCAGAGGAGTAAATTTTCCTGATTGCTTCCTCAGGTGCCCATCTCCTCCTAACTGTACAAGCTGAATGCTGGGGCTAAGTGTTGAATTCTCTGTTCTAACTCTTGCAGCCCACAGGTCTGGAAGGTCTTTGCTTCAACACCTGTGTATCTGCAACATGTCCAGTCCCAGAAGTGACAAGAGTGGAGGTTCAAAAAGAGCAAGAATAAATGAGAATGATCATTCAGAAGACCTAAATACAAAGGGGTAGATGAAGAGAGACACTTGTGAGACACATTTCCATGCTGGCCCTTTCCTTGTCTGGCAGGAGATAATTTGCTCCTGGATTTTCTTAGCAACAACAACTGGCACTATGCTGCAATGTGGTCAAAGGATCTCAGTGGGAATACACAGCTTGGCAGAAATTATTCTTAGTAAAGAATTCTGAGTACCTGGGTTTGGGTGTGTGGAATGCACTGGCCCTCTTACAGGGCCCTGGTTCTGAAAAATAACTGTGGGATTTCCTATGGTCACTTGGAAAAAACCAAAACACCTTAGCAGATCTCAGCTGTAAAATATAATACCATCAGTCAAGCAGCTCCCCTGCTGCTTAATCAAAAGGCATGCAGAGGCTTCTGGGAGAGGCAGGAATTGGAGTCTGTCCCTAGGAAAAGCAGAAATCAAACACAAGCATGTCCCATACATGTCAGTGTAGCACAGCATGCTAATTCCCAAGAGGCAATGGATATTTATCTTCTACTTCGTGTCAGTGTTTTAATGCCTGATTACTGGAAGATAAGGGAAAAAATACAGGGCCTAATGTAAAAGCCTCTGAAGACATGGTGATTTCTACTGATTCCAATGTTTGGCAGGTTGGGTTTAAGAGTTAAGAACTCAATATGCATTTGTAGACAAATAGAACCAGGACTTCAGAGTAAGAGGAAGGAACTGACTTTTAACTTACCAGTTCCAGCAAACTTCAAGAATGAAATTAGGCAAAACAGATGCCACCTCACCAACAGTTCTTCCAAAGTCCAAATCACAAGGAGCATGTAACTGAAGAGAAGGTTAAAAGATAGTCCTAAAACAAAATATAGATTGGGAGATTCTCTGCTGGTAGCCATTGGACTGTAGCAGTCTGATGAGGGAACACAAATATTTGACAGTTTGGCAAGGGGAGGTGTAAATCTGTTTCATCACAGTGGCACAGATTTTCCAGGTGGCTTCATCTAATTCTTACTGCTCCTGTGCTTTAGTCCCTCAGTGAAAATGAAATGTAATTATTCTTTTGATCTCTTCTTTCCTTGCCATGTCTTTCTTTTGGCTATGACTGTAGATCTTCTCCTTTGTGCATGTAGCACTCTTTAAATGCTAATGGAATAGTACAGCCAATGTAAAGTAAAGGTGAGAGTCAAAGCTTAAATAATTCAGAGGAAATGCTCCACTGATGCTGGCTGGCTGTCAGGGCCAAACACACAGTTATTAATGGAAACAGAAATGTTTTGTGCTTGGTTTTTCTTCTCTTCCTTTTCAGAATGGCTGCAAAGAGACAGGAACTTGTCTGCAAGTTGCAAAGGATCTAACCCATCTCTGGTAATTCCATGCCTTTCAAAACTGCCAATGAATAAAAGCGAGATCCAAAACTCTGTTCCTGCCAGAAAGGCCACATTAGTGCCAGTGAAATGGCTTTCTAGCGGCGTGACCTGCAGGGATGTCTGATAAGCATGTGCTCTTTCTCCTGCCAGTTTGTTTTTAATCAGATCTGAACAATGGAAGCTGACAATGAAATCCAGAGTCTCACCCAGAAAGTTCCTAAGCTTTTGGCTGGCCTTTTTGTTTGTCTGTTGTTCTCAATGTACTCTGCAATCTGCTTCCAGAGAGTTACACTGGCCACCAGGAAGCTGCAGATGCCTCTTATTTGAACATACCTCTCTGTGCTGTTTCCTCTGTAATAAGTGTCTGAAGAGATCACTTCATTGCAGAAATGAGGTGTCTGGAGTGCTCCACAAACTGCAGGCCAGGAGGAGGCAAAGCATGGTATCAGTTAGAGGTCAAGGAGGAGCTCCTCTACCTTTGCCACAGCCTTCTCATGCCCTTGGGCAAGTCTCTCACTCCTGCTGTCAGTATGCAAGAGCTAATCCTTCTCAAGCCTTAGCTCACAGATTTTTCTAAGAAAATACACTTTTCCTAAGGCATTTGAGTTCTTGAATTGCTCTGAAACTGTTTCTCTGTTCTGTCAACACATCTGTTGCTCACATCACCTTTAGCAAAATCCAGTTCTTAAGTCAATGGCAGCTGGGAAGACAAGAGGCAGAGACCTTCCTGCGTGTCTGCAGTCACTGTGTGCCTCCATGATCCCTGCTCAAGCAGGGTCGTCCCAGAGCATGTGGCATGGGATTGTGTCCAGAGGGGTCTAGATTATCCCCAGGGAGGGAGACTCTGCACCAGCTCTGGGCAATCTGATCCAGTGAGCCAGCACTGCACAGGAAGAAAGTTCTTCCTCACATTTCAGGTGGAACGTCCTCTGCATCATTTTCTGCCCATTGCCTCTTGTCCTGTTGCTTGGCACCACTGAGAAGAGCCTGGTTCCATCTTCTTGGCACCCCCCCTTTAAATGTTTATGCCCAATAATGAGGTTCCCTCTCAGGGGTCTCTTTTGAAGACTGAACAGCTTCCTCAACCTTTCCATGTAAGAGAGATGCTCCAGTTGAGTAGGTTGGGCTACCTAAAAAGAGAGGCCAGACAAAAGTAAAGGAATAAAAAGCAGTTCTATTTATTGAAGAGCCTTCAGGAACATTTAGGGCAGATGAAGCCCACCAGGGGCTACACCCAAAAATGGACCACGGGTCACAGGTTTTCACACTTTTTTAAGTTTGGTCCATTTGCATATTGGGGGTTAATCTTCCAATTCCAGCTTCAGGTAAGGAAGTCATGTACCCCCTGTTTGCTCCCCCCAACTCACTTTTGTTTCCATCTCTGGGGGCCTGAGGCAGTGAGGTGTCCTTGACTGCCAGGCCTGGACAGGAATTGTTGTGTCTGCCCAAAATGGGAAAGCAGCAGCTCACACTGTGTGTGGAGTTCAGAGTTATACACTAAACAACTGCAGGATTACAAATGTATGGAAAACATAAAAGCTAAAATCCTAAGGCATCACAGTGGCCAGATTATTAGCACGTGCTACAGTCTGTGGTGCTGAGATTTGAGCACTGGGCAGGTTCAGCTGGAGCAGAGCATTTGTGCAGCCTGCAAGCACACTGCCCATTCCACATGTGTTATACATGTGCTGTGCTTGGCAGTTCTGTGTTGTTTTGCTACATAGATACATTATATTTTGCAGAACAAAACCCAAAGCAATTTAAAAATCCCTGCCCTTCACTTCAGCTCCTCATGTATAAGACAATAGTCCTGGTAGGAGACCTGTCTGGAGTTCTCAGGAGGGAAAGCTGTGCTCTGCATCCTGTCCAGGACCTCCACAGGAAGCCCTTCAGCTGGGGACACACCTCTCATGTGACAGCACAACACAACCTGATCACACTAGGTCATTTTTAAGGGTAAAATCTGCCAAGGAATATTGACCATGGGTGTAGGTGAATTACCCATAGAAATAGCAGGATCTGTAAGCCAAGAGTCTTTTCCACTGGAGACATGGAAGTGTGTTAAGGCAGTATGCAGAAAGATGTTTCCAAGTCTATGATTTACCTTTCTGCTCAGGACTATTATACACATGGCTAAAACAATACAACCTTCTGGAAAAAACAGAAACATGTTCTTTTCCAACTCTCTTTCATCAGGGAAGCTTTATAGGCTATGTACAAACTATTGCAACCTGGCTTAGTTTCCCAAACAGTTAATCAAGCTTGCCTTATTTCTGGACCTATTTTCTGCTCTGCTATTCTCACCTAATGCCTAACTACTTTCAAGTTGCCCATAACCTTCATATTTAAGCTTTGAAACACTAATAAATAATAATCACATAACCCTTTTGGAGTCCTAGTTCTTTGAATTCCTTGTTCAGGTGTTCTCCAGCAGCAGCTGTCCTGATCTTTCTATTGCAAGCAGGGATCTTTGGTTGAATACTAGTTTTCTTAATTTTACTATTTTTCATTTCATTACCTTGAAAGCAATGCTGATTCTGAGAAAAAAAAAATTAGCCTGATTGAGCATGTATTAGTTGTAGTAATATTAATAGCATTAATTATAATACTTGATAAGGCTGGCATGTATTTTGTTTGAAATGCTTTTTCTTAATGCAAATGTATATTCTGCTTGGTTTAGAGTCTAATTATATTTTATGAATCAAAGTATGAAATTTGAAATTCAAATTTCAGCTCAAGACCCTCAAATGACTGTGAGAATTCAAATGCTTATGTTGGTGGCAATCAAAATTTAGCATGTATTCAAGAGATGTATTATGTCAGCTGCATTATGACAAAGAATTAGAAGTAACATATGGCTCAATTTTTCCAAATCCATTTTCCCAAATAGCAGTTTCTTAGGTGTTTAGAAATTTAATTAGCCAATTCAAATTTTAACTGGTATGTTGTAACTACAATGAGGAAGCTGAACTTCAGCCTTGTTTGCTTTGATTCAGGACACAAATGGAAGTAAAAAACCCAGGGTTTGGAAAGACGTTAACGTTCCAAATATTTTTTCAAAATTATTAGTGAGGGATGAATCTTACATGATGCTTTGCAAGTTACCAGACTGACAGTGCAATTATGAACAGGCTGAACATTTGAACAAAAGCCTTCACTTTCACACTTCACTGGCAAATGGCTTGAAAAGAAATCCCCAGTTGAAATAGTATTCACCTAAATATTTTAGTTCTTTTGCTCAGGGTATTAATACTTAGGCCTTCAGCTGGGCAGCACAGCTAATTAGAAACTCGTTGATCAAAGTTTTCTCAGCAAATGAGGAGCCCAACATGTTTAATTCAAAAGATCTCAAAATGATAAGCCTAAGAGATGTTTGCATTTGTTTCCAGCATGTGCTTGGATTGCTGGCAGACTGAAGATGTGATCTTTCCTGGATTTGGGCCTCTGTCCTGCTCCCTCAGATGGGATTTGTGTGGCACTCACTTCCTAGATGAATTATCCAGGGCTGGGTTATCTGGCTGGGTTCACAGCCCTGCCCAACCTTCCAGGGTGGGTACAGGACAGGACACAGTCCCAGACAGCTCCAAGACAAAGTCTTGATGCTCTGCACCCATGGAGATAATTCATCCAGGAAACACCTGACAGTTTAAAATTATTTTAAACCTAATATGAAAACTAAAGTTTTATATGAACCTAGATAGCCAATGCTTTGAACATGTGCCCAGAAGGTAGCTGTCCCCTCGTGACTGTTCACCCAGGGAAGGATCTGCTGAATTCCCAAATCCTCAAGAGGAATATTTTTCATTCCAGAAGAAAACTGCTCCCTCCCTGGGTGTAAAGGGTGTCTTGCCTTCCACCACCAACCTAATACCTCTGTTTCTGAAAATATTTTTTCAGCAATGAAGGGTGACAGTTTTAGCCTCAGAGAAATGACTATTACATACATAGAATTTGACCTACACAAATCTTGTTTACTGGTGTTTTCTGAAACCTGTCCTGTTCACAGATAGGTGATCTCTTTTTATCTTCCCTGTTCTACCGACACCACTTTTCTGGTCCTTCGGAGGTACATGAAAGCAAAAGCTACACTACAGCCTTGAAGTACAGGACCACAGGCTTTCTATGTAATTTCTAGTTAGAACTGCTGTTGTGCTCAAGAAGAGATAATAGATGGGTAGGAGGAAGTTGACGAGCTTGTTGACAGATTAAGTCAAATTGTAACTATGATGAATATTATTTCTGTATTATCTAGGCTTAAAGATATTGAAACAAACAAATTAATGATTTTTTTTCTTTTTACTTTTTGTTATAATAGTGGTATTCCCTCCTAGGCTGCCAGAATGAGCCTGGGGAAAGTTCTAATAGGACATTCCATCAATCAGGGGAAATGTTACATCTCCATAAGAGATTGTTCTCATTTTCCACAGTAACCATCTCATACATTTTGCGTTAGAAATGGAAATACAATTTGAGTGATGGCGCTAATTAGCCGGTGAGACGGTGCAGTGCCCATCGGTGCCGGCTGAGCGGCGTGCGGGCAGCACTGACCCCAGCAGAGCGTAGGGCTATCGAGCAAGCATGGCCCGGGCGCGGCTGCTGGCTGCCTTATGTAACAGGTCACAGACCAGCCGGCCTTTCCTGGCCTCCGATACTTGCGTGACTGCCTGAACAAAGCGCCTGCTACTCTCTGTTGCGGTTCCACGGCGTGAGATTAGAAACTGTGGAAGAAAAAGAAAAAGCCTGATCGCTGAGTGCCGTAAGCCGCCACAGTGCCAGCCGCTGGCCCGGGCAGGAGGCGATGCATTTAAAGCTCCAGGAAAGTGCGTGTCGCGCCGGGGGAACGCATTAACGGGAACGGGGTCAGTGTCGCCGGCGCACGCCTTCCCCAGCGGGCCGAGCCTGGGCGCGGTCCCCGCGGACACCGCGGCGGCTCCACAGGCTCCGGGCAGGGCGGTGTGGCTGACGTCAGGACGGGGCTGGCGCTGTCCGCGGGCGGAGCGGGGCCGGCGGCGGGCGCGGGGAGAGGCAGGTACGGCTGGCGGCTGGGCTGGGGTAGGGCCGGCGGGAAAGGGATCCAAGGGGGCCTGGCTCCGGGGAGCGGCCTGGCAGCCGGCAGCCCGCCAAGGTCAGCGGGGCGCAAACCCGGCCGGGAACGGTGCCGGGACCCGGCTGTCGGCGGCGGGGAAGGGGAGAGCGGCTCTCGGGGCAGCCCAGGCCAGGCCGCTGCTGGCGGGGACGGAGCGGAGCCCGCGGGCAGAGGCGCGGAGGGCCGGGGGCTGCCGTGGGGCTGTCCCGGTGTGAGCGAGCACCGCCCGGGCAGGGCTGGGACAGAGCCGCGGCCCCGCTAGCGCCGGGAGCTGGCTCGGAGAGCACAGACAGCTCACGAGGAAAGGGCCTGCGCAGCTGGGCCAGAGCCAGGGAGCTCCAGAAATAGAAAACTTGCGCTGCTGAGAGCGGGAGGGGCCGGGTAGGGTTACGTTTGATCACTGTACTTCCCGTACTCTCCCAAGTACAGAGAGTAAAGAAACCATGTCTGCGGGCACTGCTGCTCACCGCCGGCTCAGCTCCGGAGCTGCGTCTGGTGTCTCAGCCCTCTCCATCTACGGATTGCAGGATCGGGCCCACTGCTAGCTCACCTGCAGTTATCATAATTGCTCTAGTGATTACGAGCTGCAGTTTGATTTTGCAAATCAAAACACTTGATTTGTTTTAAAGTGTGTTTTACCAAGAAGGGGACTGGAACAGACTGGTGGATATTCCACATTATATTCCGTGCAGAAAACTGCTGTTCTAGGGAGCAGAAAGGAATTGTCCCACTCCTTTACTGTGCATCTACCCCTAATTCGAGTTCACTTTAGAGTGCTGCTACTATTAGATTTCAGCCACCAAAACACTTTTATTCATATTCGTTATAAATTAATTTATCTTTGGTTAAGTCCCATTTGTCATGTTGGTGGCACTGGGCTGGTTTAACAAGCAAATACTATTCAGATGCAGCTGATCTTGCTAGGCTGTCTTTTATCTCTGCAAATACACTTTTAAACATCATGTAGGAGGAGTGTAATACTGTATAGGTCTTCAAATGAGTCCTTGTGCTTAAAAAGGACAAGGAAGATTATCTAATTGTTTTTGCACCTCCTACTTTAAGTGCTGACATATTTTTCTGTGTGATTCCTTGCTCTCTCTCCAGAGCTGAAGTTTTGGGCATCTGAACTCTGAATTGGGAAAGGGTATTTGCTGCCTCTGAGGTTACGTGCAAGGTGCTGTACAGCTCCTGGAGCCCCGTTTGCTCTTGTAGCTTTAGACAGCTCTGAGATATTCTTAATGTGAGACTGTGAGCTGTTCCATAATTCCAGGCAAAACTCAATTTGTCAAGAGAGAGGTTTTCTTCTTTGGTTCTTCCCCTTTTTGTGTCTAAGTTAAATCTATTTATGCTGTTGTGTAACAGAGTCGGTTTAAAGGTAGCAACAACATTCCATGGCCTAGTCTAATACTTGCAGCAGAACTGAAGTTCATGCAAATTCTTTTTTGGCTTGTAGACTATGAAACAGCCTCCAGAAACAGTGATTTCACCTTATTGGGCAAACTGGAAGGCATGGAAACACCATTCAAACACCCATTCCTGTGAAAATGAAGAGCAAGTAGACTGTTTGCTTGTAAAGGAGAATCAAGGGGAGAGAAACCTGTGTTGGGGTGGTGGCAGAATGAGCATCAGGTCCTTTGTACTGCTTTGTTACTTTGGAAGAATTAATTGGCCTCTCTTTCTGGAGCTCTCTCTCTGTATAGGGGTGACAAGAACATGCTCAGACCCCAGAGCAGGACCAGGTGACCACAGTTAAAGGAGAACAGGAGTCTGGCACTCCCTTTCAGAAGCGGGCTCTCAGCAGAATCTTTCTTTTCCCAGCAAGCTGGTACAAAAGTCAAGAATGAGGTTTATCCTGGAGTTCAGACTTTACCTGCAGCTGGTTCTCATCATCATATCCAAGCCTGTGCAGAGTGTGGCATTCCTTAAATATGAAATCCTGATGGTTATACTTTTGTGTGCTACAGTATTTGCCCAGTTGTCTGAAGAGGACACAACTACAAGTAATACCCATTAGATCAGGAAACAGATGGATGCTTAGTAACTTTATGTTTTACTAGAAGATTACAAAACTCTTCATTTTCTCCCTTCTTAGCTTTAAACACATTCTGCTGAGGTTTTCTGGGAGGAGTTCCTCTGTCTATCAAATCTTCTAAGCCACCTTTCACCCCCTCATGGTCCCCCCCTTTATGCTGCTACAAGTAGAATGTTATTTGTTAGGTTTCAGTATTGTGTCTGTCTCTCCCATTGGCTTACAGGCCCCACAAATAATTTCTAAATGGCAGCCTTCTCAGGGGAGGCTTAAAATGCTTCTGTTCTTCCTCTTCTAGTTCAATTGCATCCGGATAGTTGAGTTTTTATAATCTCTTGTAAAACAATAATCAGAACACCATTAGGCTATAAAATAAAACTTCATTTTCCAATATATCCCATGTTTGATGTCTTTTTCAGCATGCTCATAAACCGGAATGCAGTGGCCGAATACTCAATGTCACCTGTGATAACTTGAATTTAACACAGAGTCCTTGCCATGCTATTTCAAGCTTCTTTTAAAAGCTGAGGAGAACTGAGAGTCTTACTTTATGGGCTTATCTTTTACTTACTTGAATTCTTATAGCGAGCTAGCGATGATATGGAATAAAGAAATACAAGTCATAAAAGCAGCTTTCTCCTTCCTGTTTAAGATTAAACTGCTTCAGCTTTTGTTTTGACTGGACTTTGAGCCAGTGAATTAAAAACACAGAAGAGGAAGTACAGAAAAAAAAAGAGTGAGGCGGGTAGTGAGGCTGCTAGGTAACTTGAGACTGCAGATACAGGACCTACAGGTATGCAGAGAGAAGGACTTTGAAAGGAACTGGTGGTGAGTCAGGAAGCAGTCATTCTGGTCTGTTTCTTCCCCATTTTCTAAGAGCAGTAGCTGTAGGGTTTTGTTTGCCAGTTAATCATCAAGGTGGTCTCTGACAGTCACACTGGATTGCAGCAGTTGCACATTTGTTACGTCCTACACCACT
The DNA here is from genome assembly GCF_031753505.1 of Anomalospiza imberbis. Lineage (NCBI taxonomy): Eukaryota > Metazoa > Chordata > Aves > Passeriformes > Viduidae > Anomalospiza > Anomalospiza imberbis. The sequence goes on from NC_089690.1 coordinate 26,421,771, forward strand.
AGTTGTGCTTACTGAGTATCTTCAGCTGGGATCTGCTGCGTGTCTGACACGTGAGCTGGGTACATGCAGCTCTAATAGATGGTACTGAGATGCCTCTTTCTAATGTATTATTGTGAAATACTGACAACTGCTTTTCTCCCCCCTCCCTCTTCTGCCCACTAGATTAAGCAACAATGGCATTTGTGAAGAGCGGATGGCTGCTCCGGCAAAGTAAGTCATGGGTCTTTCTCTTCCTTCTCTCCCTGTTCACTGGGATTTCTTCAGAAAACATCAGAGCAGCTGAGTAATTCCCAGGTTTTCTTAAAACTAGTAGTTCTTAGGTTGTTTTTGTTGGGTTTTTTCCTTTTTACTTTTAGGACACGTCACATAATGACGTATCATGACGGCATTCCCACGTGACCTTTGGGTACTCTAGTGGGAAACAGGATATAAACATGTCTGAGATGTCTGACTAGCATTCAGCTTCGGATGCTGCTCTGTAATTTGTGCTGTATAAGTGGGGACTTAGAAACTTTACCTGACACCTCAACTTAATGTCTTCCAATTAATCATGTCCTCTGCTTGTTCCTGCAGCAAGTTAGAACACAAGCATCAGGACATGCAATTAAAATAAAACCAGTTTTGCTTTGAATTCTGGATGAAATATGGCACCCAATTCTCTAATGTTCCCAAGTGGGGATGTTGTAATACAGGATTTTGCTTGGCACTTTGGAAGGTTGTTTGGGGCAACTGTGAAGGATTTCTTGGTTTATTTTTTATTAACTTTAGGACATAAATATTTCCCGATATGTGTCCTCAAATGTGACTGTCTGATTTTTAAGGTACTATTTTACGGCGTTGGAAGAAGAACTGGTTTGATCTATGGTCTGATGGCCGCTTAATATTCTATGGTGATCAAAATCGCCATGATCTAGAAGATAAAATCCACATGCGAATACACTGCATCAACCTCAGAGTGGGGAAAGAATGTCGAGGTAATAATGAAACCTTCAGGATTTGTGTATCCAGAGATTCTTTACAACTTCAGTGCCTGCCCAGCATAGCACATACAGCACTACTGCAGATGTAAATGTGTCCAGTGTGCAACTTCACTGTTCTTGAATCCCCCACCTTCCAAAAAAACTCAACCCCACCAACTCCTAAATTGCTTTGGAGATAACCAGGGTGTGGTATCACCATGTGATAGGTTAGGGTTTGATACTTCCTGTTAAAACTCAGTGAGGACATGCGTGTACCACGCATGCAGGAGGATGGGATGTTCCCAGCAGGACTGTGTGTCTGATACAGAGGGTTCTGGTGTAACCTCTGTGCTGGCTGGACAGAGAGGCACGGCTAGAAATGGGAAACCTCAGCAGATGTTTTTCCTAAGTTCACTTCTAGCATTTGTTAGAAGTGCTGACACAAGGGAAGGACACAAGTGCTGGACAGTACAATTGCTACATATGGATTGGTTCTGCTGTGAGACACTTGCATTTTGTAGGAAAGGAGCTGCTTACTTTCAGGACACTCTGAAGAGTAAGAACATATTTTATTTCCTTCTGGGACTCGTTCTGATGCCATGGAAGGCAGTTACAACTGGCCCTAGTTTATTTTGTCCAGACTTGGATAAACTGACTCCCTTCTTGTACATGTGCTCATGTGATGCTGTTTATACTCATAACTCATCTCTGTTTTTCTCACTCAGATTTCCAGCCTCCAGAGGGGAAGCAGAGAGACTGCTTACTGCAGATTGTTTGCCGTGACGGGAAGACAGTCAACCTCTGCGCAGAGAGTGCAGATGACTGCCTGTAAGACAGCCAGAGAATAATGGTTTTGCTGCTTCTCCCTTTTTTATCCCTCTCCCTAGTTATTTTACTCCCTTCTAACTTTTGGAGATATATTTTAAGAAAATTTTCAAGCAAATAAAAGCAGGTTTTCAGTGACAGGAAAACCAGTATCTCTCCTAGAAGTTGTCTAGCTCATGCAAACTAACTGCAAGTTAAGTCACTGAAAACACTGAAGGGTGAGGAGGAGTAGAAGAATCTGATTAATCAATGCAAGACTTGTTAAACAAATTTTTTAAAACTTTTGCCATTCTTCAATAGCACATGATGTGGCATTAGCCCAGGGATATCCCAGTAGCAATTGGAGGAATATTCCATTATTAGGAACTCTCAGCTGAGCTGGGCTGTGTAGAATTAGATAACTTCTGTGATGACTGTCTGCCAAGAAGTGTGTTTCAGGAAGCATGCTCCCAGCCCTGTGGCAGGGGAGGAGCTGGGTAAGGTGTACCTACCTCCTGGGAAGTGCAGTAGCAGCAAGGCCCCTGTTCTAATCAGCACAGATGAGCTATTCTGCTGGGGTGCATCTCTTCCCATTACCTCCTCCTTAGCATGACTGCATGTTTCCTACCTGTTGTGCTTGCAGCAAGGACCTCCGTTCTTTCTCAGCTCTGCAAAGAAAGTAATTATTTCTTAGTCTTGGTGTAACACTTGTGCATTTGAGTGTCTCATTAGTCTTTGACACATGCAGTATCTTAAACTCTGCTCCTGCAGTACCTCTGCTTGCTAACCTTGTTTGTTTTATTGACTTGAAAGAAAAATGTGACATTAATTTTTATCAGTGTTCCACTAAACAATGGGGTTTTTTTTGCAGGGCATGGAAAATTGCTCTCCAGGATGCCAGAACAAACACAGTGAGTGTCCTATCTAGACTTCATACTGATAGAGAAGCAGCACATCAGTATTCTGTGTGGTCCAGCAGTTTGGTTCTGAAATGGTGTTCCATCCTTCTCTGCTAGAGAAAAACAGGGTCATGAGCATGATAGTAAAGCTTGTGGGTGGGGAGAAGAATGATTCTCTGGATCACAAACACATCCTTGCAGCCAAGTCCAGACAAATACATGCTGTGTGGAAAATAATGATTTTAAGGAATGATTTCTCTGGGTGGAAGTGAATGTTTGGAAAGCTGGTCTGTGTGCACTGGGCAACAAGCGAATCTTCTGCAACCAGCAAAAATGAACTTTTCACTCCTAGTGTTTGTTGCCTCCAGGTGGGTGCAGTGCTAAAGGAAGCTTACTACACAGCAGCTGTTTGTTAATGTAGATCCATCCCACTGTGGGATGCTTCTTGGCAGAGACATGGGGAAGAGTGAGATGCTTGGCAGGCATATTGAGGAGGAGTGTATTATCTCTGCATTTTCTGCAATTTGTTTTTCCTTTATACTGCCTTCCAGAGTACTCTGCAGCACTAGCTTTACTTGGATGACTAGGCTGAACCAACCCGAGGTGTTTCTGTCCCAGGGGAAATGCTATGTTTTGTAGAAGTTTATCTCAGTTTAATGGGTCACATTAACATTGCCACGGTACTGGGGCATCTGTCAGATGATATAACTTAGATTTGTAGATACCCAAAGCAAACACTTGTCATGGCAAAATTACCCCAAACATGACTGTCTCTGACTGCAGCCATTTAAGCCACACTGCCTGGGGCCTTAAATGAAAAGCGAAGGATTTGTCCTCATGCAGAGAACACAAGACTCATGGTCTATCTGCTCTAGTTTTAGGGGATTTACCATGCCTGTGTGTGAGATGGTGGCTTCTGGTTTCAGGAAATGGAAACTGCTGTTTTCATGCCTCTGACACTGCTGCCAGCCTTGATAGAACGTGGCATTGCTGACCTTGGTCAGCCAAGGCAGACCCCAAGGCTGCTCAAAATAGAGCAGGTAACCCTCTACATAAGTAGATACATAAATTAACATTTTCCAAAGCTATTAAAAGTGTCCAAGGAGGACTTGGACTAACTGGGCAAGTGGGTTTGAGTCTGTACGTGTGTGACAAACTTTTCAAAAATTCCAAGCATCCAGCAGTGCCTCCTAACTTCACTGGAATAGTAGGGTGATCCCCTTAGCTTTGAGAACTGTATCATTTACAGGTGTTTGCAGGCTTGTACATCGCTTGTACAGAGATCCCTGTGGCAGGGCAGAACACATTTGCTGCTAAGATGTGAGCAGATTTCTCAGGTGATGGAAATACCACTTCATATAGTATTTTAACAGTGTTTCAATCAATTCTTAGACTCTTCACCATGAGTTTGACTTGGGATATAACCATATTATGTCCTCAGATGCCATGATTTCATCAGTCCAAGAGGTAATACAACATTTGCTGTTGATTTATTAAAATGTTCCCTTGTTAATTAAAGAATGGGAACTGGCTTTTGCCTTGGAAAAGGGAATAAGAGCATCACTGTAGATTTTGGATATTAGGGACAAGAATACAAAGGTAGTATAAGAAATCTTAATTGTCTTTGAGAACTTACTCTAAATGGACTCAGGTACCACTTTTGGCTACTGCATTTGTTTCCTTTACCCACTTTTGCAGCACTTGGTGATACCACTCTAGGGTGCCAGGAAGCAACCAGCTTAGTTGTGAAGTTTTTTTTATCTGAAGACAGAAAATGAATAGGAGGGTAATTTCTATATCTGAGGCTCTGGAATGGTCGAAGGAGCCAGGGTGCTTGCATGTACACATTTCCCTGTCTGTGGCGTGCACACACACAGGGAAAAATGTGATGGCTTCTTTCTGTGGCTGATCAGGAATTTGTATTCTCTCAGGTCTAGTCTCCAGGTACTTTATTTTTGCAGACTTTACAAGGTACTCACTGCTTTCTTAACAGGCAGTGTGGCTAAAGGTTACTTTTTCTTTGGGGTCATTAAGTTTTAATCCTTAGACTGCTCTAACTGTCTGTCTGTAGGAACAGGTGATAACTGTTCTCTATCCTTGGTGTTTAGGGCTGTGTGGGATCTGATGTGATGTATGATGAGACAGCCATTTCTTCGGCCCCTCCTCCCTACACAGCTTATGCCACACCATCACCTGAGGTAAGAGTTGCAGTCAGGAAGCATCAACATGAACGAGGCAACATGAACAGCCTCCTTCAAGCACTCACAGAGTGCTGCATTGTACTCTTATGCCCAGCTTTAAAGCTTTTTACAACAGCAGAGAGTAAGGCACTAGCAGTGTATTGCTGCTCTTATTTGAGATGGATTTCCTTTCAAAGGGATGAGGTATATTTGGTTGGGAGGTGTATAAAGGGGTGGCTACTCAGTGAACTTGAAAAATAAAGCTTCTGAGAGACAGGGCAGAATTTATTTGGCTGATCTTCAAATATATTGGTCGTGCAGCTTCTAACATAAGGAGGTGTAACTACACTTTCATGTTGTGCAAGCACTGGATAGGTGTAAGATCAGGAGTGTTAGAAATAGGGTGTAGTGACTTTTAACACATAAGGATTTTGTTGTACCAAGATGTCACAGCAACACAATAACTCTAGTTCCTGGATACACAGTTCTTTTGCAGTGAAGGAGCAGCTTTGGGACCAAACCAGGATAAGATGGGGATTTCTGGATGTGCTTAGTGATGTGCATTAATATGTGAGGGGATAGTTTGGAGCACTATTGCTTGTTGCACTATCTGCTCCAGCCTCTCACTCTTGTTAAGAATGAGTTGTGGTGCTGGAATCTTCCTCTGTGTAGCCTACTCTTTTGGAGAAAAAAAAAATTCTTCTAAAACATACAGCTCTAGAGCATTTGTCTTTAATCTGACATTTGCTTGCAGTGTACCCTCTTGGAGGGCTGGCTGGAGTTTTTTGGGATCAGCTGCTGCCTTCCTGGCACTTCTGAGCTCCCCAGAGAGCTGTTGTTGGCATGAGGGGAGAGAAGAGAAGCTGGCAGAGCTGCTGTGCCTCAGCCTGATGATCCAGGCCCTGCCTCTGCCATTTCCTATCGAGGAAAGGAAGAGAGTGGATGCTGCTTACGAGTGCCTTTTTTTCCTGCAGGAACAAGAGGGGAGAGACAAGCAATACAAGCAGACCTTGCACACGGGCACTTTGATAGCAGCTGTTCTGAATCCATTCCAGGGAGTAGATTGGCTATAGCAGGACATCCTGGATGCTTTAGTGAAACTTTAATTACATTAGAAATGAAGGCAAATTGAACAGTGTGCTTGATTGGATCCATAGCAAAGTGTACTTGTGTAACAGACCTTTTTGATTTCCCCAGGTTTATGGCTATGGCTATGATCAGTACAATGGTGCATACCCTGCGGTGGGCCCTCAGATCTTCTATGCCTCCAGTGGACAAGCTTATGCTCTGCCCTATCAGTATCCATACCAAGGTAATCAGCCACATCCTCCACCTTCCCACAGAAGCTGTTTGAGTCAATCTTTCTGGCTTTGGCTCTCTTAATCACCATCCTTTACCAGCCACTCCTGCACACAGAGAAAGAAACCTGACTGTAACTGGAACCCAGTCCACTCACCCTTTCACAACAAAGGGACTGCAGTGAATTTGGTATTAAGGGATTTAACCTTCCCAATGTGATCTCAGCATAGTTACATTGCTTTGTAAACTCCTTTGGAAGCATACAGAACTCCAGCTACGGCATGTTTTCTAAGGAAAGGTACAAGAGCCAGAAGATGGGATTTTGTGATTCAGTACTTCATATTGGGCATTGCTGGAGGTTTTCATTCATCTGCTGATCTTAAACATAGTTTAGTTATTTAAATGCAAGTTTCAAAGGTAAATCCACTCCCAGAACAAGGCTGTAGCGGGTTCCTTCCCTGTGTGCTGGAATTGCTGTAATGCAGCATTTCAGCCACATGAAATCTTCTGTTGCTCTGTTCAGGTTTGTACAGCTTTCAATCTCAAAAACAGGAAACAGAGTAAAATTGTAGGGTGTGCTTTTGATCATAGTCACCTTAATTTATGGTGAGTTTTGCACAGAGCCTCAGTCCTACAGAACTGGGGCTTTAGAGTTGTATGATAAGAAAAATGAGAAAACTAATTGTTTATGATCTGACTCTGCAAACAAGAATCTCTACTGAGAATTTTTTATTTCAGTTTTGAGGGAGATTTTGTTTTCCATTTGACATCTTTTTAGGTTATTTCACTTGCCCTTTTTTTTGTTATAAGGGAGGTGCATCAGCCTTTAAAGCTTTTAAAGTTTTCTTCGTATAAGTTACTGAAGTCTTAAGATACAGATGATATATATTCAAACACAGAGGAACATGTGTTCTGTTGGTTCTGAAAAGCAGTAGCTTTTTTAAAACCCAAGAACTGTTTTTAAAACCTTCCAGCAGGCCTTGGAACTCAAGCCAAACCCAATGCAGCATCAGACAGTAACTCCCCTGAGCAGTTTGCAAGTCCAGTGTGTTAAGATACTGGTTGGGCATAGTAACCAAGGCTCAGTGTTTTCCTTCACCAGGGTCACTGCAACTAAACCTTAGGGTTCAGATTCACCACAGCATCTCATTTAACCCCTATACCTTCAGCTCCATTGCTCCTTCTCTGCAGTGACATAGTCCTCAGGGGGGAGAGTCATGCATTGCTGAGAGTCAGTGAAAGCCTTTCCTAGTTGTATTTAGTTGGATTACTTAAGAATCTGTTACAAAACACCATTGTGGGATTTTCAAGAATTTTTAATCTCCCTGAAATGTCTGGAAGGGAAATGAGTACTGTTATGTTTGCTTTGCAGCTAGGGGCTAAATCAGTAAACATGAAAGGTGAAGCTTGTACAAGTCTGTTACAGAGCAAGGGTCAGTCAGTGGCTTCTTGAGTCAAAGGTTAATTTCTTACTACTGGCCAATTTTCATCTGAACAGAAATGTAGCAGCTGTCACCACCCCACAGATCAAGATGTGAAGGCTGAATTGCAGTAGGCAGTAAATGTAAATAACTGAATGCACAGTTTCAGACAAATGACTGGCTTGAGACCTGCCAATGATTTTTTCAGGGGGAGGGGTAAGGGGGAAGAACTATTTGCCTTAACTTCAAGGCTGAATCAATTGTTAGACCCATTTCTTACATTAAATCCACAAAGTGAATACAAGTAATTCATAGGTTCATTGCAGAACAATGTTCACTTTTTGCACATTTGTGATGAGTTTTCCTCACAGATATTAAGCTCTTACAAGGCCAGAGGTGTTGCTAGGATTGCTCTTGGATTTAATTAATGTGGAGGCTGAATCCAAAGCAGAAATGTATTCTACCTGTGCAACTGACAAAATATTAGTATTCATTTGAAGGAAGAAGGTGAAAGAACAGCCTGTTTTGAAATTGCAGAGTATGGTATTAAGATGCACATTTCTTGTGCCCTCCTCCCAACAACCTCTTATTTCCTAGGACCTTATAGCCAGCCCCCTGCAAACCATGTCATCATTCGAGAGCGTTACCGTGACAGCGACGGAGATCTTGCACTGGGCATGCTGGCTGGAGCGGCAACTGGAATGGCTCTGGGATCACTCTTTTGGGTCTTCTAGATTACCCTTTCCTTATCTCTGTAGTTCCAAACCCCTTTATTGTGTGCAATAATATATTGGCAATGTTGTTTACTGTTAAACTTTGAAAAATGCAATAGTTATTTTTCAGTAGTGACATCTTAATAACTGATTCTTAACTGTCTTAATGAGAGTTTAAAGGCACCATTTAGTTTAGTGGTTGGAAATAGCATGTGCTGCTCTTGAATTCTGGTCTGATGGTCAGAATTATAAGGATCAATATGAACACCAGTGTCACGTGGTAGCAGTTACCTGCTTTATGAACAGACTGTTACTGTAAATGCCATAGGAAAAAAGATTTTTTTTGGGGTTGGGGAAGGGTCTAAGATCTAGTTCAAATAAGAGGTTAACAGGAGTCCTGCATTAGTATACACATACTACTGGCTTTTAAACATTCCCTGGAAAAACATAGAGCTCAGCAGAGATTCCTAGGCATTAGACATTCTGCCATGCTTGAGGGATTTTTTTTGTTTTCAGACTTGCCTGTAGATGGTAGTGTGCTTTCTTAGGTGGAGCCCTGTACCTGCCTCTCACACCATCCAGGTGAAGTTGTCTCTGAGAATGTATGAGCAAACCACTAAGAAGCAGCAGCACTCCTCAATTCTTTTATTCTCCCAGAAATGTGAATGACCAGTGGCAAGGTAGAGCAGTGTTTGTTGTTCTAGCTCCCTCTTTATCCTGGATGACTCTTCTCTGGCCAGAGGGATATACTGGATCTTTAGCTCTGCAGGTGTCTTCAGAAAAGCAGCCTCAGACACTGCAGCAGCTGCATTGTTAGGAACCAGCCATTGTCTCTGCTCCTTACTGCCATGGCTCTGCAGAGGCTGCAGGAGGAGAAGGAAGTTGAACAGCCCTTGCTCTGTTGGGCTTGCCAGCCCCTCTGCAGGCAGGAACAGGAGGGAAAAAGACAAGCAACACAAGCAGACCTTGCACTCAGGCACTTTGATAACAGCTGCATTGCCAGGGCTAGGATAAGGTGCCTGCCTCTTAGCCACCAAGGTTTTCTGAACCAGTTTCCTTATTTGCAACTAATTTTGAGCACAGCTGAGCCTGGGTTTGTTGTATGTACATTTCCCCCTCACATTCAGCAGGTTTCCTCTTCCCTCCATGACTTGTTGAGAAAAACACTCCAAGTGTTTTTGCTTGTATGCGTGGTTTCTCTAGAGTGTGCTGTCCCCTGGAGTGCAGCTGTTCTAATACATGCTGAGCTGTGCTTGGAAGAGAAAGAAAGCTCTGAAGAAATGCAAGGGCTTTCTTGTTCAGGTAAATGAGGCAGGGTGCCTAAGTTGAGTTCTTACAGTAAGAGGACTTATTTTTATACTTCCACTTTTAGCTTCCTGTATTCGCATACTGTTTTAATGTTAAGTCTTACTTATGCTTCCATTTAGAAGAAGGTTAATTTCCTTATGGTTCACAGGGTTTCGTGTAATGAAAGATGAAAATACATGAGAACTTGCACCTATCTAAATTTAGCTGAAGCCCCAATCTTCTCCATTTCATCCTAAAATTCTCTTGGCTCTGTCCTATTTATTTAAGCAGTAGAGGTCCTGGACAAGTGTTTGGGTAGCAGCCGGGGGAAGCACTAGGCTTTCATGAGCCTTAGGACTAACTCAACCAAGTGGAATCACTGGAAGTAAACAGACAGATGGAATTGTGGCTGCTTTACTAAGAGTGGCCTAATCCAGGGAAGGTAAACTGCTTTCAGGAAGCTGGCTCTGAGCTGTACACCAATGTGCAAGCATGTCCTTTCACAGGTTAACACAAGCTGCACATGTTCTACCCATCAGATGTACTGAAAGGACATTCTGCAATTGCAAAAGAGGACTAAAGTGAAAGTTTCCTATTGCTAGTCCAAACCAAAAGAAATTGCAGTACACTACTGAAGCTGTCTTAGAGACCTTGAGGTCAGAAAGGGATGGAATGTAAGTGAACAAACATGTCTGCCCTTTTAAAAAGCGCTTTAAAAGGTGAATTTGATTACAGGTCTATGTTGCTGTTTGGTTTGTGCTTTGCAATAGCAAGTTCTGCAGAATGCATCCAGCTCCTCTTCTTCCTCTGTGATTCTTAACTTGTAAGGAGTAGGGGAGAATAAAACCACTGGGCATCATATGATTTTTTTGAATTTCCTAATGATTGGGAAAGGATAACAAAAAGTAAATCAGCTGGGTTTTTTGTTTTGGTTTGGGCTTTTTTTTTTCAGAAGAACTGTTAGTCATAGCAGGGGAACATGTCTTTTGTGTTTTCAGGAGATAACTCTGTCTAGGTCCCTAGTTTCTTCAAGTAAAGTATATAAAATAAAGATTATTGATTGCAAAACATTCCTGGGTTGAAATTAAAAAGAAATTATCTTTTAAAAGTTCAATTTGAAGTAATTCTCCATTAAGAAAATAACCTTACACTTCTCAATGGAAAAATAAACTACAAATTGAAGCCAAAGATTGTAGTTTTGGCTTGGAAACAATAGGCTGCTTTTATACAAAAATCATGAACTATTTTCTATCTCAGAAGCACAGGCATTTAGAACCCAGAAAGCAAGTGTACAAACTTGTGCTAGAGCCTGAAATCAAGAGCACAGTTATCTCCCTGCAGGTGCTTGTAGCTTTTCTGATCTCACTGCAGAGACAGAAGTGGCAACATCCTGGTGCACAAAGCAGCAGCATGGGCATCGCCACCTGAAGTCCCTTGTTGTTGAAGCTCAGACTTGGTTCCTGAAGATGTGCCCGTGTCTCCTGTTGCTCAGGAACAGCAGAGCTTTGGTCAGATCCACAGGAATGTCTGGCTGGATGCACAGTTGTGACTCAATAGCCTTTCTCTGCCCAGCTCTGCACTCAATGTATCTGCAGTTGGTGTGGATGCTGCTGTGAGCTGAAGGAGATGGGTTCTGGGGCTTGGAGGGACAGCCATGCAAGGTTCTGCAGACCACTGATACCATGGTGATGGGAAGAGGCAGCAGGCGTGGCAAGATAATTTTCAAAGCAGATTGAAATGATAGTTTGTTTCTGAATGGTGCTATTCATGACTATAATTCCAGTTATATTTGCATAGTACTCAAGCACACATTCCTGCTTTTGGCCCAACACTTAAGCCCCCTAAAGCTATGGGAGGTTCACAGGTACCACAGTGGCACTGTTTTTGTGCAGTGTACACTGTCAGGGAAGGATAAATCTGTTGTACAGCAGTGCCAGTCTGTTCAGAATTGATGAGGTCACAAGTCCACATGTTCATCTGGGACTTGTTACTTTTGGGCTTGCTGTTATGGACAGCTGGACAGAGCCAGGCTTCCTCAGAGTGGGGGGAATGCTCAGCTCTCTGCTAAGTCTGACCACATTAAAGACATCAACCAGGGTTATTGGTTGTTACTCTTAGTTACATGTGAAAACATAGCTGTTGGCTCCTTTTGCATGAATTTGAGGGAGAGCCAGTCTCTTCTAGTGAGTGGGTAAAGGCTTATGGACGAGGGAGGAGGGGGTGGACAGTATTTCTGTACAGAACTGCACTGACTTCCAGCAAAGACACATCTTCCCCAGTGCTGGAGCACATTCTGAGCAGTGTCCAGATGGAGCTACCCTGCATGTCATCCAACCCTGGCCTACTTTGTTCTTCAGTGAAGATTCAGTAGCTGATAGAACCAGCTACACAAGTGGAGTGGAGGAAAAAATTCACACCCATGTTTCTCAGATGTGTTTGTGGTTTTCCTCCTCAGCATAAGACTGTGTAAGTCATGGAGGGTAGCATGCAAGAATTTTCCCCTCCAGAACCTTTATGTTCTTGTGCACTCCCTGTCTTTACTGCAGCTTTTACTGTTTGTCCTCTTTCTCATTATTAATTTATAGCAAAATAACCATAGCAATAAAATTCATATTTAGTGTAATTATTTTGTCTTAGCATGTTTACTAGCCTTTATTCAACCTTCTCATTTAGTTGGAATGTAGACAGCTCCAGCTGACATACCTTGGGCATCTCAGTTACCATTTCATAAGCGTGATGTAAGGTCTGTGAAATCAGCAAAGTAACTCCACACTAACACCACCATACCAAGATTAGAATTAAGACTTATTTCTTTCTAATGGAGTTGAAGGCTTTGACTCAGAAGTGCTTAATCTTGGCTATATGCAACACTGATCCAGATTTACTAATTGACATTGTGTTATCAACAGATTTGTACTGTTTAGTGTGAGACTAAGCTGCTTGGAGCACAGATGTTGCTCTGGGCAAAATGCTACTGGTTGCTGTATTGGTATTTCCTGTTTATGAATTGCTTCAGACCAGTTGGGTATAATCAATAAGTTTGTTTTGACAAAGACACTAAATGACCACAGCTAGCTCTGCCTTCTAAAGGCAGGCAATCTTGCATGTTTGCAGGGAATTAAACTTCTAGTTCAAAGGACCACAGTACATTTTGTAAAACAGTATCTGCTTTGTGCACATTTTGTTTTTACTGCTGAGGGATAGTGGGTTTTTAGCCTCCAAACTGGGGAAGGAATGAAAACAAAACTGCTATTTCAACCCATCAGCTAATGTCAGAGTATGCACTGCTTTTCTCCACAGCACACTATGTTGACTGCCTGTTTTGTCAGCAGTTCCACATGATGGATTTACTAGGCTAAGCAGCACATCATGTATACTTAACCCTACCCACCCAAGCCCACTTGTACTGAAATTCTCTGCACCAGAACAAGTCAGGGAACTAGATTTGCTGTGCAAGGCTTAGCAGCTCCACACCTTCCTGAGCTTCCAACAGTTTATTCCTTCTCCTTTTTGTGGTTGCAAAATGCAACTGCCATAATTAACTTGGGTTGTATTCCTAAAAGTACCTGTATTTGTCCTCCTCTCCTGTTGCAGTTCTACTGCACTGCATTGCAGTGAGCTCAGTGTTCCCTGAAATTCAGTGGAGCTGAGAGTGTCCCCCCACCACCTATGCTGTGAGCAGTCACTTACCACAAACCAGAGCTGGTCCCAGCTGGCTGGCGCAGACCCAGCTGGTTTGGAGCCTCCCAGGTGCCACAGAGCATCTCACTGGGTTTCAGAGTTTTTGATGCATCTATAAACGGCTTCAGGACTCACAGGGCACATAAAAACTCCAGTGTATCTGCATTAATAATTTCAAGTTTAAGAGCCATGTGATGATTTTTAAGCTGCAGATTGGGAAAGTTTCAGATCAACAATGCTGAGCTTAATCTGACTGACTATGGTGGATGCAATACTGATTCTACCCAATCCTCCATGTACTTTGTATACCAAAATTAGCCATGCATTTTGCAAAGTATGACAGGTAAAGTAAAAAAACGTGACCCCTTATAAGCCCTCTGAGCTTTCTGGGGCCAGGTGCATGGGGGCTGAGGTGACTTTATCCCAAGCAGCAACTGCATCTCCTGCCATCCATCAGCTGTGCCCCTGGGTGCTTCCAGCCCGGCAGGCCACTGCCACCTCCCAGGTTTGGAGGCCAGCAGAAAGTCCTGTACCTAACTGAGTCTACCCTTCCTGAGCTCATAGATGACACCAAGCTGGTTGGGTCTGTAGATCTGCTGGAGGGTAGGAAGGCTCTGCAGAAGGATCTGGACAGGTTAGATCCATCAACTGAGGCCAGCTGTATGAGGTTCAATAAGGTGAAGTGCCAAGTTCTGCTCTTACCCCCCTGCAACACTACAGGCTGGGGACAGAGAGGCTGTAAAGTGGCCCAGAGGAAAAGGCCCTGGGGGTGCTGGTCAATAGTGGCTGAACATGAGCCCAGGTGTGCCCAGGTGGCCAAGAAGGCCAAAAGCACCTGGCCTGTGTCAGCAGTGGTCAGCAGGACCAGGGCAGTGATGAGGCCACATCTCGTGTGCTGTGTCCCATTCTGAGCCCCTGAATTCAGCACTGAAGTGCTGGAACCAGTCCAGAGGGGGAAATGGAGCTGTGGGAGGGGCTGGAGCACAAGTCCCGTGAGGAGCAGCTGGGGGAGCTGGGGGTGTTTAGCCTGGAGAAAAGGAGGCTCAGGGGGGACCTTATGGCTCTGCACAGCTCCCTGACCAGGAGGCTGTAGCCAGGTGGGGCCGGCCCTGCTCTCAGGGAACAAGGGGCAGGATGAGAGGACGTCGCCTTAAGCTGTGCTGGAGGTTCAGAGTGGACATTAGGAGGAATTTATTTCCCGAAAGGGTCCTAAGACATTGGGACGGGTTTCTCAGAGAGGTGGCGGAGAGCCAGTGCCGGGGCTGTGTGAGGACAGCTTCACAGGCGGCTCCGGCAGCCGCGCTCCCCTCACGCGGCTCCGCCCGTAGATGGCGCCGCGGCCGCGGCGATGGCGGCGCTGGGCCCGGCCCTGCCCGGCGAGGCTCCGCAACAGCCACGGGTAGCACAACCCGCGGGGCTGCGCAGCCTTTCTGAGCCGCCTGCTGATCAAAAGCAGTTTTTCATGGGAGTGCTCAGGCACACGAGTGTAATGAAAGGCATTTCCACGCCAGATTTCCATGCTCAAATCCCTAGCTGCTTCAGCTGAAGAGCTCTTTATGATAAAGTGACGGCATTTTTCTCTTGCTGGAGGCGAAGGGGTATTTGGGCTGTCAGGGCCAGGCCAGCAGATGACAGGTCCGAGCTTTGGGCAGCTGCCAGGCTCGGAGTCGCCCAGAGCAGCCCCTAAACAGGAGCAGCCCCCAAAAAACAGGCGCAGCCCCCCAAAAAACAGAAGCAGCTCCCAAACAGGAGTAGCCCCACAGTGCTGGGCAGGTGCTGGCAGGCCTTGAGCAGCCTGGCAGGGGAGCTGGCAGAGCGCAGGAGGTGAACGAAAGCTGGTGATTGATGATGGGGAATCTGGCTTTTCCCTGCCTGTGTTTTAACACAAGAAGATGGGCTAGGAACCTTGGCCTGGGATTAGGATGCTCTGGGTCAGTTTTTCCAGCTCTGTCACAGGTGGTTTGCGTGATGTTGGGAAGAGCCACTTTACACTGTCACATCTCACTTCTCACTTTCCCAAAAGAGAGACAGCAATGCAAAAGGAGTAGACAAGTTCATGAAAAGCTGTAAGCTGTTCCACTCTGTGCATGTACTGAGGACACAGCGATATCAGCCTGGGCTGACATTTTCAGAGGCCTTTGATATGATCATAAAGAACAACACTTAACAGTGTTTATATTAGAAACACCCTAGAATACAGAGGGCAATTTAAGAACAGCAGCATGTTTCTTTACACACAGAATATATGACATGAGGGCTCAAAGAGATTTTAACCCTTCCTGATCTAAAGCAGGCTCAGTTCCATCACCTTGCAGCGCTTGCAGGAAACTCAGAAGCCCAAGGCCCAGGATGGTTCATGGTACACAATCTCCCCCTGATGCAGGCAGACAGGACCAGCAAGACTGAGCATTATTTCAAAGTGGGGAAGGAAAAGTAAAGAAACAGAATTGTCCTTAGATAGATATTTTTAAAAAGAAATGCTAAATTTCAATCCATGTTTCAAGCTCACTTTAGCTATCTAGGCAGGAAGGATCAGCTTAGAAAGTGCCTCCCTTCAATTCACACCAGCACAAGATATCAGCATTTCACTTATGTTGCCATCTTTCAAACCACTGCCGAGCGCAGCAGATGGAGATGTAACTGTGTTGTGCACATCAAACCATGCATGACTCTGAGTACATTAATTGATTGTCTGGAACTTTAGTCTTTCCAGTACTTTATGTGCTTTTGCAATGACTGGCTGACAAAGAAGGGGAAAAGGGAGACACAGTCGTTCTTTAACTACCCTGAAAAATAATGAGGTCGTCATTTCACTACCAGAAATTTCTCCTCATGTGCAAGTTCAATATAATGCCATGACATGGCATGTGGCTTGTTCTGAACCTGCATGTGCAGGCTGATAATGAGAGGCCTGAAGAAAACACATCTAGGAAAAGATCCCTCCTACCAGCACAGGACGGTTTGCCTGGATCTAGAACAAATCCTAGTCCTGATTTCTCAATCAGCTGCTCGGCATCACAAACCACTTGCAATTCTGTGTGCCTCGGTTTGTAAATGTGACTTAGCCATCTCCCAGTCTCAATAAAGTTCCTGTTCCCAGGAATATGATGCCAGTAAACCTGAGTAAATGAGACTTGGTGATGCAATTCCAGGGAAGGGAAGTGTCCTGTCCCAGCAGTTAAGGAACTGTGAAGTTCCAAATATTGCTGGTATAAGCACTTGCAAGAGCAATTTAGTTAAGATTTCACTGCAGATGAAAGCATACTTTGTTTACTAAAACTGACCATGTTAATATTCAGACCAGAGCAGATTAATTTTTCTGTGGATTGTTCTCAAAGGACAGCTCTCATGAGGACCTTGCCTGCATTTCCAAGAAGAAGCCTTCACTCTTCTGCTGAGAATTTACCATGAATACAGCAATTTCTTTCCTTTCCCCACATTCCAGAACTGGAAACGCCACTCTTCAGTAAAAAGTAGACAAAGATGAGATTTTAATGCACTTATGTGAAACAGCAGAGCACTGCAAGCTGCCAGGGACTACAGCCAGCACCTCAGAAGAGGGAGCAATTTTAATCTTGCAGAGTCAGTAGTAATAAGATTGCTATTTGTATAAAATAGCTAATTTCTCAGCCTGAATAAAACAGAGGCAGGAGCAGCCCCAAAGTCTGGTGGAGCACATGTCTGAGTCAGGTATGACACAGGTGGGCTTGTTCAGGGAAACCAGATACTGTCCACAAGCTCTACAACTGGAGCTTAAGTGCTGGCTCAAGCCCCTGACACATGCACCTTGCAGTCATGGTTTTACAAAATGTATTAATTAGTTGGAAACCTTTCTGCATACCACTCTCTGCAGAGGTTCTCTTCATAGTGGAATTTTTACCTATGCTATATGAAAATTCAGGTAGTTGGGTTAATACTGCAGCAATTGCTCTATCTGAAATAAAACCTGTAATTCATGTAGAAAAGAAAAATAATAATATTAAATAATAAATAACTAAATGACAACAACAACAACACAACAAAACAACAACACCACAACAGCAACAACAACAACAACAAAACAACAAAACAACAACAACAACAACAAAACAACAACAACAACAACAACAACAATAATAATAATAATAATAATGTTGTATTAAACCAGCTGTCTACATCCAAAATCTGGTCCTATTTCTGTGACATCTGAGTCTTACACTGACATATCATGACCAGCACACCAAGTGCTTTACTTTGCACAGAAGTGACTGCATTGGTATGCTACCAAGGTCTGCAAAACTGCAATTACATCAGCCTTTAAATCGAGAACACTTTACATTAAGTGGTAGCAATTACAAAGTACCTGATGCTGAGAAAAGTGACTGTTATATTTATGTGCTTATATAATTAACAGATTGAGGAGCTCTTGCCCTTTGCTTATGTGTTGGGCTCTTATCATTTCAGGAAATGAGAATCTACCTCCACGGGTGATCTCATAAGTCAGGAAATGCAGATTTTAAAGTTAGATTGCTGATAGGCCTCTTGGAATAGGAGCAGAGTGGAGTTCTGTTGTTATGCTAAAGACAATGCTCAAACTACTGTGCCTGCACTGAACCCCTTGTCAGGGAATCACTGAAGGGCTGAGGTTGGAAGGCACCTCTGGCGATCACCTGGTCCAATGCCCTGCTCAAAGCAGGGTCAATTAAAGCAGGTTCCTCAGGACTGTGGCCACTCAGGTTTTGAATATTTGAAGCTGAAGACACTACAACCTCTCTAGGCAATCCTACTTCAGGATTTAATCATCCTCACAGTAAGTGAGCTCTGTCTGTGTTTAAAGAGCTCCTAAAATCAGCAACACAAGCACCTGTGCTCTGCCACCACCCTGGAGAAGCTACCTGAGCTACTGTGTTATGTCAGTGACAGTGGCACTGGTAAGTGAGGGTGGCTTTTACCAGTGCAGGAGAATTACAGCCCCAGCACAGACCGAGTTTGTAACCCCGGGCCTGTTTTACTTTGTGCAGTGAATGAAAACTAATGGCTTCCAGAGACAAGTAATGCATTCTGGCAATATTTAGACCAGTGGTAGTTCAGCAGAGCTATAAAGGCCTCCAGACTATACACAGTTCTCAGATTTTAAGTACTGGTGGTCCACTCTCAAACCACCACAGCTTTAACCCATCCCTCTTTCCAAAAGATACTGCAGGGGCTGGATTAGTCTCTTGCAGAAGGGATTGAAGCAGTACAGAAGCAAGTAATGTTGTAAAAGCTCTTTAAGTATAGCTAGGGGGTAGGGACCTTAAAATGCCACTCTGATTAACCTATACCAGCTCAAGGCCACTTTTCCAGGCCCTGCTCCTTCACACGAGTATGACAAACAACAGCACCCACCCCTCCCCTCAGCTCTGCTACGAGACAAATCTTGTTTGTTCTGCAGTTCTTTATGACCACTGGGTATATGACTTTGATACTGAGGTTTTAAATCCTTTTTTTCTGAAGATTATTTGAAGCAGAAAGATGGTTCAAAGAAAGAGGAGACAGAAGTTTATGTGCTGTGTTGGTTGCATGCCAAGAGTTGGGATATTCTTCTGCAGAGGCCAGCCAGTGTTTGTGTTATTGTCAGCAAGCTTTCTGCAAATTGCCGTGCAATTGTGACTACTCAAAGTCACAAGGCATGTGAAACACCAGGACCAACTCGGTGGTCAGGTCTGTGGCCATGGTTATGTCAGTTCTTTGGAGATGATGGGGCAGGCTTTCAAAACAGAGTAGGAGTCCTGCTCTGCAAGTCCCTGTCTGCCTCCATGTGGTAGGTTACAAATGTAAGCTGTAACCAAAAGTCCGTATTCTATCACTATCTCCCTAAGCTGTTAAAACCAGGTGAGGCATTGTTGTCTCTTCACACCTCATCCCTGATACCTCCCTCCAGGGGGATATCTTCTGCTAACAGGCTATCAAGTCTCATTGCATGGCTGATAAAATTGCATCATCCCATTGGGAGACACTCCAACCAGGGGAAGGAACCAAGCATTCCTACCTGGATATAAGCTGAGGTTGGAACACCACAGCCAGCCCTCACCTACTGCATTCCCAGGGAACAAGAGCTACATAACCACCACTGGACCTTCAGAAGAAGACCGGACCCTTCTACAGGATCACCACTTCAACAGGACCACATCTACCCCTCCAACAGGGCTGCAGCCACCATTTAATGGCACTGCTACCAGCACCCTGACCAACAGGGTGCCAGGTTGTATCCTGACTCTGTCCGTTTAAGCCAGTGTTTTCTGCCTTTATTTTAATTTTCCTGTCAAATTGTACTGACTTGGAATCTCACACTAGTTTGTTTTCAAACTAGTACACTCAGCTACAGCAGGAGCTGAGAGGATCCAAAAACCACCAGGAAAGTTCTGAACATCAGTGTGACACCCACAGATCACTCCCAGTGGCGGGGCATCCTACAGGAGCGATCTGCCGATCTACCCCTGTTCTGGGAGGGCTGTGCTGGATCTGGATGCAGGAGGCATGCTGCTGGCAGGAGATGAGGTGCAAAAGCTGCAGGTGTGCCACTGACACAAGAGAGGCCTCTGGAGCTGCAGAGGCAGGCAAGGCACTTGCAGGCAGTTTGTGCCGTCCTGGGCGGGGGGAGGAGGGAGGGGTGGGCTCCTGAGGATGGGAGACAGTTCCCGTTGTTGCTTTGCCTTCTCTGGATACAGCTTTTCCTCACAAACAAAAGAGTTGTGTCAGGTTGTACAGTGATTTGTGTTGGGATTTCAGTTTCCTGAACTATGATATGCATCAAAGCCACAACCAGGCATCTTGGGGCCATCAGTCAGAGCTCTGAACCACACGTAGTTTAAGTTGAGAAATAAGGAGATGGGAAATATCCCTGATGGCCAGTAAAACCAAAATCAAAACAGAATAATAACGAGCGCAGAGCACAGAAGAGCAAGAACAAAAGGAGACTAGAAAACAAAAATCATCAAAGCTCTCAGAAACAAAAGCACCAGGGACAAGGGCAACCACCTTGGTGTTGCTGTGAAAAACTTCCTTGGACCCTCAGTAATCTCACTCAGCTTCTTCATGCAGGAAACGATCTTAACCATCTCCCTCTGCTAGGTTTTTGGGTTTTTTTTCTTTGGCTTTCCACACACATAACTCATTAAAAAAAAAAAATGAGGTTTGACTGTGGTGGGTGCAGGGAACAGCTGGAGTGCACATGAAATAGCAGGTCTCTTCTGATCCAGAATGCTGCACCACAGGAGAGCAACATAATGGAAGCTACTAATACAGTACTTTAATGATGACAACCCCCATGCAACATCTGACTGTGTGGGTATCCATACTTTATATGCTTTGGCAATTCTTGCTTATAATTCCACCTACAGCTAACACTGTGCTGATACTTCGGTTATAGACTGGAAAAACAAAAACCTCATTTGAAATGAAAGGAAGAAAACAGTTACCTTGCCTAACAAAGACATTCTACACTGAAGGGGAAATCTGCTGTACTACTGGGTCCCAAATGACAGAAAAATTACTAGACCAGAAAGCACTCTGGTAGGTGCTTAATGGTAGAGTTCCTGCTGTCCTACAGTCCCCTGATGCCCAAACTGCTAAGATCTCAAAGAAGTCAGAATGCTCTGTCCCTAGAAGCCATGTCATTAATGCCAGTTTCAGAAAAAGAATACATCAAGAGATTCTCAGAAGACCAAATTATTTATCCTGTCAAGCAGAGAAACATGACTGTATCACAGGATAACTGATATAACTAGTGTAACTAATATACTTCTAAATTTAATCTACAAGTCTAGAGGTCCATTTGCAACTACTGATTCAACAGTCTACTATAAACGAGCTCAGTGTGTTCAGGGCAACAGTAATAAGGCAGCAGTTTCCAAAGTTAGGGCAGGCAGTTGAAAACCCAATTTCAATGCCAGTTCAAACAGTAAAGACAGAGCAGTGGGAACTGCCCTTTCCCCCCAATGCTAGCCCATTCCTCATCCTAACAGGATATCAGGAGCATCAGTGCTCACCCTCTAGTAACTCCATCCAATGTGATGTGTGTTACAACACCAAAATTAAAATACATCTTACAATAGAAGGCAGTGTTTAGTTGTTTCCTTGTGCAAGAAACCCACTTATCTATTCCTGAGGCTGGCTGGTGGACTTGGGTGTTATTAGCCTGAAGACTTCCATGCTGTTGCTCAGGAGTGCATATCCTGCACAGGTTAGCTGTAAACAAGTTTCTACCAGGGCTACTGCAGGAAATGCAAAACAGCTTTGCACCAGAATCCAGTGGGAGGAAGACTGGATGCCCCTCAGTCTGTGCAGTGGGAAAGCCCTGATTGAGTGCTTGACTAAACCATTGCCTTTCATGAGCAGCAGACACTGCTATATGTTTTCCTGAAATACTGGCCCAGAAAGCTGTGCTTCCTGGTGCCTCACTCAAAACACAGATTGGTCAATGCTGACATCCCTGCTGAGACCCAGTGGCTGCCTCTGTAGGAGTGATGATAGAGCAAAGCTATTTGGCTTATTTTCCTTGGAAGGGATTTTCTTGACCC
The DNA here is from genome assembly GCF_031753505.1 of Anomalospiza imberbis. NCBI lineage: Eukaryota > Metazoa > Chordata > Aves > Passeriformes > Viduidae > Anomalospiza > Anomalospiza imberbis. The sequence goes on from NC_089690.1 coordinate 26,443,554, forward strand.
TATTACCAGCAGGAAATTCAGTAATGACCTCTGTAAAGTGTATACACATGCATATGACTCATTTTAGCGTGGGCTATAGGATGAACCAGATTATCTTATTTTTTATGGTTTGGTTGAGAAGCAAGACAAAGATTTACATCCTCCATTACATTTGCCACATGAAGTTTAAATCATCGGGCAGGACTGCATGCAGACAAACAATCAGTGAAAATTCATGCATGTCCTAAAAGCAGCTCTGTATATTTAACCCACGTTCTGACACTGCTCCGCTATGAAATAAGTGAAGATCATTCACAGGATCAGTTCTGCAAAACTGCACAGCAAACATTCTCTGCTTGCAGCAGCTCTCACTGTGAGGCCAAGGCGAGCCTCACAATTCCCTTAGAGGAGGGGAAGCTTGAGTGGGTCCAGCCTGGGTTTGGCAAGCTGCAGACCTGTGCTGCTGAGCAGCTTTCCCACAGTTCATACTGTGCTATTCACAATCCCACAGTCACTCCCAGAGAAGGCAAGTTAATAAAAGAAAACTTTCTTTATGATCACAGTTTTACTTTTAAAGGTTTTCAGGAAAGCTCTCAATGTCCATTACTCACATGGTTTAGAGGCTGTACTGCTGTTGCACAGCTGTCAGCAACAGAATATACTCCAAAACTGCTTTTAGTAATTCCAGTGTCAGTAGCAGCCCAAGGAAGAGTCAGTTCCTGGTCCTGGCCATAATTTGCAATACACTGGCTTTTATCAGTGAGCCCTTTGGTAGTCTTACAGCCCCACACCTGTGCCATCGCCTCCACAGCAAAGTCTGAACTGCCTCCATACCATCTGCCTCCATACCATACCAGGTTAAAATTTGCTTTCTTCTTGCTGCCAGGAATTGTGGGGAGAGAAGTCATGTCACAAAAGAAGTTTTTCATATATATGTATATAGAGTAAATCAATACAAGCAATTTCTTCCTTGACAATTCAATTCCTGAAAGCTCTTTATTAATCATGTTTCCAGAACATATGATGTTGTAATAAAGGTTTTTGCTATGAATACTTTCCAAGTGAAAGGGAAAAAAAAGACAACTGTAAAATAAAACAAGTAATACTGCAAAACATGTTATTCAGATGTGAGTGTTAAGCCTGAGCACATTCAGACATTGATTCCTCCCCCTGCCCCTGCTTGCTCCTTTGAGCTGTGAGGTAAGGACTTAGGAAAGGCTTTACAATCAGGGAAGAAGGATCTTGTAGGGGAAAGAAAAAGGAAAAAAAAGGCCTGGAAGAAATATTTTTTTAAAAAAGAAAACCTCAAAACCCCAAAAGAACTGCAAAGAGGAGTTAATTTGTCCAAAAGAACTGTACTCCTAAAAGGCTGCAGATCAAACCTTCAGTGTCTGTGGAAGTTTCTGTTTTATCGATTCCCACAGCACTGGAATGGCCACACAGGGAAGTTTCCTTTACAGCATCCTCACTGCTCCAGCTGAGCTGGTGAGGATTGCAGAGGGGAGTGAGGGCAGTGTGCCCGTGGCCCAGCATGGCAGTGTGGCAGTGCCAGGCCCTGGCAGCCACACACTCTGTCCCTCCTGCTTGCCCCAAGCTGTCAGCAGGGCTGGCAGCTCCTCAAAGGCAAAGCCCTGACCATGCTTCAAGGAGAAGAGGGGAAAGCAGGGAGTTTAAGGGATGCATAAAGGACATTTAGACTGGCTTTTCATGCCAATTGAACCCTTAACATGTAAATGAGAAGCTAATACATTACAGAATCACAGAATCACTGGGTTGGAAGAGGCCTTTAAGACCATTGAGTCCAACCCAGCCCCAACACCTCAACTAAACCCTGGCACCCAGTGCCACATCCAGGCTTTGTTAAACACATCCAGGGATGGTGACTCCACCACCTCCCTGGGCAGACCATTCCAGAATTTTATCACCCTTTCCATGAAAAACTTCTTCCTAACATCCAACCTAAATTTCCCTTGGCACAGCTTGAGACTGTGTCCTCTGGTTCTGTCAGTGCTGCCTGGAGAAAGAGACCAACCCCACCTGAGCACAGGCACCTTTCAGGAGCTGCAGAGAGAGATGAGCTCATCCCCGAGTCTCCTTTTCTCCAGGCTGAGCACCCCCAGCTCCCTCAGTGGTTCCTCACAGGGTTTGTGCTCCCAGCCCCTCTGCAGCCTCGCTGCCTCCTCTGGACACGTTCATTAATGTGCTGTGTGCCCTTCTGCAGTCTGATCACACCACCACGGATGGAGGGCACACACAGAAGGCACCCATGATGCTGCTCCTTGTTAGCAATGGCTTTGTTTCCTGACAGAACCTGGCGTGGTCACAGCTGGTCCCCAGGGGTGACCTCCCATGGTGCTTACCAGCAGAGAATGTAGTCAGCAGCATTTCTGCAGGGAGTGCAGAGCTGGGGAGGAGCTTGGAGATTGGGTCCCCTGCCCTACTGTGGCAGCTGAAAAGTTTCTGCCCATCCACCATTTATGTGGCAACGTGTCCAAGAGGAGACCTTTGCTAATGTGACATAACTTGGAATAAAAATGATGGTAAAAAAAAGTAATAAAGGACAAGAAAAGCTGCTTTCAGCAGCAAGGGACGTTACTGCCTCAGTCCAGTGCCAAGGAGAGTGTAGAGAGGACACAAAAACACCTGGCAAACTGCAAAGCTTGACTCTGGGACAACAGCTCCAGCTTTGCGTAACACTCCCCTCACATTAAGTATTTGGCTTCTCTCCTTGGCTTTCTTCCTTCTGGGATTTCCCTCCTGTGTTTCCAAATGTAAAGCCCTGATGTGGTACTGCCCAGGGAGCCAAGCAGGGAGGAGGCAGCAGGCTCAGAGTGCAGGGAGGGAGCTGAAAAAGGGGACAGGGAGAGGCTGAGTGCTCTCAGCAGGCCAGGGTGGCTACAGCCCACAGCCTCCCTGAGAACTAAAGACCAGCTAGCCCAGGTGAGAAACAGAGATCAGATCCATCTCTTGCACGCAGAACATCCTGGACACCCATGCTTGTACACACTCCACACCACTTTACTTCAGGCAAGGCTTGCTGGGGCCTTTCACTGCCTGCCCAGCTCCAGTGATGCCTCAGGTTTAGCTTTTATATTTTTCAGATTCTGGGCTGCTCTAGTGTGTACTTCTCAGCTTCATATTATGGGATGGTGAGCTCTCTTCACAGAACAATTCCTTCTCTATCTGGGGACCAAGGACAAATGATCCAAATCTCAGGCCCAAGAGCACAAACAACGTGGGCTGAAGAGTGAAAACCAAGAAGGATGGGACTTCATGGGGTAAAGCTGGAATTGGACAATTAACTCCAATGTGCAAATGGAGCAGAACTGATCACAGTGAGAGCCCCCGTGAGCCGCTGTGCATTTTGGGACCATTTTGGTTCATCTTGGGTGCAGCCCTGGCTGGGCTCTTGTGCTGCCCAAGGTGGATCGATGGAGGCCTTTTAATAAATCCCTCCTTTATTCTTTAACTCTGTCTAGCCTCTGTTCTAGGTCAGCCTTCACAAGGCACCACCAGGATGGATCCTGTCCTGGGGAGGACAGGATCTTGGGGAGGCTGGGGGAGGCTGCCAGAGCCTCCACTGAGGTGTCAGACATTCTGCCCAGGGTACCTGAGCACAGGAGACCAGATTCCTTCTCAGCCTTGCAGCCTTCTGAAGCTCTGGGGCTCTCCAGGACACAGCTCAGAATGGTTGCCTGCTGTGTTTAAACAGAATAGTCCCAACACACATTGCAGCCTGCCTCCAAGAAGGCATGAAATGAGCAATGCTCTGTTTATAAATAGCTCTGTCCCATGTTTGCCCAGTGCCAGCCCATGCTGGCAGGTGAGAGGAGCAGCAAGTGAGGACCTCAACTGCTGCTGGAGCCCTGAGCTGGGGAGCAGAATTTGGCACTGCACCCTCTGGCAGTGTGGTGCCACTTGAAAAAGGTAACTTAAAAAATGCCAGACATCTGTGCCCTCACTGTGTGAACTAAAATGGAAAAGAACCAAATACTTTTCTTCACACTGTGATTTATAAAAAGCCCCTGTGTGATCTAAACTGACACACAAAATGACTGCCTCCTATTGATTATTTTTAATCTAATTTCGCTGACACTAATTGTACTGGACCTCTATAATTGTGCACAGCACTTGGACAGAATTATCATCAGCTTAATGGGGCTAATGTTATGCCAATATCATATTTGACCCATGTTTCCAAGACAGTCAAACATTTACTGAGTATCAGAACATAGGCATTTGCTTTTCTTGGGAGCTTATTTTTTTCCTTTCCTTTTACATTTCCTTCCACTTTAAATATACCACACACAACTGCCCACCTGGCAGCTCTTCCCCAGAGCAGTGATCCCATTAGCTTTGGTCAGCTGTCCCCCACACTCAGGTTCTGCTCCATGCAGCCTTGACCAAGCTCACCCCATCCCTTCTCCAGACATGAAATAAGGGAAGAGAGTTTTCTTATTCCAGAAAGGTCAAAACACTGAAGTTTTGGTTTGAGAGGGAGCAGAATCTATTACTCCTCGTAGCAGATTGACCACAAAGGCCTCATAACTTGTGGAACGTGGCACTGAGGCCTCACATGCCTCATGATGGTACCACAAGGCAGGGTCGTCAAACGTAGCCCAAAGATTTAGGGCTTAATGAAGCAGAGTTAAACTCCATCTGGCAAGCACCAGCAGGAGAGCAGAGACCAGTGAGTCCAAGTGGAAAAGCAGCACTAAATAAATGATGGACACACTGTGCTGGAACTGAAGGGTACAGATGGTGGTCCCAGGTTGGACTCCTCGTTAGGAGCCGTGCATTGCTCTAAAAGCATCAAGTGCACAGAAACAGTGCTGCCCCTCAACATTTTGGTACATTTCTAATTACAAAGAATTATCTTACCTGCTGTTTCCACAGATATTTAGAGCCTAACACGTCTCTGCACTATGAAGTGGAATAATAAACACTAAGTGCTTGCTCTTACCAACAGACCTGTGTAACCTCCACCACCTCTCCCAGCAGATTCTCCCAGTTTACCCAGCACCCTCCTCCTCTCCAGGTCCATTTCAAAGAGATCAATCTTCTGCTTCCCCCATTAGCCCAGACTTTTCTATTACAGCTGTGCTCAACAACCTGGACTGCAATGTATCTTAAGGCCCTTAACTCACTTTCTTACACTGTGAAGCTAGCAAAATGGGGAGACTGTGAGGAAACAGAGGAAGGGAAAAAAAAAATCTGCATTTCAGTGATTTTTTTCAACCCTGTGTGCTGGGTACTTTTTCATTCCAGTGTTTTAAATATATCTAGCTATCTGTTGCAGTCACCTCTGAATTGCCATTTACAGGCAATGAGGGAAACCAGTGACTGCTGCTCAGAGTGAGCATGGGGAAGCTTTATTTGGGCAGTTTGACCACTTCTCAGTGCATGGCCTTCCATAGGAGACCTCTTTTTATCTAATATAACTCTGCACCACCAGCATATTTCTCTAGGATTTGTACAAATAGGATCAGTTTTATTTTTAGGAAAAAAAACCAAAAAACAAAAACAACAACCAAAAAGAAACAAAAAAGAAAAACAAAAACACACACAAAAAAACCAACCAACCAAATTAAAAAAAAAAAACCCTCAAGCTTTTAAATTGATTCAATCTTAAAAATGTGAAGAAGTGAATCTTGTGCTGTGCCAGGAACTCTGTGTGGGGATCTTAGGAAGAGGTTTTCTGCCTGTGGGCATCACTGCACAAGGGACTGATTTAGGGTCTCCAGGAGCACTGGAATTCAAAGTCATCACTAGGTCACACACCAGTAGTGACAGAATGTCCAGAAGGGGAGAGCCAGGGAGAGAGAAAGATGCCCTTTTCCCCATTTAGTATTATTTATTTTCATTAGCGACTACTTTTTAGGACAGCATGTTATGCTTCACAAAACCCTCTCGACCCAGTTTTTAATCCAAGTCTTTGCCATCAGAGTAGGAGATTACCTTGCCAGAGGCTGCAAAGCCTGCAGGGCTTTAGTGAGTTGGCACTCATACCCTGGGCTTCCACAAATAGCTTGTTAACGAACAGTTAATTGCTTGCTACATTTAGTGAACCTAAGATTCTGGATTAGAGGACCAGTACGTATGCAAAAAGTATTCTTAGCCTTCAGAAATCTGAAGTCAAGAACACATCCATGCACGTACCCATCCAGCTGACCACTTCTGGACTACCCTAGCACAGTAGGAGTTGTGTGTCTCCTCTTCATGAGATTATGACCATAAAGGATCATTACAGGAAAAAAATGAACAACATCACATCACATCACATCACAAAATGCATGTTCTCACAATGCTGCATGAAACCTTGTCAACCCCTCTGCAGTCTTGTATCAGAGGGGAAGTAAGAAAAGCCCTAACAATGAAAGCCTGTCCAGTTCTCCTTTCTGGAAATAAAAATTTCACTCATATTTCTTTTAATCATATTTTCTTTTAATTTGATATTAAAGTATAGATTATGATATAATTTCCATCCTCTGCAAAGTTGTGAAGAACAATTTCACTGGCTATGGAAACCAGCCTATTAATATAGAAGTATTTAATGAAAATGTGACAATCCTTTTGTAAGGACAACCTCAGCTGATGCTCCTGCATTCTGGTTGGTAGAAGCAATGCCTGCATTTGACTGCAAGAGTGATATAAAGGAACTTTAAAGAGAGCAAATAAATTAAGTGATTTTTATGTTAGTATTTACTTAAGTCGTGAAGATGACTTACTCAGAATGTATTCACATAAATTTTTTGAGAAGATAGCAAAGATTAATTGAAATATTAAATCAATGTTATGACTACAGGGGAGAATGCAGTTCATCCCCATTTGTCACTGTATTTAATAAAGAACTAAAGCTTAAGACTTTGATTTACAAATAGTGGAGCAAAAAAGCTGAACACTAGAATACTGCTGGGTGTCTCTAAATTAAAGGATCTGTGTAAAAAAAAAAAGAAGTAAATCTTATCTACTGCTCTTAGACTGGCACTCTATGATGTATGTAGAAGATGTAAATAATAAAAAGGACATTCATAATGAGATTTGCAGGAACTTTCAGCCTAGGCCTGACTCTATTCCCATCGTGCTTCCAACACAAGCAGAGCTAAGTCATGCTCACCGTGTTTCTAAAACTCACATTTTATTTTCCTGCAGCTCTCATTTTTTATCCTGCTTGCCTGCTGCCCTCTGAAATAACCTGCCAGGCTGAGCACTGACTGCAGCTGCGTGTCCTCCATTGTGTTCAGTTCCAGCCTTTGCAGTGAGGTGAGGAATCATCTCCAGGATGTGAAGGTAAGGCTCATGCTAAACTCAGCCTTCACACAGATGACAAAATGGTTTCAACAATGAGCTGTGGGCACACTTGTGGTTTATTGCACTGTGCTCTGTACCTGTCGATGGTGTCTCATGTCTCAGTGCCACCCCACAGAGCAGTTTGGACGTTTTGTGTGAAACCATTTCAAAAACTTCTATTAACCTTCAGTGACTTTGGGGCCAACCTGTGGCTCCAGTTTACTTGGTCTTCCCCTGGGCCTTTCCCTCATTTTTCCCCACTTTGCTACATTTTGCTGTATTCAGCTGCTATACTTGAGCCTTAGTGCAATCCATGAGTTTTCCTGGCACACAACAAGATTGGGATTGCTATGGATCCTATCACAGAAGTAATGCATCCAACACCAGTGGCAAAAGCTCATAAATCAAGGTCAGAGATAAAACCTGATATTATAAATAGATGTTAACTTTTATTAATTTGGATGCTCTTTAATAAAACACAGTTGTCCAGTGTGTCACTGACTGACCTCACATTCAGTAGAATTGTTTCAGATATACTGAACATACTGAAACACAGCCATGGAAAATAGGGATGAAATTTGTGATAAAACAATAAAATTTCCTAAGTCCCACATATCATTAATGCCTTGGCAGAGAACGCTGAGCTTGAATCTGGATATTTTCCAGGTTTTCTGACAAAATAGAAGCACCCTGACACAGAAATTGATCTTACTTATCAAACACATATTTCCCTGCTCTTGCCTCATTTTCCTAATAGATGTTTCTAATTCTGGCCCTGGTGGGCAATGTTTCTTTTGAAGGATTAGGCAGAGCAATGGATGCAGTTTTTCAAACACTTCTACTTAGCTTAAAGCACCTTGGCTGAGCCTGAGCCTTGCACCAGTGGGGCAGTGTGCAGCTGGGGTGGATCCATACAGCTCCATGGATTCCAGACTTTGTTACAGGAATGGACCTGGCCGTTGATTATATCCATGGTCTAAGCTCTAAGTGCCTGAGTGAACTTTCCTGACAGCACTGGGAGAGTCAGGGGAAAAGTCTTTGATGACAGAAGATTGCTTAACATCAGTGCAAACCACTAGACCTAGAAATGCAGTTGAAACAAATCATGTATTTGTCTGCCATGTCATGGTGTTACCTAAAGCAGGTAAGAATTAGGCTGGTGGAGCTGTGTCCTCTCAGAGGATGCTGCTCTTAGAGACTGAGCAACTTCTGGGACATGCTTAAACTCATATTTGATAGCCAGGCTGTGCAGGCAAGTATTACAGATCAGAAACTCTCTGCAGTGTCAGGAGCTGCCTAGCTGGCCATATACCAGTGATTTTTGCTGAAATGGGAGGTCTGCCTCCTAAGCAGGCAGCATGTGGGTTTGTGCTTTCCTGGCAAGCCAGGAATAGAAGCTTTGGCCACGCTGATGAACAGCTCAGTCTGCAAGTCCCCATCACAAAGGATAGGTTTCCAAGGTTCTTAGTTGGTAATTTCAACAGCTGGATATCGTAGAGCTGATAATATAGGAGAGTATATTTATTTTAGATCTAATCTTCAACCAGGCATCCTGCCACGAACATCTCTCCTTCAGTCATACACAGATCAGCTTTGAATGGGGGCAGGCTGACAGCAGGCTGACAAGTCCATGCACTTGGAAGACTCACATTTTGTTGTATTGTGTTTTTATATCTTTGTAACAGTTCTGTAATGGTTTGCCCCTTCACCCCCCATTTCCCCCCAATGGTTCCACCCTGAGCTCTCCCACCCTTCCTCCAATGCCATCCCTCCCTGGTGCCTTGTCCATCACACAGCTCCTAATCCCACCCTCCCAAATTTTTCCACCTTGGGCATCGAGTAAGTGGACAAAGGCCAGGGGTCCCTCCCTTAACCTTCCCCATTGGTTTGTGTTTCTGTCTGTCCTCCTGCCTTCCACTCCCCCAAATTCCCCCATTGGGTGGTGGGTGTCCTTCCCCCTTGTCTCCGCCCTGGTACTTAAGGTGATTATGAAAGCCATGTGAGTCACTTTTGGCTACCCGGACATGGAATTCAGAGATCCTCAGAGCCTACAATAAACCTGAGACTTTTCCTGGCCATGAGTCGACTCCCTCATTACCTTCTCGGACGCCGCCTCTCCTCCTTACAAGGCAGACAGCGAAGTGCTCTGTCTTAGTCGCTCCCCAAATCTGCCACGAGACACAGGGGAGTGTCCCTCACTGCTGACCGTGCCTCTGCCGGGCAGGCGAAGCCAGGGGGCTTCAGAGTGAGCACAGCAGCAACATTTAATTTCTAATGACTTGACTGCACAGGGCTTCTGGGTGTCATTATTTTGCCATCAGAACTTAATGAGCAAAGAGGTTTTTGATCAGCTGTTACCTCATATCCCAGTATATAGGTAGTTTTTAAGGAGAGAACAGAGGTCCCAGTACTTGTTTGTGTCTTAGCTGGATAAACAGATTCTTAGCATCCTGATTCTACCTGAATATGCAGAACTGCAACATTTCATAGTCAATATTCTTCAGCAGACCTCAAGGACACCCCTTGAGTGATTACAAATTTTATATAAAAATGGTGTAAACAAAAGTATTGTAAAGTCTTGCTTATTTATACAGCTCACCTGCAAGACATTAATGGTGATCATGCAGCTGTAACATGCACATTCCTGTCATGAGCTGTTCTACAACAAAGGGCAATATGCTTCAATTTCTGAGTGAGCTTTTTGTATATGCCACTGCCTCAAGACCTTATCACTACTCATGGTATATACTTATTTCAATATGATTGTCTCTTGCATGAGCTACTAATTACATGGTAGTGAATTACTTTTTGGTCAAGCAAGTGCTGTTGCATTACCTTGGAGCTCTCAGAGAAAGACAGTAGCTTTTATTGCAAAGGATTATTATGAAAATCGTAACTCATCAATGGGCCTGGTGTTGAAAGCTTAAAGCTTTGATATGGCTGAATTATTAACTCATGGAATAAAGTATATTTAGTTTTTTGTTTTTTGTTTTTTTTTTTTTTTAATGAAGAAGGGAAAAAAAAAAGTTAATTAGGGTGAGAGGGCTTAGGGGACCCTAAAACTCCCCTGATTGCATTTAGGAACAGAACCCTAGTAGTTTCTGTTTTATGGAAATCTCTCAGGCAGAGATGGGAGCCAATTTTCCCTGCTCTGTCCCAGATGCCCTCCTCACACATCAGGCTGCACAAGGAGGAGCCACCCCACTGCCAGCTGTTGCTAGAGGCAACAGCCCCAGCAGGAACAGGCAGTTCTCTGGGACATTCAGCTCGTCCACAGGAGGAAAAAGACAACCTCAAATCTCTTCAATAAATACAAACAGCTGGCACTCTTCCTGCTGGTGCTCTATGAGAAAGTTCCAAGCCTCACTCAGGGGAGGGCCAGAGCACCATGACCTTGGTGTGCCCAGAGTCCCTTGGACACAAAAACAGCCAGAGGTCTGAGCTTACCAGGGAAGCCCCACAGCACCCCCTGAACAGCCCCAAAGCACCCCCAGAACAGCCCCCAGCACCCTCAGAATAGCACCTTACTTAGCCCCACAGTACCCCCAGAACAGCCCCCTCAGAAGATCCCCCACTGCACTCCAGAAGAGCCCCAGAACAACTCCAAAGCACCCCCAGAACAGCCCCACTGCACCCCAGAACAGCAATCCCAGAACAGCAACTCCAGAACAGCAGCCCAGTACAGCCCCCCAGCACCCCCAGAACAGACCTACTGCACCTCCAAAAGAGCCCCAGCCCCCCAGCACAACCCCAGCCCCACAGAAGAGCCCCAGCCCCCCAGCACAGCCCCAACCCCCCAGCACAGCCCCAACCCCCAGAAGAACCCCAGACCCCCAGCACAGCTGCAACCCCCAGAAGAGCAGCTGTGCTGGCTCTGTACTGCCTGACAGCCCCGTGGGGTGGGCAGGGGACAGGAGAAGCCCTCCAGGGCTGGGCAGCTCAGGGACATTTGTGGATAGCAATGCTGATGCTTAATTATTAGAGATATTCTGCTTTAAGTCTCTTCTTTGCTCCTGCTCTCTGGACTGGGTGTGTAAATCCCTGTGAGGATCTAATCTAGATCTAAGATATTTTAAATCCTTGCCGATTATTCTCCCTTGAGATATTAAGCAAGGTTGAAGTAGACTTGAAAGTGACCATTAATTCTCAAGTTTGGGTACCAGCTCAGCAGTAATGCCACTGTGGTTTTCCTGCACAGGAATTCCTATTCATGCCAGCTTAGAATTCAGTTCAGGACAGCATAAATGTTTATGACACTAACAGAACCCTATGGGGACACAGCCCACATGTAAACATACAGAAGATTTTTGGTCTTCATGCATCTACATGAAGCACTATTCTATGTTAACAATATTTCAACTAAAAATGGGGTAGAAATTTTCATGAAACAGGTCCAGCAGAGTTAGAGAGAAAAATTAAAATCTCTTCACTGTTTTTGGCTTAAAGCAGTTCCAACTACATTTTAAAATAATAGCTTGAGATGTAATGTATGGAGAGTATGAGAAATGCTCCACAGTGAGGTGATCTATCAGAGGGAAACCTTGAATGAAAAGGAGGGAAAACAATAAATCCCCAGAATAAATATTGAAAGGGGGAAAAGAAGGAAAGAGATTTCATTTTATTGCATCATTTGATGTCATGAGCATGAACTGGGGAAAATATTTATTTATTTATGTTTCCCTGAGGTTCTGGTTCTGTAAACAGATGGAAGAGGGGCTGGAAAATCCAAATTCCAAACAGAAAAGGTCAAGGCACAACGGAGTTGTATTTTCAGATACAGTGATATAGTGGCCATAGCAGACACTGGGCTTGATTCCTTATTATTTTTGCAGTGGTCTATGGATGGGTTATGCAAATCCCCAGTCTCCTGGAAATATGCATGCAAAGTCTCAGGTTTGCTGCAAAGTGCTCCCCTGGCACAGTGGCACAGCTGCAATTACACTGCAGATCTGGGACCTACATTTGAAAACCCCATGTTCAGTCACCTACAGGTCTCTCAAGACAGAGAAGAGTCAAGAATCCGGACTTTTAGATTTAAAGAAAAATATATCTGCTAATCCAACTGCTAATATAATATTATACACGTGTTTCCAAAATTGGGATGCGAGAATGGATCTATCCATGTTCTTTTAACTGTTCTTTAGCTTTTCAATTCAGAAGTCCACTTCAGCAAAGAGGGATTTGGAAATTCAGACTTAGGTTTCCTTGGGTTTTCCCCAGAAAAGATGGGCACAAGGTGTGTTCAGTTAGAACACCAGGCTCTGCTCAGGCACAGAGCTTTTACAGCTTCTGGATTTGTTGCAGCAGCACCTGGAGATGCAATCGAACACCACACACCCTGCTGCTGTGGAATTGTCTCTTCAGCACCAGTGACACAGAGACTGCTTTGCTTTTTCCCAACTTTGCTTTGTTTTTTCCCTACTTTGAAGCCTGGTTACCTGCATCTCCTCTATTTAAATTCTAAATTCCTTTCAGGAATCTCCCAGTTGAGTAAAATGCTAAGCACAGCAGAGTCATGGTCTCAGGCAGCATTAGCCCTGATCCTAAATGGTAAAGAGTGAGCATTCACAGTGCTGGGTTAATCCATGGACACTGAACCATCCCACCAGTTTTGAGGATGTTGCATGATCAGAACATAAGTACAAGGGTACATTAATTCAGTCTGTTCTGCTGTGGGCATATCTGAAGTTTCACAGTCCAAATCAAAGAGAAACAAGCCATAGTGAAAATGTTTGTTAGGAGCTGTTTTCTCTGATCCTCTATACTGCTATTGTAAAGTGCTTTTACTAATAAAATAGATAATAAAGAACATATTGTATAAGAATATATAATGCTAATAGATAACACTTCCATTAGTATTTTGTTAGATTTTTGGACATCGTGGTGTCTCATATCAGAGGATATATTTGGTCTCTTGGTGTGTTATTACTGAAGCTCATCTTGCAGAATATGCTGGAGTTTAAACAACCTCTGCTCTCAGAGCTGCCTGTTGAATTTCTGCTATTATTTTTGTACAGAGTGATATGTTAGGGTCCCTCATTTTAATTACACAGCTAATAAAGCAGGCAGTTTGCCTTGGGTTAGGCCAATGGCAAACCAATGCTCTGGAAAAAACTCCAAGGCAATCCATCACCTTCTGCCCAGAGAGGAGCTAAGTGGGCTCTGAAGGACTTGTGGAGAGCAGCAGGATGGGGCAGCTGCTCCTCTGTGCAGAGGGAAGAGAGCAGAATACCTGGGGCTGCACATCTTGGCTCCCAGCTCCCAGCTCCCTGCCTGCTCTCACATTTTCAGGTGTTTTTTCAGTCCAAGGCTTAACTGCTGGGGCTTCAGGAGTTTCAAAGGCCTTCGGACTTGAAGAGCTGTTGCCAGCCTCATTAGGCCTAATTTATTAGTAGGGAAGTATCCAAGGGCTTGATCCAAAGCATTCTGTGTTCAATGGAAGGCTCTCAACATGGCTTTCAGCAACTGTGGGCTCTCTATACTAAAAATTGAATAGTAATAAAAGGAGGAAATGGCTTTTGCTATTACTACACCAGTCACATAGACACAGATCATCTTTCACAGTGCTGTCAGGTAAAGTCAAACTACTTCTCTGGGAGATTAGGGATTGATTAAAGTCCTTGCACTCAGGGATATATATCTGTATTAATCTTAGAATTATTTGTCAAATACCCAAGATCTCTGCTCTGATTTGTGGAATATATTCTGAAAGTCAACACTTCAAATGAGTCGAGATTTTAAAAATTATTTTTATGTTTTTAAAGCAAATGCAAGAGCTGCTTCCTTGCCCCGAAAGCAAGCACTGCTGTTTTTAACATGGTGCTCTTTTTACTTTGAAATGTGTTGCTGATATTAGAGAATGCAGCTGGGAAACTGGAAAACAGGAGCTAACGCACTCTCAGACAAGTCCATAAAGCACAAGCCACTGCCTCAAACCACGAGGTTTGAGGTCTGACAGGTTAGCACTGACAGCTTCTGCTGTCCAATCAAGAAAGTCAGGGTTTGATGGTGGAGCCAGCACTAAATCCATCTCTCCAGCTTCTCCCACTGCAGTGAAACAGTTGAGCCTGTTTGGAGAGGCTTTTAAAATGCAACTTTGGGTTGTATCAAAAGCTTGAAAGTTGGCCTTGTTGTGCCTGGAGTCTGGTATTCAGAGGGTGCTCCATACACCATTCCCCAGACCCCTGGGGATCCTGTGTGCTCTGGGCTCTGGAGCAAGGACTGTTTGTGCCTTTTTGTCCTGGATTGAAAGATAAGTGTGTATTCTATTGCCATCTGTCAGAGGTGGGGCAGTTCTCTGCTGTTCATGGGGCAGTTTTCTTTATCTCTCCCACAGCCAATCCTCCCTCCAGGAGATCTCTGCTGTTCATGGCCACTGAGTGTCCCTGCATGGCTGAGAAAATGCCATCATCCCATGGGGAGATGCTCCACCCAGGGGAGGAGCCAAGCATTCCTACCTGGATACAATCTGACCTTGGCACACCACAGCAGCCTTTGCCCACTGCATTCCCAGAGGAGCAGCTTTCTTCCCCACTGCATTCCCAGAGGAAGCCCAGGGCCATCTCCCGCAGCCCTGGAGCTTCAGAGGAAAACTCCACCCTTGTCCAGGATCCCTGCTCCAGCAGAGCCACAGCTGGCACTGCAGAAGGGCTGAGCCACCATGGGATGGGACTGCTGCCACACCCTGACCCACAGGCTGCCAGGGCCTGTTCTCACTCTGACAGTAGTTTTTTGTTGTTTGTACTATTACATTTGTAGTTTTAGTTTTCCTAGTAAGGAACTGTTATTCCTATTCCCATATCTTTGCCTGAGAAGCCCTTAATTTAAAAATTATAATAATTCAGAAGGAGGGGGTTTGCATTTTCTGTTTCAAGGGAGGCTCCTGCCTTCCTTAGCAGTCACCTGTCTTTTCCAACCAAGACACTTTTGCATTGCTGCAGGCAGTGAGGAGATGCAGGGGATACAGCTGGGCATCCCTGTGCCAGTGGCACAGCCCCTCGGAAGCAGAGCTGGAAGGGTGTGGAATCACAGGGTGCAAACCTCTCCAAGCCCTCCCTAATAACAGAGGCCAGATTTAATTTAGCCTCAGCCTCTGAGATGAGATAAAGAACCACACTATGATTATTTTTTCCAACTTGCCAGGCCCAAAGGCAGTCATTCTCTCTCACATATAACAGAAAAATGTTCTGGATAAACTGGCTGCAGTTCAGTAATTAAGTTGTGATACACACTTTCATTCGAGAGATCCAGATTTTCTGGTTTAGCAACCCCTGGCAGAATAATCAATAACTTACACTCTGAGAGTGATGGGAAGAGGGAAACAATGAGGTTAACAGACTGTAGCAGTGCATCAGGACCTGAAGGGGGTCTGCTAAATTGCTGGGATAAGGATGTTCTGGCCTTTTGTCATTGGAAAATTAGGGGTTATTGGCAAGGCAGGAAACATTTGGGGGGAGTTTGCTAAGACAGAGAAAATCACCAGTGCACAGCTCAGCACAGCCTTCAGTCTGGTCAGAAAAAACCTTAAATCTGGAGCACTGAGTACTGATTAGGGTTTAGCCCGACTCAAATCCAATCCTGTGTGGGAGTGAAGACAGTGTGAGCCCTTCAGAAATGATAAATTACATCCCAATGAAAACCACTGACCAGAAAGCCCCAGCACAGAGGGAGCTGGCTGGGGAAAAAAAAAGGAAAATTCACACAGCCTTGTCATTAGCCATAACTGCCCAATTTCCCCCCAGGGTTTCCACCTTGCTGGGTGAATTAGTACAGCTGTGTTCAATAAGCGGGGGAAGAAGGCTGCCGTAACAGCATCTCCAGCTCCTGCCTGTTAGGTGTTCTCCAGTCTGTGGGACCGAGGCCGGGAGGATTCAGGCTCTGCTTGGGGTTGGGGTCATACTGAAGGGACTGCCAGTGAAGAAGCCAGGGGAAAGTCAGGGTAGTTTGTTTTTCATTTTGTCTCCTAAACCATAATTCAGAGTATGCTTGAAAGCAATTACTTTTAATATCTTCTCTACAATTCCACACTGGCTAATAGCCCATATAGCCTCCCAGCCAAATTCTTTGAGCTGCTGAGACCCTACAACTCAAGCAGAAGTGATGCCGGGGCATAGACACAGAAGAATTGGTATTTATGATCTTGCCTCAAGGTTCACAGCAGGGCTGAACCTGGCCTGCTGACTTGGACTGTCCAACTGTAAATTAAAGGAGAGCCTGAGGAACAATAATGAAAAAGCCAATTAGTTGATACACTAAGTAATGGACTCCCTGTTGGAATCACCTTTCTTTAAAAGAAAACACAAAAAAATTTGGGGCAAATAATGCCTTTTGAAGACTGACCTAGAACAGAGGCTAGACAGAGCTAAATAATAAAGCAGGGATTTATTAAAAGACCTCCATCGATCCACCTTGGGCAGCACAAGAGCCCAGCCAGGGCTGCATCCAAGATGAACCAAAATGGTCCCAAAATGCACGAGTGCTCCCGGGAGCTCTCACTGTGATCAGTTCTGCTCCATTTGCACATTGGAGTTCATTGTCCAGTTCCAGCTTTAGCCCATGCAGTCCCATCCTGCTTGTTTATCTCTCTCCAGCCCACGTTGTTTGTGCTCTTGGGCCTGAGATTTGGATCATTTTTCCCTGGTCCCCAGCTACAGAAGGAATTGTTTTATCTCCCTGTTCTGTGAAGAGAGCTCACCATCCCATAATATGAAGCCCAGACCCACACACTAAAGCAGCCCAGAATCTGAAAAATATAAAAGCTAAACCCAAGGCATCAAAACCAGAAAGTTCCTAATTTCGCCAGTTACTAAGTTAAAATACTATATATGCAGAGTCTGCTATTTAAGACTGTGATCAGCAGCCCTGATGTGGACAGGGAAGAGTGAGGATGTGCAGGGAGACTGGCTGGTGTATGGGAGAAGCCAGTGCAGCCCCAGTCCTGGCCCTGGCCCATCTGTGCCTGCCCAGAGGAGCTCTGAGCTTGAAGACATTTCTGGCTTGCTGAAACAGATGAAATCATCGGGGAGCTTGGCTGTTGTGTACGAGCCACATTTAACCAGGCTGATTTCCCTGAAGTTACAGAATCCTGACAGAATACAGTGGTTTAAATTACTGAATTCTTGTTATTTACTCAGATTAGCTACATGGTTGGGTTATGCATCTTGTGCTTTCTAGAAGTGCTGATGGCTGCTACAGAAAACATGGAATTTTCACAAGATGTTGATGAATTATCACAACACCAGCAACTCCACTCGCTCTCATATTTAGAAGGCTTGAAAAATATTTCCTTCCTGATCAGTTTAAACAACCAGAGGGCCAGAATTTTACTGAGCAGAAGGGGAATCATTCCAGCCCCTCTACACCAGGTGAAAAGCTGCTCTGTCAGGACTAAGGCTGCTTGTCAGACAAACTCAGTGCCACCAAAAACCAGTGGTGTCTTGAAAATGGGCTGGATTCCTCTGGCCATCAGAAGGCATCCAAGACAAGCTGGACTGAAGAGGAGCTTTCTGCAGCACAGGAGTCTGCCTTCAGTCTTAGGCTAATGAGCTTAACAATGCTGGCAAAACATAAATAGTCCTATAATACAATAATACCTAGTAAAAATAATGTCCAAAAGCAGTCTGAAAAATTATACTCCTTAACAATATCCATTAATTTTTACAAGAAAATAAAGAAAAAGTATTTTAATTTTTAATCATAAATCTTTACAATTAAGGAATCATCCATAATTTGTGGCTCGAATTCCCCCAGAACAAATAGGCACTAAGGCAAGTCTATAGGATTTTTATTATCTGTTGGTGATAAAGGACTTGTTCTTTTTTTCTGCTAAACTGACTTTGACTTTGGATATTTCCCTGGCTTCACAGTCTGCTCTGTGGCAGCAGCATCAGGTCAGAAAACTGGTGCTGTGGAATTACACTGGGTTTCCATCACTCATAGCAGAAGAGAGCAGTAGACAAAGCTCCACCATCCACGTTCTCTTATCCAGCATGTTTACATACACACATCCTAATTTTTACAAATTAAAGGAATTTGAAGGAATTTTACAACTGTTTTAACATGCAATGGCCACTAACACCTTGGATAACCATGAGAAGCCTTTGCTAAAAAAAAAAAAATCCCAAACTATCTTGAGTGAGTTTACTCTCACTGTTGGTGGTGTTGAGATTTAAGAAGTGGGAGTTTACAGTGCTGGGTGCTAGTATATGGACATGTGGAGCTTGAAGGCATTTTGCTGTGATTTGAAAGGTTATTAAAATATTTGCTATTCATTGTGTAGCTGCATTTCTGTCCAAAATTGATGCAGTGAGGTGTCCATCTCCCATGTGTTAACTATCTGTATGCCACAGAGTGACACTGTTCCACAAACTATAAAAGACACACGAATTATCACAGAGGCAGGAGCCTTCTACACACACACACCCTGACAAGTGTTCAGGACTTCTCCCCAGAGTCTGGATGCAGATTCCGTGGTTACTTTCCTGGGAATTGAGGGAAAGGATCTCGATATGTGCCCCACCAACAATTGGATGGTAAGATACATTGGATCCTAAGTTATATTATTTCTTCCCTAGCTGTGAAATGAATGGTATTTTCAACATTTTGCCCATCTATGATGATCCAGCACAATGTCAAACCCAACACCAATGCCCCAAGAGCAGAGGTGGTGGTGGGGAAGAGGAGGCAGGGCTTCAAAGCACCTCAAGACAGGTCCTCTGCTGGGCTTGGCTATTGATTCCCTCTGTAATGTTTATGGTGTCATTTGGGAACTGTATTGCATGGGTCTGGATCCTGCAGGACTTTGAATGTTGTGATCCATGAGTGTTAAATTCTGCACCCATGAGAATATGCATGGGTAAATATAGGCTACTGGAGAGGTGTCTGCAAATTCAGGTGCTGCTTCTGTAAACATCAGGTGTCATTTCTCTGTTTCTCGGCCTCCACTGTGAAATGAGATCCCGGATAAGTTTTAGGGTATAGATGTATAATCCAGTTGATGTTTAATATTTTGTTCTGGGCTTAAGATCAAAAAGGGCTAGGTGCTAAAGAAGAGTTATAGAACTTTACCTGATGGAAAGATGTTGGCTTGGATATGTGTGAGAATATGTAGCTGTCAATCTTATCTGAGTGATAATAATAAAGAGGGGATTACAGAATTATCATTCCAATTGAAAATCTTTGGTAGGGCTTTTAAAGTGCAATCTGAATATCTTCCCCTAGCAGCTGAGTTGGAAAGAGCCTTTTTGTTCTGGAAAGAGCCAGGAGGTATAATATCATTCTCAGGAGACAGCAGTGCTCTGACCACCTGGGACAGAATGAGCAGGCAAAGTCAAGCTCCAGCAGCAATACAAAAGTAGCTGCCCTGCATACAGACTCATGTCTCAGCTCAGCAGCTCTGGCTGCTTCAGAGAGGCTGTAGGAGCCACTTTGCTCCAAAAGGAGGGACAGCATAACTGGGGAGCTCTGATGTAAGTTGAAGAATGACTGCTGTGTTTCAGCCAGACCTTGGCCAGCTCTGTGTGACTCCAGCAATGGAAAGCTTAAGGACAAATAATCAGATTTGCATCTTGTTGTGCATCTTTATGTGTTGCATTTCCTCCTTCATCAGTGACCATGCTAAGAAGGTTTGCCTCCTTTCATGGTATGCCCATTCCCTCCCTTCTCTTTCTACCTCCTCATATGTTCTTTTGTCCTCCATTTTCTCCAGGCCAAGATCCAGCAGCAGAAGCCAAGAGAAAAACTCTGGTAGGTACAGGGCATGTCTGTCCTAAAATGACAATCGTAGTCTTGACTCAGAGGTGACATTTGGAAAGCTTGGTTCAAACCCATTCTTTTGAAAATTTCTTAAAATTCATTTCAATTCCTTGATGGGCTCAGTGGAGCCCATCAAGCCAAATGGGCTCTCCCAAAGCCAAGTCACTGGGATTGTTCTCTGGTGGTGCAGTGAAAATTCCTCCAGTGTGAAGTGTTGAGTGGCAGGAGCTGGAGTAGTACCTCGCGGCCCTGGAAATACACTGCAGGAAAAGGAAATATTCCTCTCCATCCTGCACATGTCTTTTATCTCCCTGCAGCCTTTCTAGTGTCAAAATTAGTAGAGAAATGGAAGGCATTTAGCATGAAATGAGAAATATTCCCACTCTTTCCTCCTGCTTTTGAAGCAGAAAACCTTTCCTTGGGGCAGTTTCTGAGGTGAACCCTTTGAGATGTGAAGGAGATTCATGGACATTGCCTGGTTTTGCACAGGCAGAAATAGGGAAACCTCCTATGACAGAAAGTCCTTTGGAATTTTCCAGTGAAGGAGCAGGAGACTTCCCAATGGATGCAGCCTAGGCATGGTCTGAGTTTGTCATCCTCTGACAGCACAAACCCAAAGCCACCTATGGCAGGTTCAGGATGACAAATCTCTTCCCCAGCTCTCTCTGCCTGTGTCAGTATTGCAGGCTGAGGCTGGGAGAGGAAATGCCTTCTGCCTTGTCCTCCCTCCCTGCCTTGCCTGATCCCTGACTTGTGGAATTGTGCCAGACAAAATGCAGCCTCTGGTGCTTCAGGGTTAGCCAATGCTTTCAAGTTGAAAGCCTCCATGACACTGTTGTTGTTCCTTTGCCATCTCTGGGCATGTAATGATAGGAGAGATGAGACTTGAAGAAATAATTCTGCTGGTGCAGAAGAAGGGATCAGATCCCATGATCCCTTTGCCCAAGGTTAGTTCTGCCAACTTCCCCTTTGGAATGACTCCTTAATTGCTGATATGAAGCTGGAATGCCTATTGCAGCTAGGGAGAAGTATTGCTTAGTAAGTAAGGTGACATTTTTTGTGGATTAATTCTGGACTAGAAATTATCTACCTCATTATTCCTTACCTCTTGTGGTTTTATAATTATCTGGCCATTCTACTTGGATAAAAAAATACAGATATAAGAACGGTCTTATTTTTATGATCTGACCTATGTTATTTTCATTTAAAATTTTTTGAGTTGCTATGTACTGACAAGATCAGAAATGTTGAGGCAGGTCATGTTTATGTTGGGTTTGGGTTTCTGCAGGAAAGAAGGCAGGGAAAAAACCATGGAGCAATGAATCTGAGCAAAAGTGGAATGTTTGAAAGCCAGTTTGTTCCCTACATATTTGGGTGCTTGAATGCTGGGGAGTACAAAGCTTCTTTTACTTCTAACATGAGATGACATGTTTAGAAGAAAAGGGATTTCAAAGTAGTGGATTGGCAATGGGCAACATATAAGCAAAGTTTTAGAAACTTTCTCTCCTGGCTTGCCAGCTCCATACAATTCAGAGGAATTCTAGTGATGCTAGTTTAATGAAAATTAAAACAGAGTGATCTTCTGAATAATTCAAACAATCCCCTGGATGCCTCACATATTTGATGGATTGATTGTGAAGGTGGGAGTTTACCTAATTCACTTCTTCTCTTGAAAGCATGGATCAGCCTCACACAGAAGTGAGGTGGAAGCTGGGCCACTCTCTGGTGGGAGGAAGGGTCTTGTGGCAGCCCAGAGAGTCCTTGCACATTGCTCAGGAACAGCTGTGCCCTGCATGTGCCCCCTGCAATGAGCTGTGCTCTCCCAGTGCCCTGTGTAGCTGTAGGGCTGCTCAGCTGTGGGGCAGGGAGAGGAGCAGGAGGGTGCATGTGCAGCTGAGCCATTCCTGGAAAGCACAGGCCTCTGGGCTCCCTGCTGTCCCAGGGCAGCCCAGAGGCCAGGCTGTTCCTGTGGTAGCTCTGTTGAAGCAGGTCAGGGTTTTCCCCCTGGCCTGCTTTAAGAGGCTACCAGCAAGAGCATGACTCCCTATGAAGCTGTTTAGAAGCTTCTCGGAAATGTGTCCCATGAAATATGTAGTTTTATATGCTTTAGGTTTGCTTTGCAGCCTCTGATACATTTTGTGTGTCCATTTTGCAGACCTGACTGACTGCAGTGGTTCCAAGGTGCTTACCCTGGGATCTGTAGTTTCCCTGTCAACTTCCCAGATGCTCTTACCTTCCAAGGCCTTTCCTTCCATCCAGAATTGCCTTCCTTCCTCAAAGCCCATATCTTACTCTCCTTTATAATTAAGATGGCCATTCTGCAGGGGCAAAAAATCCTGCTTTATGACATTGTTTTTTTTCTACTGTGCTGCCACATGATTTTATCCTTTGTGAAGCTGTTGTATAGAATGATTAGTTCTCAGAATTTTAACAGCTCTGTTGAAGAGTATTCCAGAATGAGCTGCATTTTTCTACTTGCATTAAGAAAATCAGCCTTTAGTTAGGTAGGCCCCAAAGTGGCCCAATCTCATTAGGTTTAGAGTTGGAGAGTATTTCAGAATCCTTGGGGAAAATGAATTATCTAGTGTCAAGAACACAAATTATGTTTGAGTATCACTCCTGCAATCCTAGGCTTTTCTTTGAATGTCCTCTAAAATATTCCAACAAAGGGAAGAAAATGTTGATCTAAATGCATACAGATATTAGAACACGGGACTTCTTTCAGGAGCCGGAAAGAAGATGTTTCCTAGAATCAGCATGAATAAAGGCAGATAAGAATCTCTGTCAAGAGCAATCTCCATCTCTGCCCTTCTCTATCAAACACAGAGGCTCTCCAGCATCCAGGGGCTGTGGCCTTCATCATGCAGCAGGTTTCAATCTGCTGGCCAACAGAGTAATGTTATGTCTGCTGCCAGTAGCCCATCCCTTGGGAGAGGGTCTAGGCATATGTACCTCACTACTCTCAATCCCAATCTCTGTGTTTTATGGAGGCTCTGCAATCTGGAACGTGTCTTGCCTGTTGCCCAGAATTATGTTTTTGGGGGCTTGAAGTCTGACAGAGATTTACACGAACCTTTGCTTCCATTACCAGGCCTTCCACTGAGCCAGGCCAAGGAGATGGATCATCCCACTAGTCCAGGTCTTATGAGTGACAGTGACCTCAGGGACAGCTCCGGAAATGTAAGGGATAAGGACAGGGATGAGCAGGCTTCCTTTCCAGTGGCTGTTTAGTGCTTGGCCCAAAATGTCACTGAAAATCATAATCTTCCACTCCTTGGGAGATGGGGATGGGGCTTATCTTGGGAATATATTTGACAGCTACAGAGCAATAGCTTGGCTATTTCCAGTGGTGCCAAGGTCACTGGTTTGGAGATGGTGCTAAGGTCATGCCAGAAGCATTCTTTATGTGCAAAGCCTGTTTTAGAGAAGTTCTGAATGGCAGAGCAAGCTACACATCAGTGAGTGTGGGCAAAGTGCATCCTTGGAAGCAGAGAAGCAAAGATTCTAATGTTGAGTGTAAGCAAGGCTGCAAAATAAAATGGGAGAGTTTGATTTTTCCTGGTTACCTGTGGGCATCCCTCTGGCTGCCATGGAAGGTCTGGGACCCTGGCAGGGGGTCAGGAGCCCCCCTGTACAGAGCCCCGAGAGACACTGTCTCTGATCTCTGTCCATGGAAGAAGATTTTTCAGTCATATAGGATGAATTACAAGCTCTGAGTATTTGATATAAGTAGTAATTAATGTGGCACAGGTGCAAAAGTAGAATTTTAGTATTCTAGATAAGGGTTTCAAAGGAGGCAAGATGGAGGAAAGTGGGCATGCCTTGTCCTTTTTCTTCTTCTTCATGCCCTCCATGTTTCACTGTGGTGTTGGCATTTTTCTGTTGGTTTAGGCTGGGGACACACTGTTCAACATGGGTGATAGGTATAGGCACATCATTGTAAATATAGCACACATAGTTTTTAGCATATAATGTTTGTAACATCCCACTGAGGGGCAGAGCCCCACACACTGTCCTGCGAGACAGACCTGCTGCAGGTCACAAAGAAAATATTTTAGATAAGAAAGAATAAACAACCTTGAAAACCAGCACAGATGAATTACGACTCCTTCTTTGGCAGCGGGGCTGAAAGACAGAGACTTTCTACAATCCCGGGAGCATCTAAATATCACAGATACCGACAGTTACCTTTCTGGCTGTATCTCACAGCTCTCTCCTTCTCAAGTTTTCTGCTCATTAACATCAGTGTTTCTGCAACTTGCTTTCGCATGACTCCTCCTTTTGGTCTCATGGTCTCAGAGACCAAGTCCTTCAGAGTCCTTCAGAGCTGAGTCCTTCAGAAGCCAGGAAGTGAGAAACAGCTGCAATTCCTGGCCATGAGTGTTAAGCAACAGCTAATTACCTCTCCTTTCTAGGTATTGCATGTGGTTTTTATTCTCCTGCCATGGCCTGTAGGAACTGAACTGCCTGCTCCCTGGCCATGTGAGCTCTTCATCTGTCTTGGAGCACTCCTATGACTTTCATGCTTCAAGCAGGGCTTCCTGACATAGGTTGCAGACGGGACTCTCTCTCTTAGCTGACTCTCCCTGGACGTTGCTCTCTCAGCCCCTCTCTCTCCCTCCCCTTTCCCTCCTCACTCCCCCTTCCCTCCCCCCCTCAGAAACCATGCTGCCTCCCGGGGATAGGACCCCCAATAAACCCTCATCTAATGAGCACCCTTAGAAGCGTGTGGAGTCTCCTTGCCTGCCTGCTGCTACCAGCGAACTCACAGCTTAGGGGGGGGCCCCCAGGGACACCCCGGAGGGTCCCCCAAAATGCGCCACAACACTTCCCCTGACAGCCTCTGGAACAGGAAAACAAAAGCAAAGCAATACTGGGTTTTCCTTGTTTCTAAGGGAAAGCATCACTGCAATTTGGTTTTAAGCTAGAAGAGGGTAGATTTAGATTATATATTAGGGAGATTTTTTTTTAATTGATGGGGGTGAAAAGCTGGAAGGTTTTGCCCAGAGAAGCTGTTTTTGGTCCATCCTTGAAGGTGTTCAAGGCCAGTTTACATGGGGTTCTGAGGAACCTGATCTAGATGAAGATGTCCCTGCTCATAGGGGTTGGACTAGATGGTGCTTAAAAGGTGCCTTCCAACTCAAGGTTGGAAGGCAGAAGGTGTCTTCTAATATTCTGTGATTCTGTGATCACTGTCCCATGTTAGTGTGCCATTGTTATACTTGAAGTTCTTTGGGATAACAAAGAGATGTTACCCACCTCTGGCAAGTTTCCTGGAGCTTTCCATCATCACCCTGTCCAGCACCCTCCACTTACAAGCTCCTCTTTGGTCCCTGCAGGCTTTAGCCTACCACCTGTGGATGGCACAGCTCCTAGTGTGCAGAGAAAACACCCTGGTAGTACCTTGAAGAAGAAGGTTGTGAGGAAGCAGGACAACGTGTCCTTACTGCCCAATACGCCCATCATCCATGGGGATGGCAGCTTCCCACGCAACTCCACAGGTAAGCCTGCTCTGTGGCAGCTTTTCCCCTGTATGGGTTTTTCCTTGCACAAGGAGCACAAACTTCCTCCTAGCTCAGCCAGCACAGCTGGGATCTCGGGTCCATAGTCTGTCCTGAGAATGAACAGCAAATCTACTTTGGAGTTACTGCAGCTTGGTGGTACTGGAGCAGTTGGTTCTTAGAAATCCATTGGAAAGCTGAGCTGAATAAAGTCGTGGTAAAGGCCTGAGCTCTTTCTTTTGCCCATCGTGATAGTCCAAACTACAGCACTGGTGCCAGGAAGCAGCTGTGACTGCAGAGATGAGCTGTGGGGCAGTCTGCCAGGGTGTGCGCACCATGCACCTATGAGTACCACCACAATCAGTTGTCTACTCACCATCTGGGCCCTCTGCCTGTGCTGCTGTCCAGTTCTGCAGCCAGCTTTTCTGCTATCCCAGCAAGGGTTGTCTCTGAATGGCCATCAGCGGCTTGGTGCAGTTGCGCCTCTGCTCCAGAAGTGCCCGATGGCTCCTTGCTGCCACCATCCGACGGCCTGCAATGCCAAGAGGGAACAAGCAGTGCCTCCTGTGTCACCCAGCAAATCTAGAGGCTGTGTGCAGCAGATGACAGGCAGGAGGGGCTGCCTGCTGCTCCCAGGCTGTTTGCTGCCTGCAGTAAATAGACAGCCTAGTGGCTCTTGTCTCTCCTTTGTGGGTAGCCTGCCTGTGCTGTGATCCCAAGTAGGGTGAGATAAGAAGAAGGGAGCTGGGAATGATACTTGGAATGCTCTTTTCTAGTGATGCTACTGCCATGTTCAGAATTGACCACAACTAGCCTGATGTGGCTTTCAATCCATAGTGAATATAGATGTGTATGTCTACATACTTCTGCAGTGCCATCACTGATGTCAGTGACTGGGGTACATCAGTGACATGCAGATTAGCTCCTGTCTGAATATTTTTGATGTTGTGATTCTTCCATACTTTGTTAGAACATGCAAAGTAGCAAAAAACCCTACACAATCTAGAGTAGTTCATCGAGATTCTGTGCAATACTCCATCATTTTAGACAGCTCAAATGTATTCATCTACACATTAGAAAATGAGCTTTTGAGTGCACGACATGAAATTTTTGATTGACAGTGCTTTCGATGACAAATGGGTTTCATAAGAAATGCATTTATCATCTGATTTTTCTCATACCTTGTAAATTTTTTTCCTTACAAAAAAATTCAATTAAGGGAATTTCAGGACAATTACTTATCAAGAGAGTGCATTGCCAACAATTTGCATTGGTATTTGCATACTTTTTTCCCCAGTTTGCATTTGGAAGGCTTTTTTATCAACCATCTAGACTGGAAATTGCAAGAGAAAGCTTAGGCATTGCAAAGTATGCAAACACATCCATTTAATGACAAATAAATTTCACCTCAGCATCTTTGAAATACAGGCAGTGTGTACTTCTGAAAGAGTAAAGGTTCATGATGCTTGGAAAGAACACAATCCATAAAGTACTCCCTTCCCAATAGTAAGCAAAATGTATGTACACTCAGCTGCCTCCTGTCTAGAATATTTGAAGTCAGTGGAAACAGAGGTGCTGTCAGGTGTGAAGGGTCAGGTATGGCTGTTCCCTGGTTGTTGCTCCGTGGGGATTGAGCCGAGCCCAGCAGGGCTGGGTTGTTCAGGCTTGGCTTGGTGCCGTCATGAGGCAGCTGCAGGTTTCTCCTCAGGGAGTTGCAGAGTGCCCCCATCCTCAGGGCTGGGGAAAATCAGGGCGCTGAGACAGGAGAGGCACCTGAGGGGCTTCCTCCTGCTGCCAGCACTGTCTTGCAGGGAGTGGGAGCTCTGTGGCCTCAGGAACCTGCTGCTGGCTGTGGCACCTGTGGCACTGGGGAGCTGGCGCTGCGTGGGCAATTGTCAGGTTTAGCCTGGAGCTGTGCCCAGCTAGGGAGGGGGGCTGGGAGAAAGCAAGGAGCCCAAGGCACCAGACAGAAGGGAAGTCTCTGACCCAGTGCCAGCGTGTGCCACATGGAACCCTGGCTGGGAGATGGGGCTGCAGGCTGCTCCATGGCAGGGTAGCATGAAACCATAAGAACTGCTGCAGGAACTCAAGGGAATAGAAAGGGCTCTCTTGCACCTTTTGCCTCCATTCTCTGCCAGTCCCCAAATTGTGTCACGGTCCCAGAAGAGGTGTTTGTCATCCAGACTGCCAAAATGAAGACCTGTAAAATCCTAGCTATGCCTTGTGTTTAATGTGGTTTTATTTCATATTTATGTCAACACAGAAAGCAAGGAAAGAAGAAATGTGACTGCTTCCTACTATTGCTGTGTGAAGGCTTTTTTTAAAGGCTGGTCTTTTTCCACTCCAAGCTTGATTTTTTCTCTGCTTTTTTGATGTCTGCTGCATTGGGTGTCCTAAAGAGGGCTGGGTTCCTCAGCAGGGGTCTAAGGAGTTGGTGCTGATTCTGCTTTTTCTGAAGGTGTATCAAAGTGTGCTACCAAAATGACTATTTTCTCCACTGGAAAGCTTTCTCTCAATGATCATCAATACATGTATGTGTTTTAATCGTCTAACCAGATGGACTAACAAAAGCCAACACCCATAGAGGATTTCTGTTTGGTCTGTGCCTGTGAGAAGTGGGCTGTGTGCTGAAGAGGGAGAGGCAGAGTGGCAACAACACCAGGTGTGAGCTGTGAGGATGATGAGGGCTCAGAGCAGCCCCAGGTGTGAGCTGTGAGGATGAGGACGGGCCGGCTCCTGCCGGGGGCTGTTTTAGGGGGTTTGCCTCAGCTCACTTTTGTATGGAGCTGCTGGAGAAGAGGAGTTTATGGGCGTGCTCCCAGGGCTGTCTCATGGAAGGACGGTGAGAGCTTTGGACAGGGTCGGGGGGATCACCTGAATACGCACTTGGATGCCTGGAGCATTGCTCAAAGGAGGTGCCGAGGGACAAACCTTTGTGCCGGGAAGCAGCAGCCAAACAGGTGAGCCCATGTGCATTTGTAGCGAGGACTTTTCTTCCCCTTTTAAAGTTCGTCTTGCCAATCCCTCCCCATTGCTCCCCGAAAAAAAACCAAAAAAACAAAAAACAAACAAAAAAAAAAAAAACGGGGCTTATCAGGACAGAAGAAATTCAAAATGAGGGAAGCAGCTTCTCTTCCATTATTGTATGTGTTTGAACTGCGAGGTATTCCCATTCACTTGTGGTTTTGAGGTTATAGACTGAAGGAAAATCTGCCTTTTCCAGGGTGTTAGGGAATTTCTGTGTTGTATTTTAAATGGAAGGGGAAAAATATTGTTGTTGTATGATGGGTTTGACTGGACGGTTACCCCCCCCCCATTTTCATCATCCTAAGGTTTAAATGGAGGGGGCTGCCCTGTTGTTCCTCCTTGTAAAGGGTTTGGATTGAGGTAAAAATCCCCCTTTTACCATCATTTGAGGAAAGCCCCTTCTTTTCTGCTCTTCTAGGGGATGAAATTTAAGGAGAGAACACATTTATTTGCCCTCGTTGAAGTGAGGTGAGCACCTGAGTGTGGCGTCGGTTTCGGGGGTTGAACTGAAGGAAGCTGCAGCTCTCGCAGCGTTTGAAGGGTTGAAATCGGGGTGTGCCGCTGCCTTGGAGGGCGCTTCTTCTGCCCCTGGGCCGGCACCAAAGGTTCTGTGGCGGGCGCTGCTGGCATGGCCCGGGGAGCTGCTGAGGGGGAAGGGGAGTTTGGCGCGGCCGGGCTGCCGCGGGACCGCCAGAGCCGCGCCGCTGCGAGGCGTGCGGAGCCGAGGGGAGCTTTGCCGGGCCGGCGGGCGGGAGAGGCGGCGCGGCGCTGCGCCGGTGCCGGCCGGTGCCTGCCAGGAGCCGCGCTCCGCCCGGTGCCGGGAGCGCGGCTTTTAATTTTCGGAAGACCCTTGATGTAGTGGTTTTGAGGAGGTTTTTAGGAATGAATTGTATAGTTTTATTTTGTTCATAGTTGGTGTATGATAAGGGACGTAGTGTACTTCTTGATTGTTATGGTTCTTGGTTCAGGTGCTGATAAGGGTTTTTTTGGATTGAGTTTTGTTGGGTTTTTTTTTTTTTTGGTGGGATTTGTTGGATTTTTTTTGTTCTGATCTGTTTTGATTTCTTTTTGTTGGATTATTTAATAATTTATTATAAAAATATAATTTAAAATTATGTTTTTAAACTATTTTTTTTTAAGGTTTACAAGGGTTTTTATGGGTCAGCATGAAGTAGAGGGTAGGTTTTTAATTCTGCTGTGATTGCTTTTATTGGAGTTATTAGTGTTTGTTTTGGTGGGTTTGAGGTAGTGTCCTGTAGTTAATTAGTGAGGCTTTAATAATATTGATAATTGCATAATTGTTTATTATATTGTAGAAGTTTTATTCATTTGGTTTATTTCATAGTCGTGTATGTTTTGTTCTTGCAGAGACTTTGGGAGATATTTTTTATGGTTACATTTATCTTTGGTGTTCTTCATTGTAGTTAAGCAAGGGGCCACAGATCGGTGACTGCAGGAAATTGCCAGCGGGAGAGGCGGCCTTCTTCGTACCCGACGTGGATTCTCATCCCTGGACTTCTGAGAGATAAGTCGAGGGCTAGGACCCTGAGAGGGGATGAAAGTGAGGCGCTGAGAGGACTTTTTGAGGCAGCTTTGGAGATGGGGATGTGAAAGAGGTGGCCCCTTAGGCTACATAAAGGAAAGGTGTCATAGTGCTGAGGTGCTCAGGGCAGAGCAGTGCCCTTGCATTACGTGTCACTTGTCTGTCGTGCCTTCTGTGTCTTTTGGGCAGCATGTGTCTTTTGTCTTAGTCCTTTTGAAGCGATACACAGAATAAATAAATAGACTCCACAACCTGGTGTAGTTATGAAGTGGGTATGTATGTCAGTGCCTGACACAAGTGAGATAGCTCTCTGAAAACTTGTGCCCTGAGCCTCAGTCTGACCCACACCTTTATTCCCAAAGGTGTTCCATATATAACACGTTTCACAACCTTCCCATGCATATTCAACCCCTGGCCGCGCCTGTCCTGGCTTCTCATGCTAAATAGGTCCACACCCTTCTCGGCATGAGTGGTTTGCTGTGGTGGTCCTGCAAGGCTGTCTTGTGGTCTCTTGAGGCTGAAGATTGTGGTCTTCCTCATGACTGTACTTTTGAACTTTTCTCCTTTGCATGTGAGCTTTTGGTCTTTTGCTGCTTATCTGAGTACGTCTGTCAGTCTTGATGGGCTTGGAGACAGAGGAGCTTCTTTATCTGGGTTCTTTGCGTTCCTGGTCCCTTCGGTATTGTTCTTTATGCAAGAAGCTTTGGAAATTTGCATTTTCTTATGCCCTTTGTACCGTAGCAGAGGTTTCTTAACTAAAAGGTTAAAATTTAACATGTAACTCTACAAGCTAGAGTATAAATGCTTAATTCATTTTGTTACCTTAAGTGAACTCCAAAAATCTCTGGTTTACTTCCTCAGATCAGAGTACTTTTGATGGTAGCTAATATAAATCCTACAGTTATGCTTATAATGGGTACAATCAATGCAGAACAGGAGCTTGTGTTTTAGCACTGTAGATTAGAAATTTCTATTTAATATAGCATATCATTTCTACTACAACAGAGATATTTCACACAAGATCCTGTTCTGGGATATATGTAGTCATCCATATATGCTATAGGCTCCACCTGAGAGCATTTGAGCTTAGAATTTGGTCCTGAATTGGTATCTTGCATATATACTAAGAATTTACAGTGGGAGTGGGGAAGTTTGCATGGAGAGTTCTTTTGTTCTGCTGTATTCCTCAGAAATAAAATTGGTGGTGTTAAATATTTGAAAACATTACCTGCCATGAGTATGTATTATGATATACTCTAATGATGCAGTAGAAGCATTTTTCCTTGTGCTCTTGGCTTCCTTAAAAGCCACTAGATGAATATCACTCAGTGGATCAAATGAAGCAGATTGTTGCCTTAGCTGACTTCCACATTTGTTGTGGAAATTGGAGAGCATTGAATGAAGAAGGGATGATGCTGTAGAAGTAGAATGAATGCTGCCCTGAAGAACTGTAGTTCAGTCTTTGCCAGACAGTTCTAGCATATCACCTGGCAGATTATTGAAACCAATTTCTTTACAAAGTAGACCTGTTTGCTTGTTTGAAGACTAATGTCCTTCTCAACTACAGCTGTGAAAAGAGTCCATCTCTGTTCAGAACACATACATTGGACTTTTCCTATCTCTATGGATACACATCCATCCTCCACTTCTAGATTAAATGCATAAAGATAGAAAGAATATAATCTCCTGTTTTAAACGAATCAATTTAATAATTAAAGGAATTTATTAAATAAAATTGGAAAATCCACAAGCAAATCAGCACCGAGCCAGGCGACTGGTGCTGGGTGCACTGGGTCTGGACTAATGCAGCACCGTACCCTGGCAGTTCACAAGGTATTGATTTCACAGGGTCTTTTTTATACTTTTTCCAGACTTAGTGGGATTCTGGGGGGTGGGGGATTCCCTCCTGTTTCCTTTTGTCCTTTTTCACATATTCATGCATGTTCTTTTTTTGTGGTGCTTCTAAACGGAGGCTTTCCCAGAATACTCCTGGAATACTCCTGGAATAGGCACAATACTCTATCCTGTTAGACAGTAATCCCTTTGAATATCTTGTTCTGGCGACAAATATTCATCTTATCATTCAAGGCATATCTTCTAGACAGAATAATCCTTCAGAATAACCATCTTTTGAGACAGGAATTCATCCTGTGTATATTGCGCTTTCCCATCACTTGCTTCCATTAAAAAGGATACTGTATTTTTTAGTCCTGAGCATGAATTTATTCTAAATTATATATTACATCTCCCATGGCATGTTTATTCTCATTGAGAATGAGGGACATTGGCCGATGCTCTGAACACTCAGCTGAAATGAATATTAGCAAACCTTTTGCTCTGAGCACTGGGTTTAACTCCAAGTGGCAACTAAGCTCCACACAGCCTCTCACAGTGACCACTCTGAACACATACATGCCAATCTAGACCTAGTAGCAACTTGATAGATTGGGCTTTCACCTCTAATTTCCCAAAGGTATGGCACTGAAACATTCAGGTATGATGGCAATAGTGATGGAGACCACAGAAGCCCAGAACAGAGTTCTTTACTTGGTGCAGGTGCAACTCTGGGGCAGATGCTGGCAGGTGAAGTATCAATAGAAAGCATCAGCCTATAGGTAAGTTGTAACACAAGGTCTCAGCTTAATAAAACCTCTACTGAAGTTGGCCAAGCAATTTTGTGACTTTTTTGCCATCTGCAGCTTAGCTGCAGGCAGCTGTGTATGAAACTATTCTACAGCACATTAAATACAACAAGCACATTTCTGCTGACATGTTGTCTCATTACCAAATTTATTTCCATTTCCTGTATGGCCTCTGAAAATTAAGCTCACACTCTTTTTCAGTGTTTGATCATAAGAATACAAGTACCTCCCTTTACAAGGTTCAAGATTCTTCTCTAAAGTGCAAGATCTCCAAGGTGAAGGACAAAGCATTTAAAATTACGCAAATGCCCAGAGCAAGCATCTGTGACAGTTCAGAGCCTGAGACTGAAGCGTGTACACGGGAAGGACTTGGGTCCCAGCACGCCCAGGATACTGCCGAGCACACCCCTTGAGGGCGGTGTGACACAGGCATGGAGCAAAGGTTCCAGGGCCAAAGGGCGAGTTCTACACTCTGCCTTTTCACATCGGCACTGCAAGACATTCCTGGGACATCTACTGCCACGGGATTTATGGTTCTCTCCGGTAATATGGAAGCATCCCTCATTTCTTAATGAGTTTCCTGTGGGAAATAAGGTTGACTTTGGCAGTACAAAAGGCATTGAGCTGATATAGATTCCATCAGAAGATTGTGTTTATTTTTTAAGTATAATTCAAATATGTATCTGAGATACAATTTCTTTAATTTCTAAGAGCCCATACTAATTTTATATCACTTTTCCAAGGATTCCAGAAGCATCTCATTGAAAAAAAAAGGCAGTGCTTTAATTCTGCCCCAAACTTTGCCTGTTCTGCACTATCCCAGCTTGGGCACAATGTAAGGGGATAAATAAAGGTGAATGTGAGTAATCTCTGTGGTGGGTTTTTTGAACAAACCAATGAAGATGTGATAAGCAAATGGTATAAATAAACTCAATGGTTTTCACATAGGTATTATTTGTACAGACAGAGTTATTTTAAATTCATGCTTTAAACAAATGCCTGAAAGTTCTCATATGTCTGGCAGTTACCAACACCAGCTTCAACAATTGTTTAGTGTCCTCCAGAGCCTGCTCAATAATGCAAGTGCATCAGGGTGACATCCACCAGTATTAATTTATGTCGCTGGCATTTATTTTTTTACTGTATTTGTTATGTAAACTTTATATTACATTATTCCCAAAGACAGTCTTGAAAATAATGATTCTGTATTTCACTTTAAGCTTATTTAAAGATCAGCAGACTTTATTTCATCCCATCACAACAGAACATTTTATAGCCAAGATAACTAAGGTTTTCTTCATCACAACTGAACATGGCTTACTCATTCATTTTTGGCAAATGAGAGAAGTACAGGTTTATTAAAAAAAAATAGGCAGCTAAGCTTACATACTGTGTCAAAGCACAGAAAAGAACTTCCAAGCATCCTGTTGGAGGAAGACATAGTAGTATCTATTTGCCTGGAAAACATCGTATTTGGGACCAGCTCATCCATTTGATCAAAGAAGGAAAAACTGTTCAAAAGCACTTGAGTAACTCCAGAACCTAAAACTCGCTGGTACTATTTCTTGTGTTGCAAGGAGCTGTCGCAGTGCGTTTCGGGGGGAAACCCTCGGGGTGTCCCCAGGGGGCCCCCTAAGCTGTGAGTTCACTGGTAGCAGCAGGCAGGCAAGGAGACTCTACACAGCTTCTAAGGGTGCTCATTAGATGAGGGTTTATTGGGGGTCCTACCTCCGGAAGGCAGCATGGTTTCTGAGGGAGAGGGGGGGAAGGGGGAGTGAGGGGGAAAAGGGGAGGGGGAGAAAGGGGCTGAGAGAGCAAGGGCCACGAGAGCCAGCTAAGAGAGAGAGCCTCGTCCCCCCAGCACACTTAACAGGGAGATTCAAAGGGGCGTGGAACAGATTGGGCCAATGGGATTACTAAAGCAGGGACTAATAAAAAAAAAGGTGAGCTGGACAGGAGCAAACGCAGATCCAAACCAAGGTGGCTAATCGTACGTTCTCCGTTTATTGTTTATACACATTAGTTTATATACACTTCCAGATAGTTTACAATCGTGAGCACACTCTCATTGGCAAGCAAACACTGTCCTTGTCTTAAGGTGGCTGAAGTTTCACACTTCAAACCTGTACTAATTCACTCCTGGATAGCTCAGTTCACAGTGGCACACCTTAACATAATTTCTGACTGCGCCACAAACTTATTCTTAACTGCGCCATAGGCTTCAAGGCCTCACTGAGGCCCGTATCTGAGGCCTAGGCTGGGGTAGCTCAACCCTCGCTCTAAACATATAAATCATGAACATACAGATCGTGACCTCTTTCTCTCAGAAATTCTTCTACAATTCCCCCTTTTTCTTTTAGAGCTACCCAGACTGATTCAAAGGCGTGGCTAGTTACTTTCCGTATGCATTGTAATAAACACGGTATAAAGACTAGAATAAGTATCATAGTAAGAAAAATTACAATACCAAAATGAACTAATTCTATGAACCATCCAGTAAAACCTAAATAATTGAGCCAGTCAGCAAACGGAGAGTTTACAATGAGTTTCTTCATATTGTCCTTCAGTTGCGTTAATTGTTTATAGATTGATCGAGAGTGGTCAGACAAATTCATGCAACACATGCCTTCAAATTCTTCACACCCATGTCCTTGTGCTAAAAGAGGAAAATCAATGGCAGCTCTGTTTTGCAGAACTGCATGACGAACGTCATCCACATCAGCGGCAAACTCACTTAACATTTTAGATGTGATATTAATTTGTTCTCCTGTCCAGCAGGCCAGGGTTTTCAATTGTGTGAGAGCTTGAGCTGACGCAACCCCTGGGGTGAAAAGTGAGGCTAGTATTACAGATGTGCGCCCCCAAAATGGTACGTGGTCATTACAGTGGGGATCCAGTTGCAGAGCACTTCGTTTGGCTCGTCGAGGCTTCTGGGGCAATCCTACAACTTGATGGATGGTGGGAGCAGTGTTAATTTACCAATGTAACATGGGCCTCCCATAGCTTTGTGAGGCACTGCAGACCAGGCTCTATCCCCACAAATGAGGAAAGTTCTTGGTGGTAGTTTTCTTGCAACACTTTTTGATGGTATCACAGAGTGTGTCCAATTATTAAAATATTTTGAATAGTTATAATATAATTGGGATCTGGGAGACAACCAAGTGTTGCCATCATGTGGCTGATGTCCATTTTGTGTTGGTTTCATAGCATGAGGTCCAAATATCAAACAGTAATTTCCTGGGACAGAGGCCAAAAGATCAAATTATTGGGGTGGAATACTAACAACTTTAAGATTTTGCACAACTGCAGCAGCTTGTGCTCCCAGAACACTTTTTGGGTCTATTTTGGCTTGGGTCCAATTTTTGAATTCCGCCATGGAACTCAGTGGAACTCCAATTAAACAAGTACGAAAAGGACTAGCTGGTGTGGTTAAAGACAGGCAGAACGAATCCTGCCCAGTTTGATTGGCTGAAGTGACCCACATGTTTTGTCTCTTGTCAACATCAAGGATTCCAGATACTTTAATTATAAAGACACTACCTAACAGAAACACTGTGACCCACCACATATTTTTCCCATTTGTGATTGCTCTATTTAACGTGAAAGAAACAAACTTATCTCTAAACTTAATTTTAAATACAAACTAGAACTTATATTAAACTTAATATTATAATTATCTAACTTAATTTCTAATACTCTAAAGAATTAATTTTCATCAGAATTGGACTTGTCATGGGATGTTCCAGGTAAATCGTTGTCGTCAACGTTGTTATCACGGTTGGCTGGAATCTCTGCCTGTGGACATGCATGGGTAAATTTGCTCGGCACCCAAACTGGACCAGTACCTGTTGAGACACACATATAACCTCTACCATTAAACAACACAGGACTTGGCCCTTGCCATTCACCTGTTTGCATGTCCTTGTGATAAACATAAAGTCCTGGAATTGCTTGTGGTCTTCCCTCTTTCACCGCTTGGTGGTGTATTACAACTGCAGGTTCTTCTCTACCTTCTGCTAAACACAAGTAATTTAGGGTAAAGAATACTTTCAACAACCAATTAGATACATCAATCTCATCATTCTGCTTTTGTTTTGCTAGATATTCTTTCAGGGTACGATTGGCTCTTTCTACAATAGCTTGACCTGTAGAGGAGTGAGGGATCCCTGTGGTATGTTTCACCCCCCACTTCTGCATAAATGTAGCAATTTGTTGACTGACATAAGATGGAGCATTGTCAGTCTTAATTTCTACAGGTACACCCATAACTGCAAAGCAGGCAAATTAATGCATTTTCACATGCAGAGCCTTTTCCCTTGTCTGTGCTGTTGCCCAAATGAATTTTGAGCAGGTATCTACAGTGACATGGACAGATTGCAGCCTACCAAACTCTGGAACATGAGTGACATCCATCTGCCACAATTCTAAAGCTTTCAGACCCCTTGGATTCGTGCCCAGTCTGAGGCCAGGCCTGTGGATATTCTCAGTTCATTCAGAGAGAAAAAGAGAAGGTTTTCTAACCAGGCAAGAGCCTTGGAGACAGTTGGGAAAGAATGTAAATAATTCTCTAATCTATCTTGTTATTCACATTGTTTATAGATATGTTCTGCCACTGTGCATCATTCACTGCACACCAGTGGGGTGAGACATTTTTACTCTAAGACCAATGAAATTAGTCTGCATGATGTTCCCTATAAATAGAGCGGTGCATTTGAAATAAATCAGTGTTCATTCTCTTGCCTTTGACTTGGAGTCTTCTCATTACTGTCCTGTTCTACAGCAACACAGGCCCATAATGACTACATTGAGGACAGGCACAGACAATCCCTTGAGCATCATTCAGGGGGATCTGAAATTGCCGGTGCATGACTCTCTCATTGAACAGGAAAAACACTCATTCATGCAGAATCATTGCTGAATCAGGTTGGGACTCCCCCTTTTTCTTTTGACATTGAAAAACAATGGCAAGTGGACAGACATTGCAATTTTTTTTTTCTTTTTTTTCCTGAAACTCGAATCAGAGCTCTTTGTTGTTCAGAGGTACAAACTCAAATGCTGTTGGAGCCATGGAGCCATGGCAGAAATGGTTGTAGATCATCCTTGGTAATTCTTTGACAAAGCAGCTGCAATGATGTGTCCTTGCTGTTGCAGGGTGTCCTGAATGGCTGCTGTGAATGCTGCAGCTTGATTGCTTTGCTCTGCCCTCGTGGCTCTGACAAGCATCTCGTCGACTGGACAGCCTTGAGGAAGGGTGGCTAAAAGAGTTCTCGTGTGTGAGTTAGCATTTTCAAAAGCAAGTGAGCGAAACAAATGATCTTGAACATCTGCTGGTACATCAGGAGCATCTTTTAAAGCAGCTGACAACCTGTCAATGAATTGTCCATATGGTTCTGTGGTTCCTTGCTTTATGGTTGTATAAGGTGCTGGCTTTTTCTTATCTGGTACTGAAAGCAAGGCCTGCTGTGCCAGCTGTTGTGATAATTGATGCATTTCAATTGGGTAAGTTAGTTGTACTCTGTCGCATATGGTCCATGCCCAGTCAGCATATCTGGCTGGATTCTATACAAAGGATCTCCCACAACTGCATGTTTGTTGGTTTCCTCAATGGTCAGCCTTCTCCATTTCCTTTCAAACATGAGAAACTGTGAAGGTGTCAGCAACAAGGATGCAATGCTAGATGAATCGGCAGGACAAAGAACATCTGCTGTAAATACATACTGAATTATGTTCCTTGCAGCCTCTGATCTGATACCATAATTTGTGACTGTCTGTTTGGCTGACTGAAGAATTTTCCATTCGTGTGGCTCCCAAGTAGCATTGTGGTCTCTTACAACGACAGGACAGGCTAACGATTTGGCAGCGTCCCAGTCCCCATCTAAAATAGCATTTTTCACCACTGAAGCCCACTGGGACTGCATTGGATTTTGCAAAACAGCTGGTAATGTCAGTTGTTGCTCAGAGGAAGAGTCCTCCAACTGAGTTGGCTGAGCTGAGAGGTTGGCAAGCTAGGCTATGTTTTGCTGTAAAGTATTTGTTTTTAGTGTTTTATGTTTTGATCGCCTCCTGTTACGATTATTAAAATTGGGAGGGTTTGAATCTGATTCGTCTGTGTCAGAGTTCGATAGAAGTGGGCAGTGTTGGGCAACCTCTGTGTGACATGAACGGACTGCTGCGGGCTGTACTGCTATTGTCTGTGTGGTTGCTTCTACCATTCCACTGCTGTGGCCAGGTTCAAAACCGCCCCACCACGTGCGGGTCTCTGCCGGCAGCGCCAGCTGCGGGGTGGGCCACCCCCGGGTGGGCATGGCTGCAGTGGTGGCCGCACCTCCTGGGGGTGCAGGGGTGGCGCCGCCTCGCTCCTGTCGCCGCCCTGGTCTCCGCTCTTGTCTCCGCCCAAGTGTTCGGTCATCTGAGCTAGCCCCGTTTCGTCATCAAGTCTGCCTGTCTCCTTGAGTTTCACCCCACCCCAGGAGTGGGGTGGCTGGCTTACTTCCTGTTGCCCCTCATTCTGCCTGGCAGCTGGCTGAGTCACTTCTGCTGCTTGTACACGGTTTTCCATGCGGGCCACTACTTCCTGCACGGTCGCACTGACCAGAGCCCTTTGTCCGCACATCGGCTGCATAGTATGAACACCAAGAAATTTCTCGACCCGAGATGGCTTCGGAATTTCTGTTTTTTCAACCATGGTTCCCTCAAACGCCTGAATTGCTGCCTCGGCTGCCCGTTTTTTGGCGGACATACTTTGCAAGGTTCGTAAAACTTTCTTTGCAACTGCTCCAAACTCTAACACGGTCTTTTTGTCCCTTCCACCCTCCACAGCTGAATTCCAAAGCAGCTGCCCTATTTCTTGCACTCTGTCTCGCTCAAGAGGAGTTAGGGCTTCTGCAATTTGCCCTTATTTCTTGCCCATAGGGCTAATTGCTCTAAATCAGTGTCCTTTATCTTTCCCCTCTCTTTGAGAGGATATGAACCAGAAGTCGCAGAACCTCATCCCAATCTGTATCCATTCTGAGTGCCTTTCACTATCTTGACTCGCGGCTTACCTTCCAACCACTGCGGGGCGCTCTGTATCTTCCAAACGACACAGCGTGACACCGCTCCAGCCACCTTGCTCCATTTCGTCCACCTCCGCTGCGCAGCTATTACATCTCTGCGCGTGGGCAATGTGTGAACACCAGAGGCTACCACTGGTTTCCCGTCACGAACAAGGAAAAAACGATCTGGAAACCTTTCTCAGGAGGCTTCAGTGCTCTGGCATCCCAATCCTCGTCACTTTAAAAGTGATTTGGGATCTGAGCTCCCCGTTGCTCCCTCCTGCAAGTGATTTGGGGGCCGTTTCCCATCACTGTCATAGAAGTGACAGTCGTTATTAATTGAATGATTTTTTGAAACTCATCTGAGACTTCCTGTCCCTGTTCACGGGTGCCACATAAAGCAGGGACTAATAAAAATAAAAAGGTGAGCTGGACAGGAACAAACGCAGATCCAAACCAATGTGGCTAATCATACATTCTCCGTTTATTGTTTATAGACAGTAGTTTATATACACTTCCAGATAGTTTACAATCGTGAGCACACTCTCATTGGCAAGCAGACATTGTTTGTTCCTGTCTTAAGGTGGCTAAAGTTTCATGCTGCAGACCTGTACTAATTCACACCTAGATAGCTCAGTACATTGTGTTATACCTTAACATAATTTCTGACTGTACCACAAACTTATTCTTAACAGCGTCATAGGCTTCAAGGCCTCACTGAGGCCCGTATCTGAGGCCCAGGCTGGGGTAGTTCAACCTTCACTGTAAACATATAAATCATGAACATACAGATCATGACCTCTTTCTCTCAGAAATTCTTCTACAACAAACCACAATAACATAACTATACATCAATAAAGCTTCTCTTAACATACACACAATATTCATCCCTGAATTGTGTGATAAATTGATGTGATTTGTGCTGAATAAGTTGTACTTTTATCAATAATTTGGGAAAATAATTGGAAAAGTATATGTGATTAGTGTTATGAAGCAGATGGGTTTCTTCAAGAATACATGTGGAAAGCAGGATGCAGGAGTTGGATTCGGTCTTGGGAATGGAGGAAGTCAGGAACGGACTCCCAAACCAAAATTGGCATCAAATGAAGTTAAAAGACAACTCCCAGAGCAGGAATGACCTTGAATATGAATAAAATTGGGACCATTCCAGATAGGGAACCTAAAATAGTGGTCTTATCTAGGAAATAATAAGGCTCAATTGGAACATAATGCATCAAGCTCAATGTGCATGTGGAACCTGCCAGGTCATTCAGAGGACAGCGAGGGAGACCTTCAGCCTTCCTCCAAGAAGACCCCTGAAGAGACCAGAAGATCCCATAGCAACAATGGGAGCATGCGCTGTGCAGTAGCGTGACGTACATTTCAAGAATCGAAAATAGGAGGAACTACTGATTAATATGTATTAGCATACAGTATATAAGTTGTGTTTGGATCCTTTGTTTCTTGTACCGGTGGCAGGGTGGAAAGCCCTCCCCGTACCTTGACTGGTTTCACTTATGCTTTATCCGAACCACTGCCAAATAACTCTTTGTAACCACTTCATTATATTTGATTGTATTATTATAATTTTATACCTCAATTAAAAATTGCTGCTGAATTTCAATCTTGTGATTTATGAAATTGGACATATGGGACCCCATTCATACCAATTGTGAGATCCAATCATCACATTACTCATCTATAACAGAGGCCTTCTCTAAAATCCATGCTGCCTTTGAAAATGCAAGCATATGGGAATTACTGTTTTTCTTTAATATTGTACTATCAGTTTGCACTGCCAGTGGTCCCTAAACTGAAAGAATCTAAACCCATATGTTTTCTGGTCTCTGCAGCCACTGTCATTTAATAAACCTATAGAAGGATCACATTTTTTTTAATAGTTTCCAGCAGATTTTTTTTGTCACTCACGCATAATTATGTCCAGGAAAAAAAATCAGGCATGATCGGAAAGACAGATATAGCTAACATGCTACCATAATAAATTAAACCAAGTTAAAAAATATCAATTCCCTTCTTTCTTAAATGTAATGACCCATTTCTGAGATTCCAATAGCAGAAATGAGGCCTAAATATATTGAGATAGTGAAGTGGAAGGATAAGATGCCACAAGGGATGTAAAGCTCTCCTTCCACTTCCTGTGTGTGCTAACACCCTCACAGCATGACTATGTAATTTCAAAATATTCACTTCCTGCCTCCTCAGCTGCCTCTGCCCAGATTCTCACCCTGCAGCCCTTGGTTTCTGCCTGCCAGCTTCCTGTTTCCCATGCTCTGGCTTCTGGTTCCCATGGTGACATGGGGACTGGGAGTACGGTGCCAGGAGGACTGGAGGTGGTGGAAGATAACAATTTGCCTTTCCTAGCCCCAGTCATCTATGATGCAAGGGGAAAACATCCGAGGTGGGAACCCCTGTTATATCAGAGCATCAAGGAACTCTGCAAAGCACAGTGTGAATTTAGCTGGAAAAGTGAATTTTTTAGGAGCCTTTAGCCTTTTAAAAGCAACATTCACATCAAACACACTGGTCCCTGCAGATTTAAAACAGCTTTTCACTTGCTTGCTCCCTCCATCTGAATACAAATTGTGGCAATGCACGTGGAAGAGGTTAGTAGGGGATGTCCTTCCACAGCTTCTGCAGAACCCTGAATGCTCCACCGATGCAGATGAAAACTATATCACCCTTGGTCATCTGGTTGGTGAGGGTGATTGGGAACAGGTGCAGAAACAGGCAGGGGGGATTCCAAGGGAAGTTTTAGATCAAGTTAAAGATGCTGCAGAGAAAGCTTTCTTTACCATGCCATCCACAGATCCAATCCAACCCTATATTTCTATTAAGCAGTCTTTTTCAGAGACATTTATAGACTTTGCGGATTGAGTTTGTGCTACTGTAGAAAAAAGAGTCAAAAACCTTGACATACAAGAACAGTTGATACTAGAAATAAGTCTCCAGCAACACCAACGAAGCATGCAGAAAAGTCATCCTATCTCTCCCTTCGACTCCAATTCCCACCCTGGACCAACTTATTGAGGAGTGCACCAAGAAAGCCATGATTATCGTAGAAGACACCCTGAGGAAGCCAGATGTGCGGGAACAGAGAGCAGCTCCAGCAGCTGTTACCCAAGGGAATCAACCACCTAAGAGGAGATGCTTCCACTGCCATCAAGGAGGACATTTTATAAGTCAGTGCCTCTTCAAAGGAAGGGTGCCACCAGATAGGGGAGGGGCAGGGAAGCTTCCCAGCCCCAAAAAAAACTAAGTGTGGAGCGCAGGTCTACCCCGTGCATGGATAAAAATGGGGCAGGCCATGGGGGGGTCACTGACAATAATGCCAGTGCTCAAGTAATAACCTCAGATAAAAGAGAACCTTACCGGTTGCGACTAACTAATCCTATTTCCTTTCCTGATCAGGACTGGCAAGTAGTCACTGCTGCGCCTGGACTTCTCCCTCACATCCATCAGGTGGAGACTTATAAGCTCTCCCCATCTTTAAACTGCAAGTACCTTGTTATTGTGGACACCAAGCACACTCCCCTTGAGATTGAAATCGCCCCAGGGATCCTGTCACTTGATCCTGAGCGATTCAGTCTCATGGCACGCTGTGTCCATCCCCCCCTCTTCCTGCCGGAGGGCCAGGTCATTGTGCAGGCCATTCCAGTGCCTTACACCCTTTATGATGACTTGGACCTTTCTGTTTATTTCACCAAAGTGCTTGGAGAGGACAAGCCCCTCGTGTGGTGTGACCTTAAAAGTGGGGGGCATTCCATCCAGTTACAAGGGATGATGGACATGGGGGCAGACGTGACGGTCATTCCTCCACACAAATGGCTGTCACAGTGGGAGCTAAAAAGTGTACCCAGTGAGGTTCTGGGTGTTGGGGGCACCCAATTAGCTAAAAGATCCAGGAACATTGTACAAATTGAGGGGCCGAATAGGCAACTGGCCTCTATACACCCATTCGTGTTGAATTCCAAGTTCACCCTGTGGGGGACAGATGCCATGTCTCAATGAGGGGCCAAATTGGAACTTCCAGGCCCTCAGGATTTTTAGTGGCAGTCACTGAAGAGCACCCTACCCCTAAGCTAAATTGGCTGACAGATACACCAGTGTGAGTAGAACAGTGGCTGCTGAACAAACAGAAATTAAGTGCACTCACTCAGATTGTTGAGGAGGAGTTGGCCAAGGGTCACATAGTTGAAACCAACAGCCATTGGAACTCCCCAGTCTTTGTCATCAAAAAGTCGGGGGGGAATAAGTGGCGTCTCCTCCATGATTTGAGAAAAATCAATTATGTAATTGAGGACATGGGGTCTCTCCAATCAGGGATGCCATCCCCTTCAATGCTTCCCCAAAATTGGTCATTGGCTGTCATTGATATAAAAGATTGCTTTTTTCAAATTCCCCTTCACCCAGATGATGCTCTGTGCTTTGCTTTCTCTGTGCCCTCCATCAACAGAGAAGCTCTCATGAAGTGCTACCACTGGAGAGTATTGCCTTAGGGCCTCAAATGCTCTCCTACAATCTGCCAGTGGTATGTTGCCAGAGTCCTGTCCCCAGTGCGTGCTAGAGCGAGAGATTGCATAATATATCACTATATGGACGATGTTCTTGTTTGTGCCCCCGATGACAATGTGCTTGCAGGAGTGCTTGAGTACACTATCACTGCCTTGGCAGTGGCTGGATTTGAGTTGCAAAAGGAGAAAGTACAGAAGCTGCTGCCTTGGAAGTATCTGGGTCTCGAAATTTCCAAACGGACCATCAAGCCCCAGAGGGTTCTCATAAATGACAACCCAAAGACCCTGAAGGACCTCCAACAGTTGTGTGGATCTTTGAAATGGATCAGGCCCTGGCTGGGACTTACCATGGGGGATCTGTCTCCCCTCTTCAACTTGTTTAAGGGGGGAGAGGGGTTAGATTCTCTGAGGGCCCTGACCCAGGAGGCAAGGACAACGCTCGGGAAGGTGAAATCCACGCTGGCAGGCCTGCA
This sequence comes from Anomalospiza imberbis, assembly GCF_031753505.1. Classification (NCBI taxonomy): domain Eukaryota; kingdom Metazoa; phylum Chordata; class Aves; order Passeriformes; family Viduidae; genus Anomalospiza; species Anomalospiza imberbis. The sequence continues at coordinate 26,488,328 of NC_089690.1, forward strand.
AGCCCATCATTGCCGTGAGGGCCTTCCCTTCTGTTACATTAACCTAGGTAAGTTGCCACACCTTCACGGGCTCATTTTTCAATGGGACACGGACCAGAAAGACCCCCTCTTAATTACAGAGTGGGTGTTCCTCGGTCATCAGTTGTCCAAAAGCATCACGCAGCCACAAGAGCTGATGGCTCAGCTGATCATAAAGGCTAGAGTCCATCTGTGACTGTTGGCAGGGTGTGACTTCATGTGTATCCATGTCCCCATCAAAACATCAACTGGGAAACTAACCAAGGAGACCTTGGAGCACTTGCTGCATGAAAACGAGAATTTGCAGTTTGCTCTGGACAGTTTTCCAGGCCAAATTTCTATCCATCACCTGGCTCACAAATTGTTCAACACTGAGTTTAATGTGATTCCAAAAGAAATCCAAAGTAGACGCCCATTAAAGGCCTTGACAGTTTTTACTGATGGGTCCGGAGGGTCCCACAAGTCAGTTATGACTTGGAAAATCCTCAAACTCAGCAGTGGGAAGCCAACGTTAAAATTGTAGAGGGCTCTCCTCAAGTTGCTGAGTTGGATGCAGTTGTTAGGGCCTTTGAGAAATTCCCAAAACCAATTAATATTGTTACCGATTCAGCTTACATAGCAGGAGTGGTGTCCAGAGCAGAACATGCCGTTTTGAAAGAAGTCTCCAATCCAGTCATTTTTGGCTTGCTCTTGAGGCTCGTATATCTAGTTTCCCACTGAGAGCAACCCTTTCTTGTGATGCATGTGAGGTCACACACCGACCTCCCCGAGTTCATCAGTGAAGGGAACAGCAGAGCAGGCACCCTAGCTGCCCCTTTGTAGCTGGCTGACCAGCCTACCATCTTCCAACAGGCCAAGCTTAGCCATCAGCAATTCCATCAAAACGTTCGTGGTCTGATCCGCCAATTCCACCTGAGGCGTGATCAGGCCAAAGTGATTGTGGCCACATGCCCAAACTGTCAGGAGTCCTCCTTACTATCATTGGGTTCAGAAGTAAACCCAAGAGGACTCTGCAGTTGTGAGGTGTGGCAAACTGATATGACCCATGTGCCTGAATTCGGGAGGCTGAAATACGGACACCTTCTTGGGAGCAGTTTTTGACTTAGCCCATGCAGGGGAAAAGGCCTCAGATGCACAGAAGCATCTTGTGCAGGCCTTTGCGACCTTGGGGGTCCCCAAAACCACTAAAACAGATAATGGCCCAGCCTATACATCCAAGGCTTTCGGTGAGTTTTTGCAGGAATGGGAGTTCAACATTGGACTGGGACATCGCACTCCCTCATTGGCCACGCAGTGATAGAGAGGAACCATCAAACACTCAAAAAAATCCTCACCCACCAGAGAGGAGATGTCCAGGTCTTGTCACTGCAGCACAGGTTGTGTAAAGCTTTGTTTACTATCAACTTTCTTAACTGTTCTTTTGACAACACAAACCCACCACTCCTGAGGCATTTTTACCATCACCAACAACTGCCAGTCGAGGAAAGACCTCCTGTTATGGTGAAAAATCCAGACTCTAAAGAGATCCAGGGTCCCTTTAAATTAGTGACATGGGGCCATGGTTATGCATGTTTGTCCACACCCTCAGGAGTAAAGTGGATCCCCAAGAAGTGAGTGAAACCATACACTCCCACAAGAGAGGAAACTGAGTCAGAAATTGTCCCTTTAAATCCCCAAAATAACCCCATCAATGATGCAGTTGCATCAAACCGAAAGCGCTGCAAGGGAGGAGGAAGACCCTGACCCTTTTTCCCAGCACATGGTGTTTGGTTGCCTTTATTTCATGGTTATGTTGTCATTTTTCCTAGACATCCACCTGACCAGCTATGAAGATTCAAGAATTGGGGCCAGTCAGGCTGGATGCTTTCTGTTGTAAAAGACATTAGTTGCTTTATAGTTGTTATACTTTTAGTTTCCTTAGTCTTTGGAATCCTAAAATGAGTTATTTCCACTGCCACTGCCAACCCATCCTCTTCAAAGACTGCGATAGCTGCTACCACCACAGAACAAGAGTGGTAGGAAGAAAGTGCCCCTGAAAGCACAGAAGTTTAAAGAACTAAGTTCCAGGATAGAGTTGGTACCTCTCCTCAGCTGTTTTTTCAACTTTATAAAACAAAAAACAGGGAGATGTGGTAGTCTGTTATTTTACAGTTTGTTCTTCTGTAGTATGTTTTGATATTCCTTGTTGTAAGTTTGTAATGGTTCAGTCCTGAGTTGTTTACCACAGTTTTCCCCACCAAAATGTATATCAATCCACATGTCAATCCACCTGTATACCTCCCTTGTTCCCTTGTCTTACCCCTGTCTGTCAAAGATAGCACACTCCTTGGGTTCGGAAGTGTTCCCTGTCTTTCATCCCTTCCTCAGAGGAGAATTGGATTGTAAGGTTTGTTCTCTCCCCATGTTGGCTTCTATTGGGGAGCCCTTACCCTGCACCCCTCCCCTAATTCCCTCCTTGGTCAAAGGTTGTGTCCTCTCCGTGTTCCCCCTATCCATTAAATGTAGTCCCTTCAGGTTAGGATTTGTCACTTGCTCTGCCCCCACTTCAAGATTAAATCTTTGGAGATTCAGACAAGTGTCCTTCCCTTATTCCTTTGCCTTGGTTTCTTCGTGCTCTGTGCCTCTGCGGTGCTACCCACGCCGCAGCAATCACCCCCACCCACAACAGTCTTGGCAGAGACTTGGGAGCGTCTACTCGCATGTCTGCCCTCCGGCCACAAGTGGGACAGCTAGTTGGTGAACCTCCATTCCATGGCCGCTGTGAGCCAGACGCAGTCAGGCAGACCAAAGTGGACATTGGGTGGACATGGCAACAGAGGACCAAGCATTCCTTACAGCCTCAGACGCCACCTCTAAGCAGATACCCAGAGCCTGGGAAAATGACCTCCTTTTCCCATGGAAAATGACCTCTCTTTGCAGCCACTTGCACTGGCCCCATTCTGGCGTCCTGACCTCCAAATCTGCAACCTTTGCAGGATTTCTCCAAAACTAAAGCCTACAGAACAGAAGACCAAGCATTCCCTTACAGCTCCAAACACCACCTCTAGGCAGATACCCAGAGCCTGAGGAAATGATTTCTTTTTCCTATGGAAAATGGCCTCTCTTTGCAGCCACTCGCACTGGCCCACAGTGGTGTCCTGACCTGAAAATTTCCAAACGTTGCAGGATTTCTCCAAAACTACAGATGCCAGCAACTAGAAACCTAGCAGCCCAAGTATGTGAACTGATAAGAGAAACACCTGACGCAAGAAGCTCATCTAGAGCCAACACTGCTCCAGTCTCTCACACAAAGAATTCCAGACAATATAAAAATGATGATATGACTGATCTTGAAGAAACCTCAGGAACCTATTTACATGAAGAAAGCAAGGTGTGCCACGACCAGAAATAGATGAGCCCTGCATCTAGTGATGTAGAGGACAGGGACAATCAGATCTATTGGACTGTGTAGATCCGATGGCCTGGCACATCTGACCCACAAAAATATACAGCTTTAGTTGACACCGGTGCCCAATGTACCCTGATGCCATCAAGGTACGTAAAAGCCAAATCCATTTCTATTTCTGGAGCAAGAGGATCCCAACAGCTGTCTGTATTGGAGGCCAAAGTGAGTTTAACTGGGAACGAGTGGTAGAAACACCCCATCGTGACTGGCCCAGTGGCCCCATTCATCCTCAGCATAGACTACCTCAGAAATGGATATTTCAAAGACCAAAAAGGACATAGTTGGGCTTTCAGGATAGCTGCTGTAGAGACAGAAGACATCAGAAAACTGAATACCTTACCTAGTCTCTCAGACGACCCCTCTGCTGTGGGACTGCTGAGAGTTGAAGAACAAGTACCAATTGCCACAGCAACAGTACACCGTTGGCAATATCGTACCAGCAGAGACTTTGTGATCCCCATCCATGAGATGATTCATAAACTGGAGAGCCAAAGAGTGGTAAGCAAAGCTTATTCACCTTTCAACAGCCCTATGTGGCCAGTGCATAAGTCCAGAAGAGAATAGAGACTGATGGTACTGTGGCCTGACTGAGGTTACACCACCACTGAGCGCTGCCGTACCAGACATGTGGGAGCTTCAGTACGAGCTGGAGTACAAAGCAACAAAGTAATACGTGACCATTGATATTGCCAACGCCTTCTTCTCCATTCTTTTGGCAGCAGAATGCAGGCCTCAGTTTGCCTTCACCTGGAGGGGAATGCAGTACACCTAGAAGCGACTGCCCCAGGGGTAGAAGCACAGTCCCACCATCTACCATAGACTGATCCAGACTGCACTGGAAAAGAGTGAGGCTCCCGAACATCTACAGTATATTGATAACATCATTATATGGGGGAGGTCTTAAAAAAAGGAGAGAAGATTATCCAATTTCTGCTGAAAGCTAGTTTTACCATTAAGCGAAGTAAGGTTAAGAGACCAGCTCAAGAAATTCGGCTTCTAGGAGTCAAGTGACAAGATGGACGTTGTCAGAGCCCGACAGAGGCAATCAACAAAATCACCACTGTGTCTCCACCTACCAACAAGAAGGAAACACAAGCTTTCCTAGGTGCCATAGGCTTTTAAAGAATACACATTCCTGAGTACAGCCAGATTGTGAGACCTCTCTACCTAGTCACCTGCAAGAAGATCAATTTCCACTGGACCCTGAACAGCAACAAGCCTTCACCCAGATCAAGCAGGAAATCACTCATGCAGTAGCCCTTAGCCCAGTCAGGATGGGACCAGAGGTGAAGAATGTGCTCTACTCTGCAGCCAGGAACCATGGTCCGTCCTGGAGCCTTTAGCAGAAAGTGCCTAGTGAGACCCAGGGTTGACCACTAGAATTCTAGAAGCCGGAGTTATAAAGGCTCTGAAACAAATGACACTCCCCCAGAGAAAATCTTAGCCACTTATGAGAGAGTTCAAGCTGCCTCAGAAGTAATTGGCACCGAAACGCAGCTGCTTCTAGCACCCCGGCTACCAGAGCTGAGGTAGATGTTTAAAAGAAAGATTCCTTCCCCACATCATGCCACCAACACCACATAGAGCAAATGGATTGCCCTCATCACCCAGCATGCCCGTACTGGAAATCTGAATTGCCCTGGGATTCTAGAAATTATAACAAACTGGCCTGAAGGATAGACTTCTAGATTATCTTCTGAAGAAGAAGAGGAGAAAGTGGCATGTACTAGAGAAGCCCCACCGTATAATAAACTACCAGATACTAAAAGACTATATGCTCTTTTCACTGAAGGTTCACGCCAAATTATAAACACTAACCAGAAATAGAAAACTGCAGTGGAGCCCCACATGACAAATTACACAAACTACCGAGGGACAAAGTAGATTGAGTCAAGTTGCAGAGCTTAAAGCCGTCCAGCTAGCTTTAGATATTACCGAATGAGAGAAGTAGCCAAGGCTCTATCTCTACACCGACTCATAGATGGTAGCTAATAGTCTGTGGGGATGGCTAGATTGCCGGAAAAAGACCAAGTGGCAGCATAGAGGGAAACACATCTGGGCCACTGAAATTTAGCAGGACATTGCCACCCAAGTAGAGAGGCTGACTGTGAAGATTTGACACGTAGAAGAGCATGTACCCGAGAGTCAAGCTAATAAAGAACATCACAACAATGAGACAGTGGACCAAGCTGTCAAAGTGAAAGTATCACAGGTAAATCTAGACTAGCAGCACAAGGAGAATCATTCCTAATTCATTGGGCCCATGATGCCTCTGCTCATCAGGAAAGAGATGCACCATACCAATGGGCCCGTGACCAAAGGGTGGACCTTACTATGGACAACATCTCACAGGTCATTCACAACTGCGAGATCTGCGCTGCAATCAAACAGGCCAAGCAGATGAGGCCTCTGTGGTACGGTGAGCAATGGTTCAAGTACAGGTATGAGGAAGCCTAGCAAATTGACTACATCACGGTTCCCCAAACCCACCAAAGCAAGCTCTATGTTCTAACGATAGTAGAAGCAACCACAAAATGGTTGGAAACCTACCCTGTGCCTCATGCTATTGCCCAAAACACCATCTTGGGCCTAGGAAAGCAAGTCCTGTAGAGACATAGCACCCGAAAGAATTGAGTTGGACAACAGAATCCATTTCAAGAACAGCTTTATGAACACCTAAGCCAGAAAACATAGTATGGAATAGATATATCATATTCCCTATCATACACTAGTTGCCAGAAAAGTTGAAAGATACCAGGGACTGCTTAAGACTACCCTGAAGGCACTTAGCAGGGGAACCTTCAGAAATTAGGAATTGAACTTAACAAAAGCCACCTAGATAGTCAACACCCAAGGATCCATCAATTAAGCTGTTCCTAACCAGTCTGAACCCCTACACACAATAGAAACAAAGTTCCTGTGATATGCATAAAAAGTATTTTAGGAAAGACTGTTGAGATTAATCCCACTGCAGGCATGGGCAAACCCATCCGTGAGATTGTTTTTGCTCCAAGACCTAATTACGCTTAGTAGGTAATGCAGAAAGATGGAGAAATCCATTGTATACAACAAGGAGACCTAATTTTTAAGTAAGAACTGTGTGTAAAAGTTCATTCTGTAGTATATTTATATCTCTGTAAGAAGGTATTAGTTTGGGTATGACGTAGATGGTAATAGAATAAGGGGAAGATTATTTCCTGGGTTAAAATATAAAGATGTATTCTATCCCCATCTTCAAGAGCTGTTGAAACCAAGAGGGGCATTGGTTTTCCTTATCTCCTGTTAATGCACCCATCGATGCTTTGCTGCATGCTCCCTCCGGGAGCCATTTCTGTTTAATGGGCAATCAAGGATCCACTGCATGACTCATAGAATGATAGCAGCCCATTGTGAGATGCTTCACGCAGGGGAGAGGAGCTAAGCATCCCCACCTGGATATAATCTAGGGTTTGGGACAGAACAAGCAGCCCTTACCCACTGGTTTCCAGAAGACAATAAGCAAAAGTTGCATAGGGGCCAGGACAGAAATGTCTTGCTGGTCTATACCTCCCCACTGCACCTTATCAGCTGCCCTACCAACACTGCCACCATATCTTTTACTTCCCAAGAAAAGGCACTCCAAGTCACTTGGCTTTGCCTTGCCTCCAGTACCATGCCTGGTTTTCCCAGCCTACCCTTGCTTTGCTTGCTTGCCTGCCTATGTCTGCCTTGCCTAGCCCTACGAATAACTTCCTGGCTTTGCTTTGCCTTGCCCACCACTCTTTGCCTTGCCTTCCATGTAGGTACGGCAATGCAAAGCAAGTGTAGGCAATTGTAGGCAAGTCAAGGGAGAGGTTGGCATAGCTGGAGATGTGAGGGGAAAGCAAATGGAGTGGTAAGTGATAAAAGGCCCAGAAGTTAGAGGCAAGGCTGGGCATAGGAAGTAATGGCAACAGGAAGGGCTAGGCAAGGCAAAGGCCTGGAGGAAAACTGTAGGCAGGTCAAATGTAAGGCATGGGCATGCAAGGGAATGCAAAGCAATGCAGGATCAGCAGGGCAAGGCAAAGAAACTGTTGGGTTGCCAAAGCAAGGCAAGTGGCAGGTACATTCAGACTGCTGGTACACAAAAGAGGCCAGGATAGACCGCTCTGTCCAGCCTTGATCTTGCATGGGCCATCTCTAATCTGCACCTAAGACACTTGTGTTACCTGCTTTCCTTTGTATGCAAAAGAACTGTCATTCTGGTCCTGCAGCCCAGGGGTGAAATATTAATTTTGTGTCCAAAATTCAAAACATGTAAGGATAGATGTCAGAACAAAGCTGCCAGGACAGACAGGTGTGCTTGCATGTGACCTCCTCCGGGCTTCCTCTCACATGCTCCTGAAACACTGGGACCATGAGAAAAAAAAGCCACTGAAAGCATGGAGAGTTCTAGAAGGAGCAGGCAGGACAAGGCAAGTTGCAGAAATTCCACAAAAGAGAGGTGTTGAATTCCAGGTGAGGGATGGGTGAGGTAATGCAAGGCAAGGAAGGGGTTCAAGGGCAAGGTAAGAAAAGTGGTGGCTTTGCAAGGCAACACAAAGGAGAGGGAGACAAGGCAATAAGAGTCCTAGAAAGAGAAGGAAAATAACGATTGGACCTGGACAAACGGGAAGAAGGATAGGTGAGCAAGTCAATGCAAGGCCCTGGATTGGTACGAAGAACAAGGCAAGGACATGGATGGGTCAGGAAGGGGAAGGGGAAAGGGAAAGGGAAGGGGAAGGGGAAGAGAAAGGGGAAGGGGAAGGGGAAGGGGAAGGGGAAGAGGAAGGGGAAGTCTTAAGAGGAAATGTCCATGCATGGCAAGGCCAAGAGAAAAGTGGTAGAGAAGTCAAGGTGGGGGATAGGTGAGTGCAGCTGAGAAAGAAAGAAAAATTGCATGGCTCTTGTGTGTGTGTGTGTGTGTGTGTGTGTGTGTGTATGAAGTTTGCAGGATGTAAAGCAAAGAAAGCTGTCTCTTGATTGTGGAATGAATGGATGCTTTCAAACGTAAGCTGCAAGGTCCGAGCAACCTTTTCATCCTGGCACAACTATGTGTGTGAGACATGGCCAGAAACTTCTCCTTTTAGATTCAGACTGCAAGCAGGACACAAACATTTGAAATAGGGTAGCAGCTTCATCTTATTGTTGTTGCAGTCCTTGGAAGTTTTGCTATTTACTGGAACAGGAAACAGATCAAACACGAGAAGCTTAATAATGCAAGCTCACTGGCCATTGTGCAAATAGCACTTGATTAATTCAAGGTACCATTGTAACAGACAGAATGGCTCTGTGCAGGAAAATGGCAGTGTCCTTCTTCACGGGGGCAGAAAACCTTTCTACCACATGAACTCAATGTGCTGCTGCTGGTCAGAGAGCTACATGATGGGTCTCTGTGCCCACATCACTCTCAGAGCTCAAGGCCCCATATAAACTGTGTACCTTACAGACACACAAATAAAGCCCACCAAAAATGCAGTTCTCCAGACAGCTCACTGAAACCAGCTAGGAGTTCCCAGCATCACCCAGGGCAATTCTGTCCACAGATAGCTTTGGTTTTAATGAATCCAGAACAAAGTTGCATTTTTCTAGTCTTTAGCTCTACTAAGGTATTTTATGTAACATGGCAAGAATAAATTTGTTTAGACAATGATAATTAACAGAGGGGATAGTGTACATTTTGCTGCTATCTTCTTTTGCTGCTACATTTTGCTTGCTTTGTTATCACTTTCTGTCAAATAAATACTAGTGAAACACCTCATCAAGTCTTGCTGTGAAGACAGACTGCCAGAAAGGCAGAGAAACTTCAAACATTTACAAGACCCTTGTACCATGTGTCTTGGCCAATTTGTATGCAGATCCTTTCTTCCAGCAGAACTTTTTTGCACCATTAGTGCATGTTGAACTGAATCCAGTACAAAAGCAGTGAGTATAGGAACTGTTCTCTTTTAATTTGAATGGTGATAAAAATGCATACCAAGTAAAAGCATTTTAGAGCAGCAGGAAGATTTTATATGTAGCTAGCGAATCATAAAAAGATGTATATTTACAGATTGGGCTCCTTTCAAAATTTACAAGAATTCCAGACAAAAAACATAGCTTAGTAAACTGCAAATCTAAGTCATGATATCTAGAAAGGTGGCACCAAAAAGAGCAAGAGGAAGAAAACCAAAAAGTAAGCCAAGGAAGCCAGAAATAAGGCACAACCTCTCCTCCTGCTTACAACAGTACCTTAGAAGTACCTTCAAGTGTCCTAACAGTCATGTAAGTAGAAAACTGTGCCAACAACAATTGTGGAAAGCTGTGGAAAACTGTGCTATCCAAACAAAAACATTTGGTTTGCTTTCATGACAATTAAATCTGCATGCAATGCGTAAGGTAAGGGTATGTTTTGTCCATTCAAAAACAATTTTTAAATATTTCCAAATTGAAGGGACTACTTTTTATTTGTTTTTAATTACTTGGGTAAATATGATGCATGTTAAAATACTGCAGACATGTGGTTCATTTTAGCGTTACAAACTGCTAAGGGGGAAAGCATTTCATGTGCTTAAAAAAGTGAAGTATTTGAGAATGCTTGCTTTTGTTACTTGTTTAGAAGCTTAGAATATGTGTAAAATATACTAGCTGGGGACTTACAATTAATGAATTACTTGCTGTAAGTAGGTCAAATTACATTAGCTTTCAAAAAGAAACAGCAGTCTTATTCCGCGTGCCAATTCTGAAGTAGATTAATAACCCTTAAGCACAATAGGGATATGAAGAGGAATATGACATAAAAGGTTAAGCAACACTGTTGATGGCAAAAGGCTTACCTGCTTCACACAAATACAGGAGATAAAAATACTATTTTTACACAAACATTGCTATTCAGACCTTTCCTTGAAAAGTTTCAATGACAACCATGACAATAAAATTCTGAGTGACAGTAAAGTTTACTCAATCATGAGTAAAATTTACTCAATCATGACAGTAAAATTCTTAGTGGGAGCTAAGTACTTTAAGCAAAGGGTAGCTCAAGCATGACTTGCATTTGATATAAAAAAAGGCAACTTGGCCTGCGTTTGTCACATCTACTCCATTAAAAAGCTTAGTCTGTCTCAGATTCCTTTTCAGGGATGCCAAATCAGGCCATGAAACGGCATGAAAATGACGATTTAAAGAAAGATATATTAGAAGAATGGAATAATGGTTAATGTTCTTTTCCTTCCAACTGCTTTGTTTGCCCTTTTTAATTTTTTAAGTCCTTTCTGTTATCACCATTGCAGCACTGCAGCAAGTGTTCAGTTGAAAGCTGTCCATATTGCCAGCCCACCAGTTCCATATAGAAATCACAAGCAGTAGAGATGACTAAGACTGCAAAAATCTTCTCATCTCCTTCTAGAGAAGGACCATGTCTTTGACCGACTCTTAACTAGACAACTTTCATCCATCATGAGGGAGTCTCATGTTCAAGAGCTAAGCAGTGACAGCTGTAAATGACAAAAAGTACACTGAAATTCTCTTTGGACTCCAGCACAGAGGAATGAAGGAGCCTTCCTCTTTCATTCCTTCTTCTTCCTTCTTGGGAAATTTTAAAATGCACATTAACTTTAGGACGGGAGCTAAGCCATGGTAACTCATACTTTGTTGAGTAGGTTGGTGGAGACAGTCTTAGAGTTTCCATTGCTGCAGAAGGAATGTCATTTAACCCACTATATCGTCACCAGTTGCTAAGCTGCACTTACTGCAGAGTATCCATAACACATTTTACAGGGTGGGCTTTTCTGTGTAAATTCTGAGTAACATTCCAGGGAGAAGTATTTTGTGGGGGGAAAACCCCCAACTCATAAATATTTCAAATAATGGCTACATTTAAAAGTTAAAAAATATCTAAAACCTTTCATTTCTAGATGTATTACCAGCACCAACTGTACCAGAATTTATGACGCTTTTGATTATAGACGCTCTTGCTCTGGAATATTCCTTAAGAAACAAAGCCCTTGCTAGAAATAAAATAAAAAATGAGCTGAAATATTGGGCTAGAATATTTCAAAGGCTATGTACTAAATGCCAAACACTTGTAATAATAGTAATGAGTGCACTAAAAGTTCAATCAATACAGCATAACATAGTTCAAAGATATCTTGTGTCCTAATGTTCTCACAGAAGACTGTAAAAAACCTCTATTTTTGTGGGTTTGTCTTATCCCTTTAAATGTACCTTCAACTTATTTCCACAGTATGAGAATGTTTACGATAAGACTGGATGACCTCGTGCAACCTTCTATAAATGAAGAAAGAGAAGCCTGAAAAGAAAGGCAAAATTGTTAATTGCAGGTGGAAAGAGGGAGGCCAACAAAACAAACCAAAACAAAACAAAATTAAAACTCCCACTGTTTTCTGTGAAAAGTAAAGGCACAGACAAGAAAGAACAACTGCAAAATTCTCACTAGAAAAATGCAGTTTATCCAGCTCAAGTATTTTGTGGTACATTTCTTGCTGTTTTCTGATGCCAAACATCTTAACCATTGAAGTTGGCGCTTTTCTCTCTTTCTGGAATACAGCTAGAAAGATGGCTGTGTCATTGCTGACAAGCTGCTATTCTCAGAGGTGTCCAGCTGAAAGTCCTATATCAAATGATTTGGTCTGTCACTTTAATATGGCATGACTTCAGCCACTTAGAGTTTCAGCACCTGAAGTTGCCCAGCCCTACCATTCTTTGCCCCATGAATGGTTATGCTCCTTGGCAACTGGCATTTGGAAGTACATGAAACGATGCAGAATTTGCACTATGAGATGATAGCAAATGAGTCACATGGGTAGATTAACTAGGGCATGCAAAGCAGAGAGGGGATAATGAGAGCACAAGAAGAGAGTACACAAGAAGAGAGTACAATCTACTTTTTTTCTGCAACAGGGCTAACACTGTAGAAATCAAAATTAACACAAATCCTCCTTGGGGTAATTCTTGCAAAAGACAAAGCCTTCATTTTGTGTTCACAGGCCTGGAATATTTAGCTTTGAAATAGCAACTCAGTTACAAATGTAACTGCAGGAGGGAGCCACCATTCCTATGATTCACATTTATATGCGTATAAGATTTCATGGGGATCCATCTTTGTCACGCACATCACATTTTATAAGAGAAGAGGCATTGTTGAATGGCTTCACTGAAAAAAAATCTTAAATGGAAATTAATTCCTAATGGAAATATGATCCAAAGGAGTGAATATTTCAAGAAAGCCTGAGATATTGCCTGTGATGAGATCCCTTCTACGAGGTTCACTTAAGGTACCAAATTCTCCATCCAAATACTGGCAGATTAGTCAGAGGAGAAGAGCAATCTTTTTAAATAGTCCTTTGAGAAGACAGGGCTTGCAGGGAATTTAGTACTTGCTGGTCTATTACCTACTTTCCAGGAAAGAATATTAAATACTACAATTTGACCAATGGAAGATGAAGTCTTTGTGAATGTGAAAGTCCAGTGCATGACAATCTCAGAAAGGAACCATAAAAGCCCTTGAAATCCCAACACACAAGATGTGAGTTGGCAGTGTATGCCAGTTTTTAGCAAACTACAGCAAAATGCAGGTGACAAAATGAGGCCATTAGGTCACATACAGTATGAAGCAGTATGAAAGAGGAAAGCAGCCGAGAGCATCAACCCTATTAAGTAGTCTCAGTATTCTTATTGATGTTAGCAGAAATTTGAAATGAGTCTGAAAATTACAAATGAGGCAAAAGAAAAGGGAGCGAGGACTACTCTGGCATAGTGTTTCCTAACAGGGATCTTCAAAATGGAAAAATTGTATCATTCTTTAAACTGAAGGAAGGTACTAAAATGACAGTAAGGAAATGGCATTAAATGCTAGAAAGACTCTGGCTGTGTACTTATAGCAGCTGAAAGTGGCCTCGAGGCTTTCGCAATCACCTTAAGTACCAGGGCGGTGACAAGGTGGAAGGGACGCCCACCACCCAATGGGGGAATTTGGGGGAGTGGAAGGCAGAAGGACAGACAGAAACACAAACCAATGGGGGAAGGTTAAGGGAGGAACCCCTGGCCCTCGTCCACTCATTGATGGCCAAGGTGGAAGATTTTGGGAGAGTGGGATTAGGAGCTGTGTGATGGACAAGGTACCGGGGAGGGGACAGGGGGATGATTGAGCATTTTCAGGGAGATTGACATTAGGGAAAGGGCAGGAAAGCTCAGGGTGGAACCATTGGGAGAAATTGTGGAGTGAAGGGGCAAACCATTACAGAACTGTTACAAAGATATAAAAACAAAATACAACAGTCAAGGAATTCAAGCCCGGCCGGCGAGACTGGGTCTTCATCTTCACAGCCCGCCCCCACCATGCGGCCAGCATCATGGCAATTCCTCCAGCATTTTGTTCATCCCGCACCGCGCCTGGCCGTGGCTGCAGCCACAGCCTCTCGGGACGCGGTCGGTCCCGCCCCTCAAATGAGAGCATGACACAAGAACTGCTCCAGGGCTTAGCAGAGAAGGTGTTTTCCCCAGAGAAATGTTGATTCTCAGGACTTGCGGCACGGCTGGGCCGGCACGCAGCTCTCTGACCTCTGGCAGCAGCACCCCCACTCTCTCCGGGCGCAAGACCAGCGGCAGCATTCCCAGAACTCATCCCCCCCGCCCCCCAAACGGGAGCGGGAGGGGCGAGGGGCCTCGAGCTCCGGCGAGAATCCCCAACCCAAGCAAGAATTGGACCAAGAAAAACTGCTCCCCAGAAAAGCACTAATCTTTATAACTTTCACTTTCGCAGCAGCTGCAAAGAGCTGCCGAGGAGTGCCAGCACCAGGGAACAGGCTGGGAGGGGACCCCGGGCTGATTGGAGACGGCGGGGTCCGCTCCAGCGCGGCCCCCGGCTGCTGCTGCTCGCTGCTGTTGCTGTTGGCAGTGCCTGGCAACCTAACAAAAGCCGCGGGAGCCGACGGGGCAGCCGGGACCGGCGGAGCCGACGCGGGCAGTAAGGTGGGCTTTACGACCAATGCCGGCTGCGGCGCTGGGGGGCTGGGATCCGAAAGCAGCGGGTGGCAGAACGAAGCCACTGCAGAGGCAGGTCACCGAGCGGAGGCTGCAGCCACTGCAGGCAGCAGGCACTCGCCCTCCGCAGCGTGGTGTGTGAAGAGAACAGTCACTTCCGTCGTGGCAGGACCAGCCGCCGCAGAGGGTGCGACCACCGCCGCCGGAGCGGCTGGTCTTTCTTTAACATCACCGCTCGCAACGAGAACAAGCTCCAGGCCAGCGGGAGGGGCCAGAGGCGTGGCTGTCACCGCCGGAGGTGTGGCCGCCGACTCCGAGGCTGTTTCAGGCTGACTCTCAGCGGCGGGTGTTTCTCTCAGCTCTGAATGGGGCAGAGGAGGCGGCACGGCTGCAAGGCGGGGAAACTGGCGGGCGGAGTGGCGTCTCTGCCTCCGCCGGGAGCGACTCCGCAGCCTCCGAAGGGATGTGAAGGCGGGGCTCACACGCTGCAGGAGGAGGAGGTGGAGGAGGCGGTGAAAAAAGCTCCCTCTGCGCAGAAGCAGAAGAAAATTTCTGAGCTACGGACAAAGGCTCTGCTCCCCCCCTTTCGCGGGGGGGCCCCTGCAGCAAAGACTGGACTATCGGAAAAGGGGTCTGGACTACCGGAAAAAACTCTAAATAAACTCTCATGTATGAAAACTCTCGAAGATCTTGCATGATGCTTTGCCTGATGAGGAAATACAGGGATTTCCAAGCCTCTGGATTCAGTGAAAAAACCCAAATCCCTGAAAAAAACACAACAGTCTGCCTATTCAAGAAACTCCAATAAATCATCATAAGGGATATAAATTCCATAGTTCCAAGCCAAATCTCTCCAGACAGCAAATATAAGGCCATCTACACAATAAAAACCAGTGTTTTTGAGAAGGTTCACCTCCTTTCCCGTGTTAAATCATGGCTGTGGAACGATCCAGGTGCTGTTTTTTAATCCAACATTTGGCATCACCACTTGTTGTAGAACCTCATGAGCCCAATGGCAAGAATGATGTTGTCTGACTTAATTCAGAAGGCTGAATGACTTCCCCACGACAACTATGCAATAATACACCAATACACCATACAAAAGAGGATACTAAAAACTACATGCTACTTTCTCTAAAGATCATATCTACCAACAACTCGTGTCCCTGTTCTCCAGAGTCCAGACAAAGGTGAATGCAATGGGCCATCAGGCCCAAACAATCCACCATGATCCAACCAAGCACTAACTCTAGGTAAACAATTCTCCAAATGCATGTGAAAAGAGAAAAACAAGGAGCAGAAAAAGAAATTGTTTCCTCTTTCATTTCTTGCTATGAACCTCAAAAAAAAAAAAAAAAAAAAATCTTGCAAGAGAGAGAAATGTGCTTCCACAACCCAGACCCTAGGGAAACTAGGGAAATGACTACTTTTTGCCATGGAAAATAGAGTCTCTTTGTAGCCACTTCCATTGGCCCACAGTGACATCGTGATCTCCAAATTTCCAAACGTTGCAGTATGTCTCCAAATCTACAGATGTCAGACACTAGGAGCCTCTGTGATCTTAGCCTCCCAAACCCCACCTCTAAATAGATACCCAGAGCCTCGAGAAATGACTTCTTTTTCCCATGGAAAATGACCCCTCCTTACAGCCACTACCACCGGCTTGTAGTGACAGCCATTATTCAAAATTTGATAATATTGCAGGATTTCTCCAAAATTAAAGCTGACAGAAACGAGGACCAAGCATTCCCTCAGAGACCCAAAGCCCACATCTAAGTAGATCCCCAGAGCCTGGGGAAATGTTTTCTTTTCCTATGGAAAATAGCCTCTCTTTGTGGCCACTTGCAGTGGCCCACAGTGGCTTCCTGACTTCTACATTTCCAAACGTTGCAGGATTTCTCCAAAATGACAGACGTCAGCAACTCGGAAACCTGTGTGACCTTAAAGGCCCAGACACCACCTCTAAGTAGATCCCCAGAGCCTGGGGAAATGACGTCTTTCTCCCATGGAAAATGGACTCTCTTTGCAGCCACTGCCACTGGCCCACAGTAGCGTCTGGACCCGTAAATTTGCAAACGTTGCAGTCTTTTTCAAAAACTAACGCTTACAGAAGGGAGGACAGAGCATTCCATTAGAGCCCCAAATACCACGCCTAAGTAGAACCCCGGAGCTTGGGGAAATGACTTCTTTTTCCCATGGAAAATGGCCTCTCTTTGTGGCCACTTGCAATGGCCCACAGTGGCTTCCTGACTTCTACATTTCCAAACGTTGCAGGATTTTTCCAAAACTAAACATGTCAGCAACTCGGAACCTGTGTGACCTTAAATGCCCAGACACCACCTCTTAGTAGATCCCCAGAGCCTGGGGAAATGACGTCTTTCTCCCATGGAAAATGGACTCTCTTTGCAGCCACTGCCACTGGCCCACAGTAGCGTCTGGACTCGTAAATTTGCAAACTTTGCTGTCTGTCTCAAAAAATAAAGATTACCGAAGAGAGGACCAAGCATTCCATTAGAGCCCCAAATACCACGCCTAAGTAGAACCCCAGAGCTTGGGGAAATGACTTCTTTTTCCCATGGAAAATGACCCCTCATTGCAGCCACTCTCACCGACTCATAGTGTTTTCCAATATTCAAAATTTTTGAACTTTGCAGGCATTCTCCAAAACTAAAGATGTCAGAACAGAAAACCAAGCATTCCCTTACAGTTCCAAACACCACCTCTAAGTAGATCCCCAGGGCCTGGGGAAATGATTTCATTTTCCCATGGAAAATAGCCTCTCTTTGCATCCACTCGCACTGGCCCACTGTGGCATCCAGATCTCAACATATCCAAACTTTGCAGGATTTCTCCAAAACTACAGACGTCAGCAACTCGGAACCTGTGTGACCTTAAAGGCCTAAACACACCCTCTAAATAGATCCACAGGGCCTGGGGAAATGACTTCTTTTTCCCATGGAAAATGGCCTCTCTTTGCAGCCACTTGCACTGGCCCCAGTCTGGCATCCTGACCTCCAAATCTGCAACCTTTGCAGGATTGCTCTAAAACTAAAGCTGACACAACAGAGGACCAAGCATTCCCTCAGAGACCCAAAGCCCACATCTAAGTAGATCCCCAGAGCCAGGGGAAATGACTTCTTTTCCTATGGAAAATAGCCTCTCTTTGTGGCCACTTGCAATGGCCCACAGTGGCTTCCTGACTTCTACATTTCCAAACGTTGCAGGATTTCTCCAAAACTACAGACGTCAGCAACTCGGAACCTGTGTGACCTTAAAGCTCCAAATACCTCATTTATGTAGATCCCCAGAGCCTGGAGAAATGACATCTTTCTCCCATGGAAAATGGACTCTCTTTGCAGCCACTGCCACTGGCCCACACTGACATCCGGACCAGTAAATTTGCAAACGTTGCAGTCTTTCTCAAAAATTAAAGATTACCGAAGAGAGGACCAAGCATTCCATTAGAGCCCCAAATACCACGCCTAAGTAGAACCCCAGAGCTTGGGGAAATGACTTCTTTTTCCCATGGAAAATGACCCCTCATTGCAGCCACTCTCACCAACTCATAGTGTTTTCCAAAATTCAAAATTTTTGAACTTTGTAGGCATTGTCTAAAACTACAGATGTCAGAACAGAAAACCAAGCATTCCCTTACAGTTGCAAACACCAAGCATTCCCTTAAAGTTCCAAACACCACCTCTAAGGAGATCCCCATGGCCTGGGGAAATGACGTCTTTCTCCCATGGAAAATGGACTCTCTTTGCAGCCACTGCCACTGGCCCACAGTGACATCCGGACCAGTAAATTTGCAAACGTTGCAGTCTTTCTCAAAAACTAAAGCTTACAGAAGGGAGGACCAAGCATTCCATTAGAGCCCCAAATACCACGCCCACGTAGAACCCCGGAGCTTGGGGAAATGACTTCTTTTTCCCATGGAAAATGGCCTCTCTTTGCAGCCACTTGCACTGGCCCACTGTGGCATCCGGACCTCAACATTTCCAAACGTTGCAGGATTTCTCCAAAACTACAGACGTCACCAACTATGAACAGGTGTGACCTTAAAGGCCTAAACACCACCTCTAAATAGATCCACAGGGCCTGGGGAAATGACTTCTTTTTCCCATGGAAAATGGCCTCTCTTTGCAGCCACTTGCACTGGCCCCACTCTGGCATCCTGACCTCCAAATCTGCAACCTTTGCAGGATTTCTCTAAAACTAAAGCTGACACAACAGAGGACCAAGCATTCCCTCAGAGACCCAAAGCCCACATCTAAGTAGATCCCCAGAGCCTGGGGAAATGACTTCTTTTCCTATGGAAAATAGCCTCTCTTTGTGGCCGCTTGCAATGGCCCACAGTGGCTTCCTGACTTCTACATTTCCAAACGTTGCAGGATATCCCCAAAACTACAGACGTCAGCAACTCGGAACCTGTGTGACCTTAAAGCTCCAAATACCTCATTTATGTAGATCCCCAGAGCCTGGGGAAATGACGTCTTTCTCGCATGGAAAAGGGACTCTCGTTGCAGCCACTGCCACTGGCCCACAGTGACATCCGGACCAGTAAATTTGCAAACGTTGCAGTCTTTCTCAAAAACTAAAGCTTACAGAAGGGAGGACCAAGCATTCCATTAGAGCCCCAAATACCACCTCTGGGGAGAATCCCGGAGCGTGGGGAAATGACTTCTTTTTCCCATGGAAAATAGCCTCTCTTTGTGGCCACTTGCAATGGCCCACAGTGGCTTCCTGACTTCTCCATTTCCAAACGTTGCAGGATTTCTCCAAAACTACAGACGTCACCAACTATGAACAGGTGTGACCTTAAAGGCCTAAACACCACCTCTAAATAGATCCACAGGGCCTGGGGAAATGACTTCTTTTTCCCATGGAAAATGGCCTCTCTTTGCAGCCACTTGCACTGGCCCCAGTCTGGCATCCTGACCTCCAAATCTGCAACCTTTGCAGGATTGCTCTAAAACTAAAGCTGACACAACAGAGGACCAAGCATTCCCTCAGAGACCCAAAGCCCACATCTAAGTAGATCCCCAGAGCCAGGGGAAATGACTTCTTTTCCTATGGAAAATAGCCTCTCTTTGTGGCCACTTGCAATGGCCCACAGTGGCTTCCTGACTTCTACATTTCCAAACGTTGCAGGATTTCTCCAAAACTACAGACGTCAGCAACTCGGAACCTGTGTGACCTTAAAGCTCCAAATACCTCATTTATGTAGATCCCCAGAGCCTGGAGAAATGACATCTTTCTCCCATGGAAAATGGACTCTCTTTGCAGCCACTGCCACTGGCCCACACTGACATCCGGACCAGTAAATTTGCAAACGTTGCAGTCTTTCTCAAAAATTAAAGATTACCGAAGAGAGGACCAAGCATTCCATTAGAGCCCCAAGTAGCACGCCTAAGTAGAACCCCAGAGCTTGGGGAAATGACTTCTTTTTCCCATGGAAAATGACCCCTCATTGCAGCCACTCTCACCAACTCATAGTGTTTTCCAAAATTCAAAATTTTTGAACTTTGTAGGCATTGTCTAAAACTACAGATGTCAGAACAGAAAACCAAGCATTCCCTTACAGTTGCAAACACCAAGCATTCCCTTAAAGTTCCAAACACCACCTCTAAGGAGATCCCCATGGCCTGGGGAAATGACGTCTTTCTCCCATGGAAAATGGACTCTCTTTGCAGCCACTGCCACTGGCCCACAGTGACATCCGGACCAGTAAATTTGCAAACGTTGCAGTCTTTCTCAAAAACTAAAGCTTACAGAAGGGAGGACCAAGCATTCCATTAGAGCCCCAAATACCACGCCCACGTAGAACCCCGGAGCTTGGGGAAATGACTTCTTTTTCCCATGGAAAATGGCCTCTCTTTGCAGCCACTTGCACTGGCCCACTGTGGCATCCGGACCTCAACATTTCCAAACGTTGCAGGATTTCTCCAAAACTACAGACGTCACCAACTATGAACAGGTGTGACCTTAAAGGCCTAAACACCACCTCTAAATAGATCCACAGGGCCTGGGGAAATGACTTCTTTTTCCCATGGAAAATGGCCTCTCTTTGCAGCCACTTGCACTGGCCCCACTCTGGCATCCTGACCTCCAAATCTGCAACCTTTGCAGGATTTCTCTAAAACTAAAGCTGACACAACAGAGGACCAAGCATTCCCTCAGAGACCCAAAGCCCACATCTAAGTAGATCCCCAGAGCCTGGGGAAATGACTTCTTTTCCTATGGAAAATAGCCTCTCTTTGTGGCCGCTTGCAATGGCCCACAGTGGCTTCCTGACTTCTACATTTCCAAACGTTGCAGGATTTCCCCAAAACTACAGACGTCAGCAACTCGGAACCTGTGTGACCTTAAAGCTCCAAATACCTCATTTATGTAGATCCCCAGAGCCTGGGGAAATGACGTCTTTCTCGCATGGAAAAGGGACTCTCGTTGCAGCCACTGCCACTGGCCCACAGTGACATCCGGACCAGTAAATTTGCAAACGTTGCAGTCTTTCTCAAAAACTAAAGCTTACAGAAGGGAGGACCAAGCATTCCATTAGAGCCCCAAATACCACCTCTGGGGAGAA
This sequence comes from Anomalospiza imberbis, assembly GCF_031753505.1. Classification (NCBI taxonomy): domain Eukaryota; kingdom Metazoa; phylum Chordata; class Aves; order Passeriformes; family Viduidae; genus Anomalospiza; species Anomalospiza imberbis. Next base: position 26,509,354 of record NC_089690.1, read on the forward strand.
TCCCGGAGCGTGGGGAAATGACTTCTTTTTCCCATGGAAAATAGCCTCTCTTTGTGGCCACTTGCAATGGCCCACAGTGGCTTCCTGACTTCTCCATTTCCAAACGTTGCAGGATTTCTCCAAAACTACAGACGTCACCAACTACGAACAGCCTGACCTTAAAGGCCTAAACACCACCTCTAAATAGATCCACAGGGCCTGGGGAAATGACTTCTTTTTCCCATGGAAAATGGCCTCTCTTTGCAGCCACTTGCACTGGCCCACTGTGGCATCCGGACCTCAACATTTCCAAACGTTGCAGGATTTCACCAAAACTACAGACGTCACCAACTCGGAACCTGTGTGACCTTAAAGGCCTAAACACCACCTCTAAATAGATCCACAGGGCCTGGGGAAATGACTTCTTTTTCCCATGGAAAATGGCCTCTCTTTGCAGCCACTTGCACTGGCCCCACTGTGGTGTCCTGACCTCCAAATCTGCAACCTTTGCAGGATTGCTCTAAAACTAAAGCTGACACAACAGAGGACCAAGCATTCCCTCAGAGACCCAAAGCCCACATCTAAGCAGATCCCCAGAGCCTGGGGAAATGTTTTCTTTTCCTATGGAAAATAGCCTCTCTTTGTGGCCACTTGCAATGGCCCACAGTGGCTTCCTGACTTCTACATTTCCAAATGTTGCAGGATTTCTCCAAAACTACAGACGTCAGCAACTCGGAACCTGTGTGACCTTAAAGCTCCAAATACCTCATTTATGTAGATCCCCAGAGCCTGGGGAAATGACGTCTTTCTCCCATGGAAAATGGACTCTCTTTGCAGCCACTGCCACTGGCCCACAGTAGCATCTGGACCCGTAAATTTGCAAACGTTGCAGTCTTTCTCAAAAACTAAAGCTTACAGAAGGGAGGACCAAGCATTCCATTAGAGCCCCAAATACCACGCCCACGTAGAACCCCGGAGCTTGGGGAAATGACTTCTTTTTCCCATGGAAAATAGCCTCTCTTTGATGCCACTTGCACTGGCCCACTGTGGCATCCAGACCTCAACATTTCCAAACGTTGCAGGATTTCTCCAAAACTACAGACGTCACCAACTATGAACAGGTGTGACCTTAAAGGCCTAAACACCACCTCTAAATAGATCCTCAGGGCCTGGGGAAATGACTTCTTTTTCCCATGGAAAATGGCCTCTCTTTGCAGCCACTTGCACTGGCCCACTGTGGCATCCGGACCTCAACATTTCCAAACGTTGCAGGATTTCACCAAAACTGCAGACGTCAGCAACTCGGAACCTGTGTGACCTTAAAGCTCCAAATACCTCATTTATGTAGATCCCCAGAGCCTGGGGAAATGACGTCTTTCTCGCATGGAAAAGGGACTCTCGTTGCAGCCACTGCCACTGGCCCACAGTGACATCCGGACCAGTAAATTTGCAAACGTTGCAGTCTTTCTCAAAAACTAAAGCTTACAGAAGGGAGGACCAAGCATTCCATTAGAGCCCCAAATACCACCTCTGGGGAGAATCCCGGAGCGTGGGGAAATGACTTCTTTTTCCCATGGAAAATAGCCTCTCTTTGTGGCCACTTGCAATGGCCCACAGTGGCTTCCTGACTTCTCCATTTCCAAACGTTGCAGGATTTCTCCAAAACTACAGACGTCACCAACTACGAACAGCCTGACCTTAAAGGCCTAAACACCACCTCTAAATAGATCCACAGGGCCTGGGGAAATGACTTCTTTTTCCCATGGAAAATGGCCTCTCTTTGCAGCCACTTGCACTGGCCCACTGTGGCATCCGGACCTCAACATTTCCAAACGTTGCAGGATTTCACCAAAACTGCAGACGTCACCAACTCGGAACCTGTGTGACCTTAAAGGCCTAAACACCACCTCTAAATAGATCCACAGGGCCTGGGGAAATGACTTCTTTTTCCCATGGAAAATGGCCTCTCTTTGCAGCCACTTGCACTGGCCCCAGTCTGGCATCCTGACCTCCAAATCTGCAACCTTTGCAGGATTGCTCTAAAACTAAAGCTGACACAACAGAGGACCAAGCATTCCCTCAGAGACCCAAAGCCCACATCTAAGTAGATCCCCAGAGCCTGGGGAAATGTTTTCTTTTCCTATGGAAAATAGCCTCTCTTTGTGGCCACTTGCAATGGCCCACAGTGGCTTCCTGACTTCTCCATTTCCAAACGTTGCAGGATATCCCCAAAACTACAGACGTCAGCAACTCGGAACCTGTGTGACCTTAAAGCTCCAAATACCTCATTTATGTAGATCCCCAGAGCCTGGGGAAATGACGTCTTTCTCCCATGGAAAATGGACTCTCTTTGCAGCCACTGCCACTGGCCCACAGTAGCATCTGGACCCGTAAATTTGCAAACTTTGCCGTCTGTCTCAAAAAGTAAAGATTACCGAAGAGAGGACCAAGCATTCCATTAGAGCCCCAAATAGCACGCCTAAGTAGAACCCCGGAGCTTGGGGAAATGACTTCTTTTTCCCATGGAAAATGACCCCTCATTGCAGCCACTCTCACCGACTCATAGTGTTTTCCAAAATTCAAAATTTTTGAACTTTGCAGGCATTCTCCAAAACTACAGATGTCAGAACAGAAACCCAAGCATTCCCTTACAGTTGCAAACACCAAGCATTCCCTTAAAGTTCCAAACATCACCTCTAAGGAGATCCCCATGGCCTGGGGAAATGACATCTTTCTCCCATGGAAAATGGACTCTCTTTGCAGCCACTGCCACTGGCCCACAGTGACATCCGGACCAGTAAATTTGCAAACGTTGCAGTCTTTCTCAAAAACTAAAGCTTACAGAAGGGAGGACCAAGCATTCCATTAGAGCCCCAAATACCACGCCCACGTAGAACCCCGGAGCTTGGGGAAATGACTTCTTTTTCCCATGGAAAATAGCCTCTCTTTGCAGCCACTTGCACTGGCCCACTGTGGCATCCAGACCTCAACATTTCCAAACGTTGCAGGATTTCTCCAAAACTACAGACGTCACCAACTATGAACAGGTGTGACCTTAAAGGCCTAAACACCACCTCTAAATAGATCCTCAGGGCCTGGGGAAATGACTTCTTTTTCCCATGGAAAATGGCCTCTCTTTGCAGCCACTTGCACTGGCCCCAGTCTGGCATCCTGACCTCCAAATCTGCAACCTTTGCAGGATTTCTCTAAAACTAAAGCTGACACAACAGAGGACCAAGCATTCCCTCAGAGACCCAAAGCCCACATCTAAGTAGATCCCCAGAGCCTGGGGAAATGACTTCTTTTCCTATGGAAAATAGCCTCTCTTTGTGGCCGCTTGCAATGGCCCACAGTGGCTTCCTGACTTCTACATTTCCAAACGTTGCAGGATATCCCCAAAACTACAGACGTCAGCAACTCGGAACCTGTGTGACCTTAAAGCTCCAAATACCTCATTTATGTAGATCCCCAGAGCCTGGGGAAATGACGTCTTTCTCGCATGGAAAAGGGACTCTCGTTGCAGCCACTGCCACTGGCCCACAGTGACATCCGGACCAGTAAATTTGCAAACGTTGCAGTCTTTCTCAAAAACTAAAGCTTACAGAAGGGAGGACCAAGCATTCCATTAGAGCCCCAAATACCACCTCTGGGGAGAATCCCGGAGCGTGGGGAAATGACTTCTTTTTCCCATGGAAAATAGCCTCTCTTTGTGGCCACTTGCAATGGCCCACAGTGGCTTCCTGACTTCTCCATTTCCAAATGTTGCAGGATTTCTCAAAAACTACAGACGTCACCAACTACGAACAGCCTGACCTTAAAGGCCTAAACACCACCTCTAAATAGATCCACAGGGCCTGGGGAAATGACTTCTTTTTCCCATGGAAAATGGCCTCTCTTTGCAGCCACTTGCACTGGCCCACTGTGGCATCCGCACCTCAACATTTCCTGACATTGCAGGATTTCTCCAAAACTACAGACGTCACCAACTATGAACAGGTGTGACCTTAAAGGCCTAAACACCACCTCTAAATAGATCCACAGGGCCTGGGGAAATGACTTCTTTTTCCCATGGAAAATGGCCTCTCTTTGCAGCCACTTGCACTGGCCCCACTGTGGCGTCCTGACCTCCAAATCTGCAACCTTTGCAGGATTGCTCTGAAACTAAAGCTGACACAACAGAGGACCAAGCATTCCCTCAGAGACCCAAAGCCCACATCTAAGTAGATCCCCAGAGCCTGGGGAAATGACTTCTTTTCCTATGGAAAATAGCCTCTCTTTGTAGCCACTTGCAATGGCCCACAGTGGCTTCCTGACTTCTCCATTTCCAAACGTTGCAGGATTTCTCGAAAACTACAGACGTCAGCAACTCGGAACCTGTGTGACCTTAAAGCTCCAAATACCTCATTTATGTAGATCCCCAGAGCCTGGGGAAATGACGTCTTTCTCCCATGGAAAATGGACTCTCTTTGCAGCCACTGCCACTGGCCCACAGTAGCATCTGGACCCGTAAATTTGCAAACTTTGCCGTCTGTCTCAAAAAGTAAAGATTACCGAAGAGAGGACCAAGCATTCCATTAGAGCCCCAAATAGCACGCCTAAGTAGAACCCCGGAGCTTGGGGAAATGACTTCTTTTTCCCATGGAAAATGACCCCTCATTGCAGCCACTCTCACCGACTCATAGTGTTTTCCAAAATTCAAAATTTTTGAACTTTGCAGGCATTCTCCAAAACTACAGATGTCAGATCAGAAACCCAAGCATTCCCTTACAGTTGCAAACACCAAGCATTCCCTTAAAGTTCCAAACACCACCTCTAAGGAGATCCCCATGGCCTGGGGAAATGACGTCTTTCTCGCATGGAAAAGGGACTCTCGTTGCAGCCACTGCCACTGGCCCACAGTGACATCCGGACCAGTAAATTTGCAAACGTTGCAGTCTTTCTCAAAAACTAAAGCTTACAGAAGGGAGGACCAAGCATTCCATTAGAGCCCCAAATACCACCTCTGGGCAGAATCCCGGAGCGTGGGGAAATGACTTCTTTTTCCCATGGAAAATAGCCTCTCTTTGTGGCCACTTGCAATGGCCCACAGTGGCTTCCTGACTTCTCCATTTCCAAATGTTGCAGGATTTCTCAAAAACTACAGACGTCACCAACTACGAACAGCCTGACCTTAAAGGCCTAAACACCACCTCTAAATAGATCCACAGGGCCTGGGGAAATGACTTCTTTTTCCCATGGAAAATGGCCTCTCTTTGCAGCCACTTGCACTGGCCCACTGTGGCATCCGCACCTCAACATTTCCTGACATTGCAGGATTTCTCCAAAACTACAGACGTCACCAACTATGAACAGGTGTGACCTTAAAGGCCTAAACACCACCTCTAAATAGATCCACAGGGCCTGGGGAAATGACTTCTTTTTCCCATGGAAAATGGCCTCTCTTTGCAGCCACTTGCACTGGCCCCACTGTGGCGTCCTGACCTCCAAATCTGCAACCTTTGCAGGATTGCTCTGAAACTAAAGCTGACACAACAGAGGACCAAGCATTCCCTCAGAGACCCAAAGCCCACATCTAAGTAGATCCCCAGAGCCTGGGGAAATGACTTCTTTTCCTATGGAAAATAGCCTCTCTTTGTGGCCACTTGCAATGGCCCACAGTGGCTTCCTGACTTCTCCATTTCCAAACGTTGCAGGATTTCTCCAAAACTACAGACGTCAGCAACTCGGAACCTGTGTGACCTTAAAGCTCCAAATACCTCATTTATGTAGATCCCCAGAGCCTGGGGAAATGACGTCTTTCTCCCATGGAAAATGGACTCTCTTTGCAGCCACTGCCACTGGCCCACAGTAGCATCTGGACCCGTAAATTTGCAAACTTTGCCGTCTGTCTCAAAAAGTAAAGATTACCGAAGAGAGGACCAAGCATTCCATTAGAGCCCCAAATAGCACGCCTAAGTAGAACCCCGGAGCTTGGGGAAATGACTTCTTTTTCCCATGGAAAATGACCCCTCATTGCAGCCACTCTCACCGACTCATAGTGTTTTCCAAAATTCAAAATTTTTGAACTTTGCAGGCATTCTCCAAAACTACAGATGTCAGATCAGAAACCCAAGCATTCCCTTACAGTTGCAAACACCAAGCATTCCCTTAAAGTTCCAAACACCACCTCTAAGGAGATCCCCATGGCCTGGGGAAATGACGTCTTTCTCGCATGGAAAAGGGACTCTCTTTGCAGCCACTGCCACTGGCCCACTGTGACATCCGGACCAGTAAATTTGCAATAGTTGCAGTCTTTCTCAAAAACTAAAGCTTACAGAAGGGAGGACCAAGCATTCCATTAGAGCCCCAAATACCACCTCTGGGCAGAATCCCGGAGCTTGGGGAAATGACTTCTTTTTCCCATGGAAAATAGCCTCTCTTTGTGACCACTTGCAAAGGCCCACAGTGGCTTCCTGACTTGTCCATTTCCAAATGTTGCAGGATTCCTCCAAAACTACAGACGTCACCAACTACGAACTGTGTGACCTTAAAGGCCTAAAACACCACCTCTAAATAGATCCACAGGGCCTGGGGAAATGACTTCTTTTTCCCATGGAAAATGGCCTCTCTTTGCAGCCACTTGCACTGGCCCACTGTGGCATCCGGACCTCAACATTTCCAAACGTTGCAGGATTTCACCAAAACTGCAGACGTCACCAACTCGGAACCTGTGTGACCTTAAAGGCCTAAACACCACCTCTAAATAGATCCACAGGGCCTGGGGAAATGACTTCTTTTTCCCATGGAAAATGGCCTCTCTTTGCAGCCACTTGCACTGGCCCCAGTCTGGCATCCTGACCTCCAAATCTGCAACCTTTGCAGGATTGCTCTAAAACTAAAGCTGACACAACAGAGGACCAAGCATTCCCTCAGAGACCCAAAGCCCACATCTAAGTAGATCCCCAGAGCCAGGGGAAATGACTTCTTTTCCTATGGAAAATAGCCTCTCTTTGTGGCCACTTGCAATGGCCCACAGTGGCTTCCTGACTTCTACATTTCCAAACGTTGCAGGATTTCTCCAAAACTACAGACGTCAGCAACTCGGAACCTGTGTGACCTTAAAGCTCCAAATACCTCATTTATGTAGATCCCCAGAGCCTGGAGAAATGACATCTTTCTCCCATGGAAAATGGACTCTCTTTGCAGCCACTGCCACTGGCCCACACTGACATCCGGACCAGTAAATTTGCAAACGTTGCAGTCTTTCTCAAAAATTAAAGATTACCGAAGAGAGGACCAAGCATTCCATTAGAGCCCCAAATACCACGCCTAAGTAGAACCCCAGAGCTTGGGGAAATGACTTCTTTTTCCCATGGAAAATGACCCCTCATTGCAGCCACTCTCACCAACTCATAGTGTTTTCCAAAATTCAAAATTTTTGAACTTTGTAGGCATTGTCTAAAACTACAGATGTCAGAACAGAAAACCAAGCATTCCCTTACAGTTGCAAACACCAAGCATTCCCTTAAAGTTCCAAACACCACCTCTAAGGAGATCCCCATGGCCTGGGGAAATGACGTCTTTCTCCCATGGAAAATGGACTCTCTTTGCAGCCACTGCCACTGGCCCACAGTGACATCCGGACCAGTAAATTTGCAAACGTTGCAGTCTTTCTCAAAAACTAAAGCTTACAGAAGGGAGGACCAAGCATTCCATTAGAGCCCCAAATACCACGCCCACGTAGAACCCCGGAGCTTGGGGAAATGACTTCTTTTTCCCATGGAAAATGGCCTCTCTTTGCAGCCACTTGCACTGGCCCACTGTGGCATCCGGACCTCAACATTTCCAAACGTTGCAGGATTTCTCCAAAACTACAGACGTCACCAACTATGAACAGGTGTGACCTTAAAGGCCTAAACACCACCTCTAAATAGATCCACAGGGCCTGGGGAAATGACTTCTTTTTCCCATGGAAAATGGCCTCTCTTTGCAGCCACTTGCACTGGCCCCACTGTGGCGTCCTGACCTCCAAATCTGCAACCTTTGCAGGATTGCTCTGAAACTAAAGCTGACACAACAGAGGACCAAGCATTCCCTCAGAGACCCAAAGCCCACATCTAAGTAGATCCCCAGAGCCTGGGGAAATGACTTCTTTTCCTATGGAAAATAGCCTCTCTTTGTGGCCACTTGCAATGGCCCACAGTGGCTTCCTGACTTCTCCATTTCCAAACGTTGCAGGATTTCTCGAAAACTACAGACGTCAGCAACTCGGAACCTGTGTGACCTTAAAGCTCCAAATACCTCATTTATGTAGATCCCCAGAGCCTGGGGAAATGACGTCTTTCTCCCATGGAAAATGGACTCTCTTTGCAGCCACTGCCACTGGCCCACAGTAGCATCTGGACCCGTAAATTTGCAAACTTTGCCGTCTGTCTCAAAAAGTAAAGATTACCGAAGAGAGGACCAAGCATTCCATTAGAGCCCCAAATAGCACGCCTAAGTAGAACCCCGGAGCTTGGGGAAATGACTTCTTTTTCCCATGGAAAATGACCCCTCATTGCAGCCACTCTCACCGACTCATAGTGTTTTCCAAAATTCAAAATTTTTGAACTTTGCAGGCATTCTCCAAAACTACAGATGTCAGATCAGAAACCCAAGCATTCCCTTACAGTTGCAAACACCAAGCATTCCCTTAAAGTTCCAAACACCACCTCTAAGGAGATCCCCATGGCCTGGGGAAATGACGTCTTTCTCGCATGGAAAAGGGACTCTCGTTGCAGCCACTGCCACTGGCCCACAGTGACATCCGGACCAGTAAATTTGCAAACGTTGCAGTCTTTCTCAAAAACTAAAGCTTACAGAAGGGAGGACCAAGCATTCCATTAGAGCCCCAAATACCACCTCTGGGCAGAATCCCGGAGCGTGGGGAAATGACTTCTTTTTCCCATGGAAAATAGCCTCTCTTTGTGGCCACTTGCAATGGCCCACAGTGGCTTCCTGACTTCTCCATTTCCAAATGTTGCCTGATTTCTCAAAAACTACAGACGTCACCAACTACGAACAGCCTGACCTTAAAGGCCTAAACACCACCTCTAAATAGATCCACAGGGCCTGGGGAAATGACTTCTTTTTCCCATGGAAAATGGCCTCTCTTTGCAGCCACTTGCACTGGCCCACTGTGGCATCCGCACCTCAACATTTCCTGACATTGCAGGATTTCTCCAAAACTACAGACGTCACCAACTATGAACAGGTGTGACCTTAAAGGCCTAAACACCACCTCTAAATAGATCCACAGGGCCTGGGGAAATGACTTCTTTTTCCCATGGAAAATGGCCTCTCTTTGCAGCCACTTGCACTGGCCCCACTGTGGCGTCCTGACCTCCAAATCTGCAACCTTTGCAGGATTGCTCTGAAACTAAAGCTGACACAACAGAGGACCAAGCATTCCCTCAGAGACCCAAAGCCCACATCTAAGTAGATCCCCAGAGCCTGGGGAAATGACTTCTTTTCCTATGGAAAATAGCCTCTCTTTGTGGCCACTTGCAATGGCCCACAGTGGCTTCCTGACTTCTCCATTTCCAAACGTTGCAGGATTTCTCCAAAACTACAGACGTCAGCAACTCGGAACCTGTGTGACCTTAAAGCTCCAAATACCTCATTTATGTAGATCCCCAGAGCCTGGGGAAATGACGTCTTTCTCCCATGGAAAATGGACTCTCTTTGCAGCCACTGCCACTGGCCCACAGTAGCATCTGGACCCGTAAATTTGCAAACTTTGCCGTCTGTCTCAAAAAGTAAAGATTACCGAAGAGAGGACCAAGCATTCCATTAGAGCCCCAAATAGCACGCCTAAGTAGAACCCCGGAGCTTGGGGAAATGACTTCTTTTTCCCATGGAAAATGACCCCTCATTGCAGCCACTCTCACCGACTCATAGTGTTTTCCAAAATTCAAAATTTTTGAACTTTGCAGGCATTCTCCAAAACTACAGATGTCAGATCAGAAACCCAAGCATTCCCTTACAGTTGCAAACACCAAGCATTCCCTTAAAGTTCCAAACACCACCTCTAAGGAGATCCCCATGGCCTGGGGAAATGACGTCTTTCTCGCATGGAAAAGGGACTCTCTTTGCAGCCACTGCCACTGGCCCACTGTGACATCCGGACCAGTAAATTTGCAATAGTTGCAGTCTTTCTCAAAAACTAAAGCTTACAGAAGGGAGGACCAAGCATTCCATTAGAGCCCCAAATACCACCTCTGAGGAGAATCCCGGAGCTTGGGGAAATGACTTCTTTTTCCCATGAAAAATAGCCTCTTTTTGTGACCACTTGCAAAGGCCCACAGTGGCTTCCTGACTTGTCCATTTCCAAATGTTGCAGGATTCCTCCAAAACTACAGACGTCACCAACTACGAACTGTGTGACCTTAAAGGCCTAAAACACCACCTCTAAATAGATCCACAGGGCCTGGGGAAATGACTTCTTTTTCCCATGGAAAATGGCCTCTCTTTGCAGCCACTTGCACTGGCCCACTGTGGCATCCGGACCTCAACATTTCCAAACGTTGCAGGATTTCACCAAAACTGCAGACGTCACCAACTCGGAACCTGTGTGACCTTAAAGGCCTAAACACCACCTCTAAATAGATCCACAGGGCCTGGGGAAATGACTTCTTTTTCCCATGGAAAATGGCCTCTCTTTGCAGCCACTTGCACTGGCCCCAGTCTGGCATCCTGACCTCCAAATCTGCAACCTTTGCAGGATTGCTCTAAAACTAAAGCTGACACAACAGAGGACCAAGCATTCCCTCAGAGACCCAAAGCCCACATCTAAGTAGATCCCCAGAGCCAGGGGAAATGACTTCTTTTCCTATGGAAAATAGCCTCTCTTTGTGGCCACTTGCAATGGCCCACAGTGGCTTCCTGACTTCTACATTTCCAAACGTTGCAGGATTTCTCCAAAACTACAGACGTCAGCAACTCGGAACCTGTGTGACCTTAAAGCTCCAAATACCTCATTTATGTAGATCCCCAGAGCCTGGAGAAATGACATCTTTCTCCCATGGAAAATGGACTCTCTTTGCAGCCACTGCCACTGGCCCACACTGACATCCGGACCAGTAAATTTGCAAACGTTGCAGTCTTTCTCAAAAATTAAAGATTACCGAAGAGAGGACCAAGCATTCCATTAGAGCCCCAAATACCACGCCTAAGTAGAACCCCAGAGCTTGGGGAAATGACTTCTTTTTCCCATGGAAAATGACCCCTCATTGCAGCCACTCTCACCAACTCATAGTGTTTTCCAAAATTCAAAATTTTTGAACTTTGTAGGCATTGTCTAAAACTACAGATGTCAGAACAGAAAACCAAGCATTCCCTTACAGTTGCAAACACCAAGCATTCCCTTAAAGTTCCAAACACCACCTCTAAGGAGATCCCCATGGCCTGGGGAAATGACGTCTTTCTCCCATGGAAAATGGACTCTCTTTGCAGCCACTGCCACTGGCCCACAGTGACATCCGGACCAGTAAATTTGCAAACGTTGCAGTCTTTCTCAAAAACTAAAGCTTACAGAAGGGAGGACCAAGCATTCCATTAGAGCCCCAAATACCACGCCCACGTAGAACCCCGGAGCTTGGGGAAATGACTTCTTTTTCCCATGGAAAATGGCCTCTCTTTGCAGCCACTTGCACTGGCCCACTGTGGCATCCGGACCTCAACATTTCCAAACGTTGCAGGATTTCTCCAAAACTACAGACGTCACCAACTATGAACAGGTGTGACCTTAAAGGCCTAAACACCACCTCTAAATAGATCCACAGGGCCTGGGGAAATGACTTCTTTTTCCCATGGAAAATGGCCTCTCTTTGCAGCCACTTGCACTGGCCCCACTCTGGCATCCTGACCTCCAAATCTGCAACCTTTGCAGGATTTCTCTAAAACTAAAGCTGACACAACAGAGGACCAAGCATTCCCTCAGAGACCCAAAGCCCACATCTAAGTAGATCCCCAGAGCCTGGGGAAATGACTTCTTTTCCTATGGAAAATAGCCTCTCTTTGTGGCCGCTTGCAATGGCCCACAGTGGCTTCCTGACTTCTACATTTCCAAACGTTGCAGGATATCCCCAAAACTACAGACGTCAGCAACTCGGAACCTGTGTGACCTTAAAGCTCCAAATACCTCATTTATGTAGATCCCCAGAGCCTGGGGAAATGACGTCTTTCTCGCATGGAAAAGGGACTCTCGTTGCAGCCACTGCCACTGGCCCACAGTGACATCCGGACCAGTAAATTTGCAAACGTTGCAGTCTTTCTCAAAAACTAAAGCTTACAGAAGGGAGGACCAAGCATTCCATTAGAGCCCCAAATACCACCTCTGAGGAGAATCCCGGAGCGTGGGGAAATGACTTCTTTTTCCCATGGAAAATAGCCTCTCTTTGTGGCCACTTGCAATGGCCCACAGTGGCTTCCTGACTTCTCCATTTCCAAACGTTGCAGGATTTCTCCAAAACTACAGACGTCACCAACTATGAACAGGTGTGACCTTAAAGGCCTAAACACCACCTCTAAATAGATCCACAGGGCCTGGGGAAATGACTTCTTTTTCCCATGGAAAATGGCCTCTCTTTGCAGCCACTTGCACTGGCCCCAGTCTGGCATCCTGACCTCCAAATCTGCAACCTTTGCAGGATTGCTCTAAAACTAAAGCTGACACAACAGAGGACCAAGCATTCCCTCAGAGACCCAAAGCCCACATCTAAGTAGATCCCCAGAGCCAGGGGAAATGACTTCTTTTCCTATGGAAAAGAGCCTCTCTTTGTGGCCACTTGCAATGGCCCACAGTGGCTTCCTGACTTCTACATTTCCAAACGTTGCAGGATTTCTCCAAAACTACAGACGTCAGCAACTCGGAACCTGTGTGACCTTAAAGCTCCAAATACCTCATTTATGTAGATCCCCAGAGCCTGGAGAAATGACATCTTTCTCCCATGGAAAATGGACTCTCTTTGCAGCCACTGCCACTGGCCCACACTGACATCCGGACCAGTAAATTTGCAAACGTTGCAGTCTTTCTCAAAAATTAAAGATTACCGAAGAGAGGACCAAGCATTCCATTAGAGCCCCAAGTAGCACGCCTAAGTAGAACCCCGGAGCTTGGGGAAATGACTTCTTTTTCCCATGGAAAATGACCCCTCATTGCAGCCACTCTCACCAACTCATAGTGTTTTCCAAAATTCAAAATTTTTGAACTTTGTAGGCATTGTCTAAAACTACAGATGTCAGAACAGAAAACCAAGCATTCCCTTACAGTTGCAAACACCAAGCATTCCCTTAAAGTTCCAAACACCACCTCTAAGGAGATCCCCATGGCCTGGGGAAATGACGTCTTTCTCCCATGGAAAATGGACTCTCTTTGCAGCCACTGCCACTGGCCCACAGTGACATCCGGACCAGTAAATTTGCAAACGTTGCAGTCTTTCTCAAAAACTAAAGCTTACAGAAGGGAGGACCAAGCATTCCATTAGAGCCCCAAATACCACGCCCACGTAGAACCCCGGAGCTTGGGGAAATGACTTCTTTTTCCCATGGAAAATGGCCTCTCTTTGCAGCCACTTGCACTGGCCCACTGTGGCATCCGGACCTCAACATTTCCAAACGTTGCAGGATTTCTCCAAAACTACAGACGTCACCAACTATGAACAGGTGTGACCTTAAAGGCCTAAACACCACCTCTAAATAGATCCACAGGGCCTGGGGAAATGACTTCTTTTTCCCATGGAAAATGGCCTCTCTTTGCAGCCACTTGCACTGGCCCCAGTCTGGCATCCTGACCTCCAAATCTGCAACCTTTGCAGGATTTCTCTAAAACTAAAGCTGACACAACAGAGGACCAAGCATTCCCTCAGAGACCCAAAGCCCACATCTAAGTAGATCCCCAGAGCCTGGGGAAATGACTTCTTTTCCTATGGAAAATAGCCTCTCTTTGTGGCCGCTTGCAATGGCCCACAGTGGCTTCCTGACTTCTACATTTCCAAACGTTGCAGGATTTCCCCAAAACTACAGACGTCAGCAACTCGGAACCTGTGTGACCTTAAAGCTCCAAATACCTCATTTATGTAGATCCCCAGAGCCTGGGGAAATGACGTCTTTCTCGCATGGAAAAGGGACTCTCGTTGCAGCCACTGCCACTGGCCCACAGTGACATCCGGACCAGTAAATTTGCAAACGTTGCAGTCTTTCTCAAAAACTAAAGCTTACAGAAGGGAGGACCAAGCATTCCATTAGAGCCCCAAATACCACCTCTGGGGAGAATCCCGGAGCGTGGGGAAATGACTTCTTTTTCCCATGGAAAATAGCCTCTCTTTGTGGCCACTTGCAATGGCCCACAGTGGCTTCCTGACTTCTCCATTTCCAAACGTTGCAGGATTTCTCCAAAACTACAGACGTCACCAACTACGAACAGCCTGACCTTAAAGGCCTAAACACCACCTCTAAATAGATCCACAGGGCCTGGGGAAATGACTTCTTTTTCCCATGGAAAATGGCCTCTCTTTGCAGCCACTTGCACTGGCCCACTGTGGCATCCGGACCTCAACATTTCCAAACGTTGCAGGATTTCACCAAAACTACAGACGTCACCAACTCGGAACCTGTGTGACCTTAAAGGCCTAAACACCACCTCTAAATAGATCCACAGGGCCTGGGGAAATGACTTCTTTTTCCCATGGAAAATGGCCTCTCTTTGCAGCCACTTGCACTGGCCCCACTGTGGTGTCCTGACCTCCAAATCTGCAACCTTTGCAGGATTGCTCTAAAACTAAAGCTGACACAACAGAGGACCAAGCATTCCCTCAGAGACCCAAAGCCCACATCTAAGCAGATCCCCAGAGCCTGGGGAAATGTTTTCTTTTCCTATGGAAAATAGCCTCTCTTTGTGGCCACTTGCAATGGCCCACAGTGGCTTCCTGACTTCTCCATTTCCAAACGTTGCAGGATTTCTCCAAAACTACAGACGTCAGCAACTCGGAACCTGTGTGACCTTAAAGCTCCAAATACCTCATTTATGTAGATCCCCAGAGCCTGGGGAAATGACGTCTTTCTCCCATGGAAAATGGACTCTCTTTGCAGCCACTGCCACTGGCCCACAGTAGCATCTGGACCCGTAAATTTGCAAACGTTGCAGTCTTTCTCAAAAACTAAAGCTTACAGAAGGGAGGACCAAGCATTCCATTAGAGCCCCAAATACCACGCCCACGTAGAACCCCGGAGCTTGGGGAAATGACTTCTTTTTCCCATGAAAAATAGCTTCTCTTTGCAGCCACTTGCACTGGCCCACTGTGGCATCCAGACCTCAACATTTCCAAACGTTGCAGGATTTCTCCAAAACTACAGACGTCACCAACTATGAACAGGTGTGACCTTAAAGGCCTAAACACCACCTCTAAATAGATCCTCAGGGCCTGGGGAAATGACTTCTTTTTCCCATGGAAAATGGCCTCTCTTTGCAGCCAGTTGCACTGGCCCACTGTGGCATCCGGACCTCAACATTTCCAAACGTTGCAGGATTTCACCAAAACTGCAGACGTCAGCAACTCGGAACCTGTGTGACCTTAAAGCTCCAAATACCTCATTTATGTAGATCCCCAGAGCCTGGGGAAATGACGTCTTTCTCGCATGGAAAAGGGACTCTCGTTGCAGCCACTGCCACTGGCCCACAGTGACATCCGGACCAGTAAATTTGCAAACGTTGCAGTCTTTCTCAAAAACTAAAGCTTACAGAAGGGAGGACCAAGCATTCCATTAGAGCCCCAAATACCACCTCTGGGGAGAATCCCGGAGCGTGGGGAAATGACTTCTTTTTCCCATGGAAAATAGCCTCTCTTTGTGGCCACTTGCAATGGCCCACAGTGGCTTCCTGACTTCTCCATTTCCAAACGTTGCAGGATTTCTCCAAAACTACAGACGTCACCAACTACGAACAGCCTGACCTTAAAGGCCTAAACACCACCTCTAAATAGATCCACAGGGCCTGGGGAAATGACTTCTTTTTCCCATGGAAAATGGCCTCTCTTTGCAGCCACTTGCACTGGCCCACTGTGGCATCCGGACCTCAACATTTCCAAACGTTGCAGGATTTCACCAAAACTGCAGACGTCACCAACTCGGAACCTGTGTGACCTTAAAGGCCTAAACACCACCTCTAAATAGATCCACAGGGCCTGGGGAAATGACTTCTTTTTCCCATGGAAAATGGCCTCTCTTTGCAGCCACTTGCACTGGCCCCAGTCTGGCATCCTGACCTCCAAATCTGCAACCTTTGCAGGATTGCTCTAAAACTAAAGCTGACACAACAGAGGACCAAGCATTCCCTCAGAGACCCAAAGCCCACATCTAAGTAGATCCCCAGAGCCTGGGGAAATGTTTTCTTTTCCTATGGAAAATAGCCTCTCTTTGTGGCCACTTGCAATGGCCCACAGTGGCTTCCTGACTTCTCCATTTCCAAACATTGCAGGATATCCCCAAAACTACAGACGTCAGCAACTCGGAACCTGTGTGACCTTAAAGCTCCAAATACCTCATTTATGTAGATCCCCAGAGCCTGGGGAAATGACGTCTTTCTCCCATGGAAAATGGACTCTCTTTGCAGCCACTGCCACTGGCCCACAGTAGCATCTGGACCCGTAAATTTGCAAACTTTGCCGTCTGTCTCAAAAAGTAAAGATTACCGAAGAGAGGACCAAGCATTCCATTAGAGCCCCAAATAGCACGCCTAAGTAGAACCCCGGAGCTTGGGGAAATGACTTCTTTTTCCCATGGAAAATGACCCCTCATTGCAGCCACTCTCACCGACTCATAGTGTTTTCCAAAATTCAAAATTTTTGAACTTTGCAGGCATTCTCCAAAACTACAGATGTCAGATCAGAAACCCAAGCATTCCCTTACAGTTGCAAA
The DNA here is from genome assembly GCF_031753505.1 of Anomalospiza imberbis. NCBI lineage: Eukaryota > Metazoa > Chordata > Aves > Passeriformes > Viduidae > Anomalospiza > Anomalospiza imberbis. The sequence continues at coordinate 26,526,265 of NC_089690.1, forward strand.
CACCAAGCATTCCCTTAAAGTTCCAAACATCACCTCTAAGGAGATCCCCATGGCCTGGGGAAATGACATCTTTCTCCCATGGAAAATGGACTCTCTTTGCAGCCACTGCCACTGGCCCACAGTGACATCCGGACCAGTAAATTTGCAAACGTTGCAGTCTTTCTCAAAAACTAAAGCTTACAGAAGGGAGGACCAAGCATTCCATTAGAGCCCCAAATACCACGCCCACGTAGAACCCCGGAGCTTGGGGAAATGACTTCTTTTTCCCATGGAAAATAGCCTCTCTTTGCAGCCACTTGCACTGGCCCACTGTGGCATCCAGACCTCAACATTTCCAAACGTTGCAGGATTTCTCCAAAACTACAGACGTCACCAACTATGAACAGGTGTGACCTTAAAGGCCTAAACACCACCTCTAAATAGATCCTCAGGGCCTGGGGAAATGACTTCTTTTTCCCATGGAAAATGGCCTCTCTTTGCAGCCACTTGCACTGGCCCCACTCTGGCATCCTGACCTCCAAATCTGCAACCTTTGCAGGATTTCTCTAAAACTAAAGCTGACACAACAGAGGACCAAGCATTCCCTCAGAGACCCAAAGCCCACATCTAAGGAGATCCCCAGAGCCTGGGGAAATGACTTCTTTTCCTATGGAAAATAGCCTCTCTTTGTGGCCGCTTGCAATGGCCCACAGTGGCTTCCTGACTTCTACATTTCCAAACGTTGCAGGATATCCCCAAAACTACAGACGTCAGCAACTCGGAACCTGTGTGACCTTAAAGCTCCAAATACCTCATTTATGTAGATCCCCAGAGCCTGGGGAAATGACGTCTTTCTCGCATGGAAAAGGGACTCTCGTTGCAGCCACTGCCACTGGCCCACAGTGACATCCGGACCAGTAAATTTGCAAACGTTGCAGTCTTTCTCAAAAACTAAAGCTTACAGAAGGGAGGACCAAGCATTCCATTAGAGCCCCAAATACCACCTCTGGGGAGAATCCCGGAGCGTGGGGAAATGACTTCTTTTTCCCATGGAAAATAGCCTCTCTTTGTGGTCACTTGCAATGGCCCACAGTGGCTTCCTGACTTCTCCATTTCCAAATGTTGCAGGATTTCTCAAAAACTACAGACGTCACCAACTACGAACAGCCTGACCTTAAAGGCCTAAACACCACCTCTAAATAGATCCACAGGGCCTGGGGAAATGACTTCTTTTTCCCATGGAAAATGGCCTCTCTTTGCAGCCACTTGCACTGGCCCACTGTGGCATCCGCACCTCAACATTTCCTGACATTGCAGGATTTCTCCAAAACTACAGACGTCACCAACTATGAACAGGTGTGACCTTAAAGGCCTAAACACCACCTCTAAATAGATCCACAGGGCCTGGGGAAATGACTTCTTTTTCCCATGGAAAATGGCCTCTCTTTGCAGCCACTTGCACTGGCCCCACTGTGGCGTCCTGACCTCCAAATCTGCAACCTTTGCAGGATTGCTCTGAAACTAAAGCTGACACAACAGAGGACCAAGCATTCCCTCAGAGACCCAAAGCCCACATCTAAGTAGATCCCCAGAGCCTGGGGAAATGACTTCTTTTCCTATGGAAAATAGCCTCTCTTTGTGGCCACTTGCAATGGCCCACAGTGGCTTCCTGACTTCTCCATTTCCAAACGTTGCAGGATTTCTCCAAAACTACAGACGTCAGCAACTCGGAACCTGTGTGACCTTAAAGCTCCAAATACCTCATTTATGTAGATCCCCAGAGCCTGGGGAAATGACGTCTTTCTCCCATGGAAAATGGACTCTCTTTGCAGCCACTGCCACTGGCCCACAGTAGCATCTGGACCCGTAAATTTGCAAACTTTGCCGTCTGTCTCAAAAAGTAAAGATTACCGAAGAGAGGACCAAGCATTCCATTAGAGCCCCAAATAGCACGCCTAAGTAGAACCCCGGAGCTTGGGGAAATGACTTCTTTTTCCCATGGAAAATGACCCCTCATTGCAGCCACTCTCACCGACTCATAGTGTTTTCCAAAATTCAAAATTTTTGAACTTTGCAGGCATTCTCCAAAACTACAGATGTCAGATCAGAAACCCAAGCATTCCCTTACAGTTGCAAACACCAAGCATTCCCTTAAAGTTCCAAACACCACCTCTAAGGAGATCCCCATGGCCTGGGGAAATGACGTCTTTCTCGCATGGAAAAGGGACTCTCGTTGCAGCCACTGCCACTGGCCCACAGTGACATCCGGACCAGTAAATTTGCAAACGTTGCAGTCTTTCTCAAAAACTAAAGCTTACAGAAGGGAGGACCAAGCATTCCATTAGAGCCCCAAATACCACCTCTGGGCAGAATCCCGGAGCGTGGGGAAATGACTTCTTTTTCCCATGGAAAATAGCCTCTCTTTGTGGCCACTTGCAATGGCCCACATTGGCTTCCTGACTTCTCCATTTCCAAATGTTGCAGGATTTCTCAAAAACTACAGACGTCACCAACTACGAACAGCCTGACCTTAAAGGCCTAAACACCACCTCTAAATAGATCCACAGGGCCTGGGGAAATGACTTCTTTTTCCCATGGAAAATGGCCTCTCTTTGCAGCCACTTGCACTGGCCCACTGTGGCATCCGCACCTCAACATTTCCTGACATTGCAGGATTTCTCCAAAACTACAGACGTCACCAACTATGAACAGGTGTGACCTTAAAGGCCTAAACACCACCTCTAAATAGATCCACAGGGCCTGGGGAAATGACTTCTTTTTCCCATGGAAAATGGCCTCTCTTTGCAGCCACTTGCACTGGCCCCACTGTGGCGTCCTGACCTCCAAATCTGCAACCTTTGCAGGATTGCTCTGAAACTAAAGCTGACACAACAGAGGACCAAGCATTCCCTCAGAGACCCAAAGCCCACATCTAAGTAGATCCCCAGAGCCTGGGGAAATGACTTCTTTTCCTATGGAAAATAGCCTCTCTTTGTGGCCACTTGCAATGGCCCACAGTGGCTTCCTGACTTCTCCATTTCCAAACGTTGCAGGATTTCTCCAAAACTACAGACGTCAGCAACTCGGAACCTGTGTGACCTTAAAGCTCCAAATACCTCATTTATGTAGATCCCCAGAGCCTGGGGAAATGACGTCTTTCTCCCATGGAAAATGGACTCTCTTTGCAGCCACTGCCACTGGCCCACAGTAGCATCTGGACCCGTAAATTTGCAAACTTTGCCGTCTGTCTCAAAAAGTAAAGATTACCGAAGAGAGGACCAAGCATTCCATTAGAGCCCCAAATAGCACGCCTAAGTAGAACCCCGGAGCTTGGGGAAATGACTTCTTTTTCCCATGGAAAATGACCCCTCATTGCAGCCACTCTCACCGACTCATAGTGTTTTCCAAAATTCAAAATTTTTGAACTTTGCAGGCATTCTCCAAAACTACAGATGTCAGATCAGAAACCCAAGCATTCCCTTACAGTTGCAAACACCAAGCATTCCCTTAAAGTTCCAAACACCACCTCTAAGGAGATCCCCATGGCCTGGGGAAATGACGTCTTTCTCCCATGGAAAATGGACTCTCTTTGCAGCCACTGCCACTGGCCCACAGTGACATCCGGACCAGTAAATTTGCAAACGTTGCAGTCTTTCTCAAAAACTAAAGCTTACAGAAGGGAGGACCAAGCATTCCATTAGAGCCCCAAATACCACCTCTGGGGAGAATCCCGGAGCTTGGGGAAATGACTTCTTTTTCCCATGAAAAATAGCCTCTTTTTGTGACCACTTGCAAAGGCCCACAGTGGCTTCCTGACTTCTCCATTTCCAAATGTTGCAGGATTCCTCCAAAACTACAGACGTCACCAACTACGAACTGTGTGACCTTAAAGGCCTAAAACACCACCTCTAAATAGATCCACAGGGCCTGGGGAAATGACTTCTTTTTCCCATGGAAAATGGCCTCTCTTTGCAGCCACTTGCACTGGCCCACTGTGGCATCCGGACCTCAACATTTCCAAACGTTGCAGGATTTCTTCAAAACTACAGACGTCACCAACTACGAACAGCCTGACCTTAAAGGCCTAAACACCACCTCTAAATAGATCCACAGGGCCTGGGGAAATGACGTTTTTCTCCCATGGAAAATGGCCTCTCTTTGCAGCCACTTGCACTGGCCCCAGTCTGGCATCCTGACCTCCAAATCTGCAACCTTTGCAGGATTGCTCTAAAACTAAAGCTGACACAACAGAGGACCAAGCATTCCCTCAGAGACCCAAAGCCCACATCTAAGTAGATCCCCAGAGCCTGGGGAAATGACTTCTTTTCCTATGGAAAATAGCCTCTCTTTGTGGCCGCTTGCAATGGCCCACAGTGGCTTCCTGACTTCTACATTTCCAAACGTTGCAGGATTTCCCCAAAACTACAGACGTCAGCAACTCGGAACCTGTGTGACCTTAAAGCTCCAAATACCTCATTTATGTAGATCCCCAGAGCCTGGGGAAATGACGTCTTTCTCGCATGGAAAAGGGACTCTCGTTGCAGCCACTGCCACTGGCCCACAGTGACATCCGGACCAGTAAATTTGCAAACGTTGCAGTCTTTCTCAAAAACTAAAGCTTACAGAAGGGAGGACCAAGCATTCCATTAGAGCCCCAAATACCACCTCTGGGGAGAATCCCGGAGCGTGGGGAAATGACTTCTTTTTCCCATGGAAAATAGCCTCTCTTTGTGGCCACTTGCAATGGCCCACAGTGGCTTCCTGACTTCTCCATTTCCAAACGTTGCAGGATTTCTCAAAAACTACAGACGTCACCAACTATGAACAGATGTGACCTTAAAGGCCTAAACACCACCTCTAAATAGATCCACAGGGCCTGGGGAAATGACTTCTTTTTCCCATGGAAAATGGCCTCTCTTTGCAGCCACTTGCACTGGCCCCACTCTGGCATCCTGACCTCCAAATCTGCAACCTTTGCAGGATTTCTCTAAAACTAAAGCTGACACAACAGAGGACCAAGCATTCCCTCAGAGACCCAAAGCCCACATCTAAGTAGATCCCCAGAGCCTGGGGAAATGACTTCTTTTCCTATGGAAAATAGCCTCTCTTTGTGGCCACTTGCAATGGCCCACAGTGGCTTCCTGACTTCTACATTTCCAAACGTTGCAGGATTTCTCCAAAACTACAGACGTCAGCAACTCGGAACCTGTGTGACCTTAAAGCTCCAAATACCTCATTTATGTAGATCCCCAGAGCCTGGAGAAATGACATCTTTCTCCCATGGAAAATGGACTCTCTTTGCAGCCACTGCCACTGGCCCACACTGACATCCGGACCAGTAAATTTGCAAACGTTGCAGTCTTTCTCAAAAACTAAAGCTTAGAGAAGGGAGGACCAAGCATTCCATTAGAGCCCCAAATACCACGCCCACGTAGAACCCCGGAGCTTGGGGAAATGACTTCTTTTTCCCATGGAAAATAACCTCTCTTTGCAGCCACTTGCACTGGCCCACTGTGGCATCCGGACCTCAACATTTCCAAACGTTGCAGGATTTCTTCAAAATTACAGACGTCACCAACTATGAACAGGTGTGACCTTAAAGGCCTAAACACCACCTCTAAATAGATCCACAGGGCCTGGGGAAATGACTTCTTTTTCCCATGGAAAATGGCCTCTCTTTGCAGCCACTTGCACTGGCCCCAGTCTGGCATCCTGACCTCCAAATCTGCAACCTTTGCAGGATTTCTCTAAAACTAAAGCTGACACAACAGAGGACCAAGCATTCCCTCAGAGACCCAAAGCCCACATCTAAGTAGATCCCCAGAGCCTGGGGAAATGACTTCTTTTCCTATGGAAAATAGCCTCTCTTTGTGGCCGCTTGCAATGGCCCACAGTGGCTTCCTGACTTCTACATTTCCAAACGTTGCAGGATATCCCCAAAACTACAGACGTCAGCAACTCGGAACCTGTGTGACCTTAAAGCTCCAAATACCTCATTTATGTAGATCCCCAGAGCCTGGGGAAATGACGTCTTTCTCGCATGGAAAAGGGACTCTCGTTGCAGCCACTGCCACTGGCCCACAGTGACATCCGGACCAGTAAATTTGCAAACGTTGCAGTCTTTCTCAAAAACTAAAGCTTACAGAAGGGAGGACCAAGCATTCCATTAGAGCCCCAAATACCACCTCTGGGGAGAATCCCGGAGCGTGGGGAAATGACTTCTTTTTCCCATGGAAAATAGCCTCTCTTTGTGGCCACTTGCAATGGCCCACAGTGGCTTCCTGACTTCTCCATTTCCAAACGTTGCAGGATTTCTCCAAAACTACAGACGTCACCAACTACGAACAGCCTGACCTTAAAGGCCTAAACACCACCTCTAAATAGATCCACAGGGCCTGGGGAAATGACTTCTTTTTCCCATGGAAAATGGCCTCTCTTTGCAGCCACTTGCACTGGCCCCACTCTGGCGTCCTGAGCTCCAAATCTGCAACCTTTGCAGGATTGCTCTAAAACTAAAGCTGACACAACAGAGGACCAAGCATTCCCTCAGAGACCCAAAGCCCACATCTAAGTAGATCCCCAGAGCCAGGGGAAATGACTTCTTTTCCTATGGAAAATAGCCTCTCTTTGTGGCCACTTGCAATGGCCCACAGTGGCTTCCTGACTTCTACATTTCCAAACGTTGCAGGATTTCTCCAAAACTACAGACGTCAGCAACTCGGAACCTGTGTGACCTTAAAGCTCCAAATACCTCATTTATGTAGATCCCCAGAGCCTGGAGAAATGACATCTTTCTCCCATGGAAAATGGACTCTCTTTGCAGCCACTGCCACTGGCCCACACTGACATCCGGACCAGTAAATTTGCAAACGTTGCAGTCTTTCTCAAAAATTAAAGATTACCGAAGAGAGGACCAAGCATTCCATTAGAGCCCCAAATACCACGCCTAAGTAGAACCCCAGAGCTTGGGGAAATGACTTCTTTTTCCCATGGAAAATGACCCCTCATTGCAGCCACTCTCACCAACTCATAGTGTTTTCCAAAATTCAAAATTTTTGAACTTTGTAGGCATTGTCTAAAACTACAGATGTCAGAACAGAAAACCAAGCATTCCCTTACAGTTGCAAACACCAAGCATTCCCTTAAAGTTCCAAACACCACCTCTAAGGAGATCCCCATGGCCTGGGGAAATGACGTCTTTCTCCCATGGAAAATGGACTCTCTTTGCAGCCACTGCCACTGGCCCACAGTGACATCCGGACCAGTAAATTTGCAAACGTTGCAGTCTTTCTCAAAAACTAAAGCTTACAGAAGGGAGGACCAAGCATTCCATTAGAGCCCCAAATACCACGCCCACGTAGAACCCCGGAGCTTGGGGAAATGACTTCTTTTTCCCATGGAAAATGGCCTCTCTTTGCAGCCACTTGCACTGGCCCACTGTGGCATCCGGACCTCAACATTTCCAAACGTTGCAGGATTTCTCCAAAACTACAGACGTCACCAACTATGAACAGGTGTGGCCTTAAAGGCCTAAACACCACCTCTAAATAGATCCACAGGGCCTGGGGAAATGACTTCTTTTTCCCATGGAAAATGGCCTCTCTTTGCAGCCACTTGCACTGGCCCCACTCTGGCATCCTGACCTCCAAATCTGCAACCTTTGCAGGATTGCTCTAAAACTAAAGCTGACACAACAGAGGACCAAGCATTCCCTCAGAGACCCAAAGCCCACATCTAAGTAGATCCCCAGAGCCTGGGGAAATGACTTCTTTTCCTATGGAAAATAGCCTCTCTTTGTGGCCGCTTGCAATGGCCCACAGTGGCTTCCTGACTTCTACATTTCCAAACGTTGCAGGATATCCCCAAAACTACAGACGTCAGCAACTCGGAACCTGTGTGACCTTAAAGCTCCAAATACCTCATTTATGTAGATCCCCAGAGCCTGGGGAAATGACGTCTTTCTCGCATGGAAAAGGGACTCTCGTTGCAGCCACTGCCACTGGCCCACAGTGACATCCGGACCAGTAAATTTGCAAACGTTGCAGTCTTTCTCAAAAACTAAAGCTTACAGAAGGGAGGACCAAGCATTCCATTAGAGCCCCAAATACCACCTCTGGGGAGAATCCCGGAGCTTGGGGAAATGACTTCTTTTTCCCATGGAAAATAGCCTCTCTTTGTGGCCACTTGCAATGGCCCACAGTGGCTTCCTGACTTCTCCATTTCCAAACGTTGCAGGATTTCTCAAAAACTACAGACGTCACCAACTATGAACAGGTGTGACCTTAAAGGCCTAAACACCACCTCTAAATAGATCCACAGGGCCTGGGGAAATGACTTCTTTTTCCCATGGAAAATGGCCTCTCTTTGCAGCCACTTGCACTGGCCCCAGTCTGGCATCCTGACCTCCAAATCTGCAACCTTTGCAGGATTGCTCTAAAACTAAAGCTGACACAACAGAGGACCAAGCATTCCCTCAGAGACCCAAAGCCCACATCTAAGCAGATCCCCAGAGCCAGGGGAAATGACTTCTTTTCCTATGGAAAATAGCCTCTCTTTGTGGCCACTTGCAATGGCCCACAGTGGCTTCCTGACTTCTCCATTTCCAAACGTTGCAGGATTTCTCCAAAACTACAGACGTCAGCAACTCGGAACCCGTTGTGACCTTAAAGCTCCAAATACCTCATTTATGTAGATCCCCAGAGCCTGGGGAAATGACGTCTTTCTCCCATGGAAAATGGACTCTCTTTGCAGCCACTGCCACTGGCCCACAGTAGCATCTGGACCCGTAAATTTGCAAACGTTGCAGTCTTTCTCAAAAATTAAAGATTACCGAAGAGAGGACCAAGCATTCCATTAGAGCCCCAAGTAGCACGCCTAAGTAGAACCCCGGAGCTTGGGGAAATGACTTCTTTTTCCCATGGAAAATGACCCCTCATTGCAGCCACTCTCACCGACTCATAGTGTTTTCCAAAATTCAAAATTTTTGAACTTTGCAGGCATTCTCCAAAACTACAGATGTCAGATCAGAAACCCAAGCATTCCCTTACAGTTGCAAACACCAAGCATTCCCTTACAGTTCCAAACACCACCTCTAAGGAGATCCCCATGGCCTGGGGAAATGACATCTTTCTCCCATGGAAAATGGACTCTCTTTGCAGCCACTGCCACTGGCCCACAGTGACATCCGGACCAGTAAATTTGCAAACGTTGCAGTCTTTCTCAAAAACTAAAGCTTACAGAAGGGAGGACCAAGCATTCCATTAGAGCCCCAAATACCACACCCACGTAGAACCCCGGAGCTTGGGGAAATGACTTCTTTTTCCCATGGAAAATAGCCTCTCTTTGCAGCCACTTGCACTGGCCCACTGTGGCATCCAGACCTCAACATTTCCAAACGTTGCAGGATTTCTCCAAAACTACAGACGTCACCAACTATGAACAGGTGTGACCTTAAAGGCCTAAACACCACCTCTAAATAGATCCTCAGGGCCTGGGGAAATGACTTCTTTTTCCCATGGAAAATGGCCTCTCTTTGCAGCCACTTGCACTGGCCCACTGTGGCATCCGGACCTCAACATTTCCAAACGTTGCAGGATTTCACCAAAACTGCAGACGTCAGCAACTCGGAACCTGTGTGACCTTAAAGCTCCAAATACCTCATTTATGTAGATCCCCAGAGCCTGGGGAAATGACGTCTTTCTCGCATGGAAAAGGGACTCTCGTTGCAGCCACTGCCACTGGCCCACAGTGACATCCGGACCAGTAAATTTGCAAACGTTGCAGTCTTTCTCAAAAACTAAAGCTTACAGAAGGGAGGACCAAGCATTCCATTAGAGCCCCAAATACCACCTCTGGGGAGAATCCCGGAGCGTGGGGAAATGACTTCTTTTTCCCATGGAAAATAGCCTCTCTTTGTGGCCACTTGCAATGGCCCACAGTGGCTTCCTGACTTCTCCATTTCCAAACGTTGCAGGATTTCTCCAAAACTACAGACGTCACCAACTACGAACAGCCTGACCTTAAAGGCCTAAACACCACCTCTAAATAGATCCACAGGGCCTGGGGAAATGACTTCTTTTTCCCATGGAAAATGGCCTCTCTTTGCAGCCACTTGCACTGGCCCACTGTGGCATCCGGACCTCAACATTTCCAAACGTTGCAGGATTTCACCAAAACTGCAGACGTCACCAACTCGGAACCTGTGTGACCTTAAAGGCCTAAACACCACCTCTAAATAGATCCACAGGGCCTGGGGAAATGACTTCTTTTTCCCATGGAAAATGGCCTCTCTTTGCAGCCACTTGCACTGGCCCCAGTCTGGCATCCTGACCTCCAAATCTGCAACCTTTGCAGGATTGCTCTAAAACTAAAGCTGACACAACAGAGGACCAAGCATTCCCTCAGAGACCCAAAGCCCACATCTAAGTAGATCCCCAGAGCCTGGGGAAATGTTTTCTTTTCCTATGGAAAATAGCCTCTCTTTGTGGCCACTTGCAATGGCCCACAGTGGCTTCCTGACTTCTCCATTTCCAAACGTTGCAGGATATCCCCAAAACTACAGACGTCAGCAACTCGGAACCTGTGTGACCTTAAAGCTCCAAATACCTCATTTATGTAGATCCCCAGAGCCTGGGGAAAAGACGTCTTTCTCCCATGGAAAAGGGACTCTCTTTGCAGCCACTGCCACTGGCCCACAGTGACATCCGGACCCGTAAATTTGCAAACGTTGCAGTCTTTCTCAAAAACTAAAGCTTACAAAGGGGAGGAGCAAGCATTCCATTAGAGACCCAAAGCCCACATCCAAGTAGATCCCCAGAGCCTGGGGAAATGACTTCTTTTCCTATGGAAAATAGCCTCTCTTTGTGGCCGCTTGCAATGGCCCACAGTGGCATCCTGACTTCTACATTTCCAAACGTTGCAGGATTTCCCCAAAACTACAGACGTCAGCAACTCGGAACCTGTGTGACCTTAAAGCTCCAAATACCTCATTTATGTAGATCCCCAGAGCCTGGGGAAAAGACGTCTTTCTCCCATGGAAAAGGGACTCTCTTTGCCGCCACTGCCACTGGCCCACTGTGACATCCGGACCAGTAAATTTGCAATACTTGCAGTCTTTCTCAAAAAATAAAGCTTACAGAAGGGAGGACCAAGCATTCAATTAGAGCCCCAAATACCACCTCTGAGGAGAATCCCGGAGCTTGGGGAAATGACTTCTTTTCCTGTGGAAAATAGCCTCTTTTTGTGACCACTTGCAAAGGCCCACAGTGGCTTCCTGACTTCTCCATTTCCAAATGTTGCAGGATTTCTCCAAAACTACAGACGTCACCAACTACGAACTGTGTGACCTTAAAGGCCTAAACACCACCTCTAAATAGATCCACAGGGCCTGGGGAAATGACGTCTTTCTCCCATGGAAAATGGCCTCTCTTTGCAGCCACTTGCACTGGCCCCACTCTGGCGTCCTGACCTCCAAATCTGCAACCTTTGCAGGATTGCTCTAAAACTAAAGCTGACACAACAGAGGACCAAGCATTCCCTCAGAGACCCAAAGCCCACATCTAAGTAGATCCCCAGAGCCTGGGCAAATGACGTCTTTCTCCCATTGAAAAGGGACTCTCTTTGCAGCCACTGCCACTGGCCCACAGTGACATCCGGACCCGTAAATTTGCAAACGTTGCAGTCTTTCTCAAAAACTAAAGCTTACAAAGGGGAGGAGCAAGCATTCCATTAGAGACCCAAAGCCCACATCCAAGTAGATCCCCAGAGCCTGGGGAAATGACTTCTTTTCCTATGGAAAATAGCCTCTCTTTGTGGCCGCTTGCAATGGCCCACAGTGGCATCCTGACTTCTACATTTCCAAACGTTGCAGGATTTCCCCAAAACTACAGACGTCAGCAACTCGGAACCTGTGTGACCTTAAAGCTCCAAATACCTCATTTATGTAGATCCCCAGAGCCTGGGGAAATGACGTCTTTCTCCCATGGAAAATGGACTCTCTTTGCCGCCACTGCCACTGGCCCACTGTGACATCCGGACCAGTAAATTTGCAATACTTGCAGTCTTTCTCAAAAAATAAAGCTTACAGAAGGGAGGACCAAGCATTCAATTAGAGCCCCAAATACCACCTCTGAGGAGAATCCCGGAGCTTGGGGAAATGACTTCTTTTCCTGTGGAAAATAGCCTCTTTTTGTGACCAATTGCAAAGGCCCACAGTGGCTTCCTGACTTCTCCATTTCCAAATGTTGCAGGATTTCTCCAAAACTACAGACGTCAGCAACTCGGAACCTGTGTGACCTTAAAGCTCCAAATACCTCATTTATGTAGATCCCCAGAGCCTGGAGAAATGACATCTTTCTCCCATGGAAAATGGACTCTCTTTGCAGCCACTGCCACTGGCCCACAGTGACATCCGGACCAGTAAATTTGCAAACGTTGCCGTCTTTCTCAAAAACTAAAGCTTACAGAAGGGAGGACCAAGCATTCCATTAGAGCCCCAAATAGCACGCCTAAGTAGAACCCCGGAGCTTGGGGAAATGACTTCTTTTTCCCATGGAAAATGACCCCTCATTGCAGCCACTCTCACCGACTCATAGTGTTTTCCAAAATTCAAAATTTTTGAACTTTGCAGGCATTCTCCAAAACTACAGATGTCAGAACAGAAAACCAAGCATTCCCTTACAGTTCCAAACACCACCTCTAAGGAGATCCCCAGAGCCTGGGGAAATGACTTCTTTCTCCCATGGAAAATGGACTCTCTTTGCAGCCACTGCCACTGGCCCACAGTGACATCCGGACCAGTAAATTTGCAAACGTTGCAGTTTTTCTCAAAAACTAAAGCTTACAGAAGGGAGGACCAAGCATTCCATTAGAGCCCCAAATACCAATCCCAAGAAGAACCCCCGAGCTTGGGGAAATGACTTCTTTTTCCCATGAAAAATAGCCTCTCTTTGTGGCCACTTGCAATGGCCCACAGTGGCTTCCTGACTTCTACATTTCCAAACATTGCAGGATTTCTCCAAAACTACAGACGTCACCAACTACGAACTGTGTGACCTTAAAGGCCTAAACACCACCTCTAAATAGATCCACAGGGCCTGGGGAAATGACTTCTTTTTCCCATGGAAAATGGCCTCTCTTTGCAGCCACTTGCACTGGCCCACAGTGGCATCCGGACCTCAACATTTCCAAACGTTGCAGGATTTCTCCAAAACTGCAGACGTCACCAACTCGGAACCTGTGTGACCTTAAAGGCCTAAACACCACCTCTAAATAGATCCACAGGGCCTGGGGAAATGACTTCTTTTTCCCATGGAAAATGGCCTCTCTTTGCAGCCACTTGCACTGGCCCCACTCTGGCGTCCTGACCTCCAAATCTGCAACCTTTGCAGGATTGCTCTAAAACTAAAGCTGACACAACAGAGGACCAAGCATTCCCTCAGAGACCCAAAGCCCACATCTAAGTAGATCCCGTGAGCCTGGGGAAATGACTTCTTTTCCTATGGAAAATAGCCTCTCTTTGTGGCCACTTGCAATGGCCCACAGTGGCTTCCTGACTTCTACATTTCCAAACGTTGCAGGATTTCTCCAAAACTACAGACGTCAGCAACTCGGAACCTGTGTGACCTTAAATCTCCAAATACCTCATTTATGTAGATCCCCAGAGCCTGGGGAAAAGACGTCTTTCTCCCATGGAAAATGGACTCTCTTTGCAGCCACTGCCACTGGCCCACAGTAGCATCTGGACCCGTAAATTTGCAAACTTTGCCGTCTGTCTCAAAAAGTAAAGATTACCGAAGAGAGGACCAAGCATTCCATTAGAGCCCCAAATAGCACGCCTAAGTAGAACCCCGGAGCTTGGGGAAATGACTTCTTTTTCCCATGGAAAATGACCCCTCATTGCAGCCACTCTCACCGACTCATAGTGTTTTCCAAAATTCAAAATTTTTGAACTTTGCAGGCATTCTCCAAAACTACAGATGTCAGAACAGAAAACCAAGCATTCCCTTACAGTTGCAAACACCAAGCATTCCCTTACAGTTCCAAACACCACCTCTAAGGAGATCCCCATGGCCTGGGGAAATGACGTCTTTCTCCCATGGAAAATGGACTCTCTTTGCAGCCACTGCCACTGGCCCACAGTGACATCCGGACCAGTAAATTTGCAAACGTTGCAGTCTTTCTCAAAAACTAAAGCTTACAGAAGGGAGGACCAAGCATTCCATTAGAGCCCCAAATACCACGCCCACGTAGAACCCCGGAGCTTGGGGAAATGACTTCTTTTTCCCATGGAAAATAGCCTCTCTTTGCAGCCACTTGCACTGGCCCACTGTGGCATCCGGACCTCAACATTTCCAAACGTTGCAGGATTTCTTCAAAACTACAGACGTCACCAACTATGAACAGGTGTGACCTTAAAGGCCTAAACACCACATCTAAGTAGATCCACAGGGCCTGGGGAAATGACTTCATTTTTCCCATGGAAAATGGCCTCTCTTTGCAGCCACTTGCACTGGCCCACTGTGGCATCCGCACCTCAACATTTCCAAACGTTGCAGGATTTCTCCAAAACTGCAGACGTCACCAACTCGGAACCTGTGTGACCTTAAAGGCCTAAACACCACCTCTAAATAGATCCACAGGGCCTGGGGAAATGACTTCTTTTTCCCATGGAAAATGGCCTCTCTTTGCAGCCACTTGCACTGGCCCCACTCTGGCATCCTGACCTCCAAATCTGCAACCTTTGCAGGATTGCTCTAAAACTAAAGCTGACACAACAGAGGACCAAGCATTCCCTCAGAGACCCAAAGCCCACATCTAAGTAGATCCCCAGAGCCTGGGGAAATGACTTCTTTTCCTATGGAAAATAGCCTCTCTTTGTGGCCACTTGCAATGGCCCACAGTGGCTTCCTGACTTCTACATTTCCAAACGTTGCAGGATTTCTCCAAAACTACAGACGTCAGCAACTCGGAACCTGTGTGACCTTTAATCTCCAAATACCTCATTTATGTAGATCCCCAGAGCCTGGGGAAAAGACGTCTTTCTCCCATGGAAAATGGACTCTCTTTGCAGCCACTGCCACTGGCCCACAGTAGCATCTGGACCCGTAAATTTGCAAACTTTGCCGTCTGTCTCAAAAAGTAAAGATTACCGAAGAGAGGACCAAGCATTCCATTAGAGCCCCAAATAGCACGCCTAAGTAGAACCCCGGAGCTTGGGGAAATGACTTCTTTTTCCCATGGAAAATGACCCCTCATTGCAGCCACTCTCACCGACTCATAGTGTTTTCCAAAATTCAAAATTTTTGAACTTTGCAGGCATTCTCCAAAACTACAGATGTCAGAACAGAAAACCAAGCATTCCCTTACAGTTGCAAACACCAAGCATTCCCTTACAGTTCCAAACACCACCTCTAAGGAGATCCCCATGGCCTGGGGAAATGACATCTTTCTCCCATGGAAAATGGACTCTCTTTGCAGCCACTGCCACTGGCCCACAGTGACATCCGGACCAGTAAATTTGCAATAGTTGCAGTCTTTCTCAAAAACTAAAGCTTACAGAAGGGAGGACCAAGCATTCCATTAGAGCCCCAAATACCACGCCCACGTAGAACCCCGGAGCTTGGGGAAATGACTTCTTTTTCCCATGGAAAATAGCCTCTCTTTGCAGCCACTTGCACTGGCCCACTGTGGCATCCGGACCTCAACATTTCCAAACGTTGCAGGATTTCTTCAAAACTACAGACGTCACCAACTATGAACAGGTGTGACCTTAAAGGCCTAAACACCACATCTAAGTAGATCCACAGGGCCTGGGGAAATGACTTCATTTTTCCCATGGAAAATGGCCTCTCTTTGCAGCCACTTGCACTGGCCCACTGTGGCATCCGGACCTCAACATTTCCAAACGTTGCAGGATTTCTCCAAAACTGCAGACGTCACCAACTCGGAACCTGTGTTACCTTAAAGGCCTAAACACCACCTCTAAATAGATCCACAGGGCCTGGGGAAATGACTTCTTTTTCCCATGGAAAATGGCCTCTCTTTGCAGCCACTTGCACTGGCCCCACTCTGGCATCCTGACCTCCAAATCTGGAACATTTGCAGGATTGCTCTAAAACTAAAGCTGACACAACAGAGGACCAAGCATTCCCTCAGAGACCCAAAGCCCACATCTAAGTAGATCCCCAGAGCCTGGGGAAATGTTTTCTTTTCCTATGGAAAATAGCCTCTCTTTGTGGCCACTTGCAATGGCCCACAGTGGCTTCCTGACTTCTCCATTTCCAAACGTTGCAGGATTTCTCCAAAACTACAGACGTCAGCAACTCGGAACCTGTGTGACCTTAAATCTCCAAATACCTCATTTATGTAGATCCCCAGAGCCTGGGGAAAAGACGTCTTTCTCCCATGGAAAAGGGACTCTCTTTGCAGCCACTGCCACTGGCCCACAGTGACATCCGGACCCGTAAATTTGCAAACGTTGCAGTCTTTCTCAAAAACTAAAGCTTACAAAGGGGAGGAGCAAGCATTCCATTAGAGACCCAAAGCCCACATCCAAGTAGATCCCCAGAGCCTGGGGAAATGACTTCTTTTCCTATGGAAAATAGCCTCTCTTTGTGGCCGCTTGCAATGGCCCACAGTGGCATCCTGACTTCTACATTTCCAAACGTTGCAGGATTTCCCCAAAACTACAGACGTCAGCAACTCGGAACCTGTGTGACCTTAAAGCTCCAAATACCTCATTTATGTAGATCCCCAGAGCCTGGGGAAATGACGTCTTTCTCCCATGGAAAAGGGACTCTCTTTGCCGCCACTGCCACTGGCCCACTGTGACATCCGGACCAGTAAATTTGCAATACTTGCAGTCTTTCTCAAAAAATAAAGCTTACAGAAGGGAGGACCAAGCATTCAATTAGAGCCCCAAATACCACCTCTGAGGAGAATCCCGGAGCTTGGGGAAATGACTTCTTTTCCTGTGGAAAATAGCCTCTTTTTGTGACCACTTGCAAAGGCCCACAGTGGCTTCCTGACTTCTCCATTTCCAAATGTTGCAGGATTTCTCCAAAACTACAGACGTCACCAACTACGAACTGTGTGACCTTAAAGGCCTAAACACCACCTCTAAATAGATCCACAGGGCCTGGGGAAATGACGTCTTTCTCCCATGGAAAATGGCCTCTCTTTGCAGCCACTTGCACTGGCCCCACTCTGGCGTCCTGACCTCCAAATCTGCAACCTTTGCAGGATTGCTCTAAAACTAAAGCTGACACAACAGAGGACCAAGCATTCCCTCAGAGACCCAAAGCCCACATCTAAGTAGATCCCCAGAGCATGGGGAAATGTTTTCTTTTCCTATGGAAAATAGCCTCTCTTTGTGGCCACTTGCAATGGCCCACAGTGGCTTCCTGATTTCTACATTTCCAAACGTTGCAGGATTTCTCCAAAACTACAGACGTCAGCAACTCGGAACCTGTGTGACCTTAAATCTCCAAATACCTCATTTATGTAGATCCCCAGAGCCTGGGGAAAAGACGTCTTTCTCCCATGGAAAATGGACTCTCTTTGCAGCCACTGCCACTGGCCCACAGTAGCATCTGGACCCGTAAATTTGCAAACTTTGCCGTCTGTCTCAAAAAGTAAAGATTACCGAAGAGAGGACCAAGCATTCCATTAGAGCCCCAAATAGCACGCCTAAGTAGAACCCCGGAGCTTGGGGAAATGACTTCTTTTTCCCATGGAAAATGACCCCTCATTGCAGCCACTCTCACCGACTCATAGTGTTTTCCAAAATTCAAAATTTTTGAACTTTGCAGGCATTCTCCAAAACTACAGATGTCAGAACAGAAAACCAAGCATTCCCTTACAGTTCCAAACACCACCTCTAAGGAGATCCCCAGAGCCTGGGGAAATGACGTCTTTCTCCCATGGAAAATGGACTCTCTTTGCAGCCACTGCCACTGGCCCACAGTGACATCCGGACCAGTAAATTTGCAAACGTTGCAGTTTTTCTCAAAAACTAAAGCTTACAGAAGGGAGGACCAAGCATTCCATTAGAGCCCCAAATACCAATCCCAAGAAGAACCCCCGAGCTTGGGGAAATGACTTCTTTTTCCCATGAAAAATAGCCTCTCTTTGTGGCCACTTGCAATGGCCCACAGTGGCTTCCTGACTTCTACATTTCCAAACGTTGCAGGATTTCTCCAAAACTACAGACGTCACCAACTACGAACTGTGTGACCTTAAAGGCCTAAACACCACCTCTAAATAGATCCACAGGGCCTGGGGAAATGACTTCTTTTTCCCATGGAAAATGGCCTCTCTTTGCAGCCACTTGCACTGGTCCACAGTGGCATCCGGACCTCAACATTTCCAAACGTTGCAGGATTTCTCCAAAACTGCAGACGTCACCAACTCGGAACCTGTGTGACCTTAAAGGCCTAAACACCACCTCTAAATAGATCCACAGGGCCTGGGGAAATGACTTCTTTTTCCCATGGAAAATGGCCTCTCTTTGCAGCCACTTGCACTGGCCCCACTCTGGCGTCCTGACCTCCAAATCTGCAACCTTTGCAGGATTGCTCTAAAACTAAAGCTGACACAACAGAGGACCAAGCATTCCCTCAGAGACCCAAAGCCCACATCTAAGTAGATCCCGTGAGCCTGGGGAAATGACTTCTTTTCCTATGGAAAATAGCCTCTCTTTGTGGCCACTTGCAATGGCCCACAGTGGCTTCCTGACTTCTACATTTCCAAACGTTGCAGGATTTCTCCAAAACTACAGACGTCAGCAACTCGGAACCTGTGTGACCTTTAATCTCCAAATACCTCATTTATGTAGATCCCCAGAGCCTGGGGAAAAGACGTCTTTCTCCCATGGAAAATGGACTCTCTTTGCAGCCACTGCCACTGGCCCACAGTAGCATCTGGACCCGTAAATTTGCAAACTTTGCCGTCTTAACTTTGCCGTCTGTCTCAAAAAGTAAAGATTACCGAAGAGAGGACCAAGCATTCCATTAGAGCCCAAATAGCACGCCTAAGTAGAACCCCGGAGCTTGGGGAAATGACTTCTTTTTCCCATGGAAAATGACCCCTCATTGCAGCCACTCTCACCGACTCATAGGTGTTTCCAAAATTCAAAATTTTTGAACTTTGCAGGCATTCTCCAAAACTACAGATGTCAGAACTGAAAACCAAGCATTCCCTTACAGTTGCAAACACCAGCATTCCTTAACAGTTCCAAACACCACCTCTAAGGAGATCCCCATGGCCTGGGAAATGACGTCTTTCTCCCATGGAAAATGGACCTCTCTCTTGCAGCCACTGCCACTGGCCCACTGTGACATCCGGACCAGTAAATTTGCAAACGTTGCAGTCTTTCTCAAAACTAAAGCTTACAGAAGGGAGGACCAAGCATTCCATTAGAGCCCCAAATACCACCCCCAAGTAGAACCCCCGAGCTTGGGAAATGACTTCTTTTTCCCATGAAAAATAGCTTCTCTTTGTGGCCACTTGCAATGGCCCACAGTGGCATCCTGACTTCTCCATTTCCAAACGTTGCAGGATTTCTCCAAAACTACAGACATCACCAACTCGGAACCTGTGTGACCTTAAAGGCCTAAAACACCACCTCTAAATAGATCCACCAGGGCCTGGGGAAATGACTTCTTTTTCCCATGGAAAATGGCCTCTCTTTGCAGCCACTTGCACTGGCCCCACTCTGGCGTCCTGACCTCCAAATCTGCAACCTTTGCAGGATTGCTCTAAAACTAAAGCTGACACAGACAGAGACCAAGCATTCCCCTCAGAGACCCAAAGCCCACATCTAAGTAGATCCCCAGAGCCTGGGCAAATGACGTCTTTCTCCCATTGAAAAGGGACTCTCTTTGCAGCCACTGCCACTGGCCCACAGTGACATCGGACCCGTAAATTTGCAAACGTTGCAGTCTTTCTCAAAAACTAAAGCTTACAAAGGGGAGGAGCAAATCATTCCATTAGAGACCCAAAGCCCACATCCAAGTAGATCCCCAGAGCCTGGGGAAATGACTTCTTTTCCTATGGAAAATAACCTCTCTTTGTGGCCGCTGCAATGGCCCACAGTGGCATCCTGACTTCTACATTTCCAAACGTTGCAGGATTTCCCAAAACTACAGACGTCAGCAACTCGGAACCTGTGTTGACCTAAAGCTCCAAATACCTCATTTATGTAGATCCCCAGAGCCTGGGGAAATGACGTCTTTCTCCCATGGAAAAGGGACTCTCTTTGCCGCCACTGCCACTGGCCCACTGTGACATCCGGACCAGTAAATTGCAATACTTGCAGTCTTTCTCAAAAATAAAGCTTACAGAAGGGAGGACCAAGCATTCAATTAGAGCCCCAAATACCACCTCTGACGAGAATCCGGAGCTTGGGGAAATGACTTCTTTTCCTGTGGAAAATAGCCTCTTTTTGTGACCACTTGCAAAGGCCCACAGGGGCTTCCTGACTTCTACATTTCCAAACGTTGCAGGATTTCTCCAAAACTACAGACGTCACCAACTACGAACTGTGTGACCTTAAAGGCCTAAACACCACCTCTAAATAGATCCACAGGGCCTGGGGGAAATGACGTCTTTCTCCCATGGAAAATGGCCTCTCTTTGCAGCCACTTGCACTGGCCCCACTCTGGCATCCTGACCTCCAAATCTGCAACCTTTGCAGGATTGCTCTAAAACTAAAGCTGACACAACAGAGGACCAAGCATTCCCTCAGAGACCCAAAGCCCACATCTAAGTAGATCCCCAGAGCATGGGGAATGTTTTCTTTTCCTATGGAAAATAGCCTCTCTTTTGTGGCCACTTGCAATGGCCCACAGTGGCTTCCATGACTTCCTACATTTCCAAACGTTGCAGGATTTCTCCAAAACTACAGACGTCAGCAACTCGTAACCTTGTGACCTTAAATCTCCAAATACCTCATTTATGTAGATCCCCAGAGCCTGGGAAAAGACGTCTTTCTCCCATGGAAAATGGACTCTCTTTGCAGCACTGCCACTGGCCCACAGTAGCATCTGGACCCGTAATTTGCAAACTTTGCCGTCTGTCTCAAAAGTAAAGATTACCGAAGAGAGGACCAAGCATTCCATTAGAGCCCCAAATAGCACGCCTAAGTAGAACCCCGGAGCTTGGGGAAATGACTTCTTTTTCCCATGGAAAATGACCCTCATTGCAGCCACTCTCACCGACTCATAGTGTTTTCCAAAAATTCAAAATTTTGAACTTTGCAGGCATTCTCCAAAACTACAGATGTCAGAACAGAAAACCAAGCATTCCCTTACAGTTCCAAACACCACCTCTAAGAGATCCCCAGAGCCTGGGGAAATGACGTCTTTCTCCCATGGAAAATGGACTCTCTTTGCAGCCACTGCCACTGGCCCACAGTGACATCCGGACCAGTAAATTTGCAAACGTTGCAGTTTTTCTCAAAAACTAAAGCTTACAGAAGGGAGGACCAAGCATTCCATTAGAGCCCCAAATACCAATCCCAAGAAGAACCCCCGAGCTTGGGGAAATGACTTCTTTTTCCATGAAAAATAGCCCCTCTTTGTGGCCACTTGCAATGGCCCACAGTGGCTTCCTGACTTCTACATTTCCAAACGTTGCAGATTTCTCCAAAACTACAGACGTCACCAACTACGAACTGTGTGACCTTAAAGGCCTAAACACCACCTCTAAATAGATCCACAGGGCCTGGGGAATGACTTCTTTTTCCCATGGAAAATGGCCTCTCTTTGCAGCCACTTGCACTGGCCCCACTCTGGCGTCCTGACCTCCAAATCTGCAACCTTTGCAGGATTGCTCTAAAACTAAAGCTGACACAACAGAGGACCAAGCAATTCCCTCAGAGACCCAAAGCCCACATCTAAGTAGATCCCCGTGAGCCTGGGGAAATGACTTCTTTCCTATGGAAAATAGCCTCTCTTTGTGGCCACTTGCAATGGCCCACAGTGGCTTCCTGACTTCTACATTTCCAAACGTTGCAGGATTTCTCCAAAACTACAGACGTCAGCAACTCGGAACCTGTGTGACCTTAAATCTCCAAATACCTCATTTATGTAGATCCCCAGAGCCTGGGAAAAGACGTCTTTCTCCCATGGAAAATGGACTCTCTTTGCAGCCACTGCCACTGGCCCACAGTAGCATCTGGACCCGTAAATTTGCAAACTTTGCCGTCTGTCTCAAAAAAGTAAAGATTACCGAAGAGAGGACCAAGCATTCCATTAGAGCCCCAAATAGCACGCCTAAGTAGAACCCCGGAGCTTGGGGAAATGACTTCTTTTTCCCATGGAAAATGACCCCTCATTGCAGCCACTCTCACCGACTCATAGTGTTTTCCAAAATTCAAAATTTTTGAACTTTGCAGGCATTCTCCAAAACTACAGATGTCAGAACAGAAAACCAAGCATTCCCTTACAGTTGCAAACACCAAGCATTCCCTTACAGTTCCAAACACACCTCTAAGGAGATCCCCATGGCCTGGGGAAATGACGTCTTTCTCCCATGGAAAATGGACTCTCTTTTGCAGCCACTGCCACTGGCCCACAGTGACATCCGGACCAGTAAATTTGCAAACGTTGCAGTCTTCTCAAAAACTAAGCTACAGAAGGGAGGACCAAGCATTCCATTAGAGCCCCAAATACCACCCCCAAGTAGAACCCCCGAGCTTGGGGAAATGACTTCTTTTTCCCATGAAAAATAGCTTCTCTTTGTGGCCACTTGCAATGGCCCACAGTGGCATCCTGACTTCTCCATTTCCAAACGTTGCAGGATTTCTCCAAAACTACAGACATCAGCAACTCTGAACCTGTGTGACCTTAAAGCTCCAAATACCTCATTTATGTAGATCCCAGAGCCTGGGAAAAAGACGTCTTTCTCCCATGGAAAAGGGACTCTCTTTGCAGCCACTGCCACTGGCCCACAGTGACATCCAGACCAGTAAATTTGCAACGTTGCAGTCTTTCTCAAAAACTAAAGCTTACAGAAGGGAGGACCCAAGCATTCCATTAGAGCCCCCAAATACCACCTCTGAGGAGAATCCCGGAGCTTGGGGAAATGACTTCTTTTCCTATGGAAAATAGCCACTCTTTGTGGCCACTTGCAATGGCCCACAGTGGCATCCTGACTTCTACATTTCCAAACGTTGCAGGATTTCTCCAAAACTACAGACGTCAGCAACTCGGAACCTGTGTGACCTAAAGCTCCAAATACCTCATTTATGTAGATCCCCAGAGCCTGGGGAAAAGACGGTCTTTCTCCCATGGAAAAGGGACTCTCTTTGCAGCCACTGCCACTGGCCCACTGTGACATCCGGACCAGTAAATTTGCAAACGTTGCAGTCTTTCTCAAAAACTAAAGCTTACAGAAGGGAGGACCAAGCATTCCATTAGAGCCCCAAATACCACCCCCAAGAAGAACCCCCGAGCTTGGGGAAAATGACTTCTTTTTCCCATGAAAAATAGCCTCTCTTGTGGCCACTTGCAATGGCCCACAGTGGCTTCCTGACTTCTCCATTTCAAACGTTGCAGGATTTCTGCAAAACTACAGACGTCACCAACTCGGAACCTGTGTGACCTTAAAGGCCTAAACACCACTCTAAATAGATCCACAGGGCCTGGGGAAATGACTTCTTTTTCCCATGAAAATGCCTCTCTTTGCAGCCACTTGCACTGGCCCCACTCTGGCATCCTGACCTCAACATTTCCAAACGTTGCAGGATTGCTCTAAAACTAAAGCTGACACAACAGAGGACCAAGCATTCCCTCAGAGACCCAAAGCCCACATCTAAGTAGATCCCCAGAGCCTGGGGAAATGACTTCTTTTCCTATGGAAAATAGCCTCTCTTTGTGGCCACTTGCAATGGCCCACAGTGGCATCCTGATTTCTACATTTCCAAACGTTGCAGGATTTCTCCAAAACTACAGACGTCAGCAACTCGGAACCTGTGTGACCTTAAATCTCCAAATACCTCATTTATGTAGATCCCAGAGCCCGGGGAAAAGACGTCTTTCTCCCATGGAAAATGGACTCTCTTTGCAGCCACTGCCACTGGCCCTCAGTAGCATCTGGACCCGTAAATTTGCAAACTTTGCCGTCTGTCTCAAAAAGTAAAGATTACCGAAGAGAGGACCAAGCATTCCATTAGAGCCCCAAATAGCACGCCTAAGTAGAACCCCGGAGCTTGGGGAAATGACTTCTTTTTCCCATGGAAAATGACCCCTCATTGCAGCCACTCTCACCGACTCATAGTGTTTTCCAAAATTCAAAATTTTTGAACTTTGCAGGCATTCTCCAAAACTACAGATGTCAGAACAGAAAACCAAGCATTTCCTTTACAGTTGCAAACACCAAGCATTCCCTACAGTTCCAAACACCACCTCTAAGGAGATCCCCATGGCCTGGGGAAATGACGTCTTTCTCCCATGGAAAATGGACTCTCTTTGCAGCCACTGCCACTGGCCCACAGTGACATCCGGACCAGTAAATTTGCAAACGTTGCAGTCTTTCTCAAAAAATAAAGCTTACAGAAGGGAGGACCAAGCATTCCATTAGAGCCCCAAATACCACCCCCAAGTAGAACCCCGGAGCTTGGGAAATGACTTCTTTTCCCATGAAAAATAGCCTCTCTTTGTGGCCACTTGCAATGGCCCACAGTGGCTTCCTGACTTCTACATTTCCAAACGTTGCAGGATTTCTCCAAAACTACAGACGTCACCAACTACGAACTGTGTGACCTTAAAGCCTAAACACCACCTCTAAATAGATCCACAGGGCCTGGGAAATGACTTCTCTTTTCCCATGGAAAATGGCCTCTCTTTGCAGCCACTTGCACTGGCCCCACTCTGGCATCCCTGACCTCCAAATCTGCAACCTTTGCAGGATTGCTCTAAAACTAAAGCTGACACAACAGAGGACCAAGCATTCCCTCAGAGACCCAAAGCCCACATCTAAGTAGATCCCCAGAGCCTGGGGAAATGACTTCTTTTCCTATGGAAAATAGCCTCTCTTTGTGGCCACTTGCAATGGCCCACAGTGGCATCCTAACTTCTCCATTTCCAAACGTTGCAGGATTTCTCCAAAACTACAGACGTCAGCAACTCGGAACCTGTGTGACCTTAATCTCCAAATACTTCATTTATGTAGATCCCCAGAGCCTGGGAAAAGACGTCTTTCTCCCATGGAAAATGGCCTCTCTTTGCAGCCACTGCCACTGGCCCACAGTAGCATCTGGACCCGTAAATTTGCAAACTTTGCCGTCTGTCTCAAAAAGTAAAGATTACCGAAGAGAGGACCAAGCATTCCATTAGGGCCCCAAATAGCACGCCTAAGTAGAACCCCCGAGCTTGGGGAAATGAATTCTTTTTCCCATGAAAAATAGCCTCGCTTGTGGCCATTTGCAATGGCCCACAGTGGCATCCTGACTTCTATATTCCAAACATTGCAGGTTTTCTCCAAAAGTACAGACGGCACCAACTACGGAACCGGTGTGAACTTAAAAACCTAAACACCACCTCTAAATAGATCCACAGGGCAATGACTTCTTTTTCCCATGGAAAATGGCCTCTCTTTGCAGCCACTTGCACTGGCCCCACTCTGGCATCCTGACCTCCAAATCTGCAACCTTTGCAGGATTACTCTAAAACTAAAGCTGACACAACAGAGGACCAAGCATTCCCTCAGAGACCCAAAGCCCACATCTAAGGAGATCCCCAGAGCCTGGGGAAATGACTTCTTTTTCCCATGGAAAATAGCCTCTCTTTGTGGCCATTTGCAATGGCCCACAGTGGCATCCTGACTTCTGTATTTCCAAACATTGCAGGTTTTCTCCAAAACTACAGACGGCACCAACTACGATCCGGTGTGAACTTAAAAACCTAAACACCACCTCTAAATAGATCCACAGGGCCTGGGGAAATGACTTCTTTTTCCCATGGAAAATGGCCTCTCTTTGCAGCCACTTGCACTGGCCCCACTCTGGCATCCTGACCTCCAAATCTGCAACCTTTGCAGGATTGCTCTAAAACTAAAGCTGACACAACAGAGCACCAAGCATTCCCTCAGAGACCCAAAGCCCACATCTAAGTAGATCCCCAGAGCCTGGGGAAATGACTTCTTTTTCCCATGAAAATAGCCTCTCTTTGTGGCCGCTTGCAATGGCCCACAGTGGCATCCTGACTTCTACATTTCCAAACGTTGCAGGATTTCTCCAAAACTACAGACGTCACCAACTCGGAACCTGTGTGACCTTAAAGGCCGAAACACCACCTCTAAATAGATCCACAGGGCCGGGGGAAATGACTTCTTTTTCCCATGGAAAATGGACTCTCTTTGTGGCCACTTGCAATGGCCCACTGTGGCATCCGGACCTCAACATTTCCCAACGTTGCAGGATTTCTCCAAAACTGCAGACGTCACCAACTCGGAACCTGTGTGACCTTAAAGGCCTAAACACCACCTCTAAATAGATCCACAGGGCCTGGGGAAATGACTTCTTTTTCCCATGGAAAATGGCCTCTCTTTGCAGCCACTTGCACTGGCCCCACTCTGGCGTCCTGACCTCCAAATCTGCAACCTTTGCAGGATTGCTCTAAAACTAAAGATGACACAACAGAGGACCAAGCATACCCTCAGACACCCAAAGCCCACATCTAAGTAGATCCCCAGAGCCTGGGGAAATGACTTCTTTTCCTATGGAAAATGACCCCTCATTGCAGCAACTCTCACCAACTCATAGTGTTTTCCAAAATTTAAAATTTTTGAACTTTGCAGGCATTCTCCAAAACTACAGATGTCAGAAAAGAAAACCAAGCATTCCCTTACAGTTGCAAACACCAAGCATTCCCTTACAGTTCCAAACATAACCTCTAAGGAGATCCCCATGGCCTGGGGAAATGACGTCTTTCTCCCATGGAAAATGGACTCTCTTTGCAGCCACTGCCACTGGCCCACAGTGACATCCAGACCAGTAAATTTGCAAACGTTGCAGTCTTTCTCAAAAACTAAAGCTTACAGAAGGGAGGACCAAGCATTCCATTAGAGCCCCAAATACCACCCCTATGTAGAACCCCAGAGCTTGGGGAAATGACTTCTTTTTCCCATGAAAAATAGCCTCTCTTTGTGGCCATTTGCCATGGCCCACAGTGGCATCCTGACTTCTACATTTCCAAACATTGCAGGTTTTCTCCAAGACTACAGATGGCACCAACTACGAACCGGTGTGACTTTAAAGGCCTAAACACCACCTCTAAATAGATCCACAGGGCCTGGGGAAATGACTTCTTTTTCCCATGGAAAATGGCCTCTCTTTGCAGCCACTTGCACTGGCCCCACTCTGGCGTCCTGACCTCCAAATCTGCAACCTTTGCAGGATTGCTCTAAAACTAAAGCTGACACCACAGAGGACCAAGCATTCCCTCAGAGACCCAAAGCCCACATCTAAGTAGATCCCCAGAGCCTGGGGAAATGACTTCTTTTCCTATGGAAAATAGCCTCTCTTTGTGGCCACTTGCAATGGCCCACAGTGGCTTCCTCACTTCTCCATTTCCAAACGTTGCAGGATTTCTCCAAAACTACAGACGTCACCAACTCGGAACCTGTGTGACCTTAAAGCTCCATATACCTCATTTATGTAGAACCCCAGAGCCTGGGGAAAAGACGTCTTTCTCCCATGGAAAATGGACTCTCTTTGCAGCCACTGCCACTGGATCACAGTCGCGTCTGGACCCGTAAATTTGCAAACTTTGCCGTCTGTCTCAAAAACTAAAGATTACCGAAGAGAGGACCAAGCATTCCATTAGAGCCCCAAATAGCACGCCTAAGTAGAACCCCAGAGCTTGGGGAAATGACTTCTTTTTCCTATGGAAAATGACTCCTCATTGCAGCCACTCTCACCAACTCATAGTGTTTTCCAAAATTCAAAATTTTTGAACTTTGCAGGCATTCTCCAAAAGTAAAGATATCAGAACAGAAAACCAAGCATTCCCTTACAGTTGCAAACACCAAGCATTCCCTTACAGTTCCAAACACCACCTCTAAGTAGATCCCCAGGGCCTGGAGGAATGATTTCTTTTTCCCATGGAAAATGGACTCTCTTTGCATCCACTCGCACTGGCCCACTGTGGCATCCTGACCTCAACATTTCCAAACGTTGCAGGATTTCTCCAAAACTACAGATGGCACCAACTACGAACTATGTGACCTTAAAGGCCTAAACACCACCTTTAAATAGATCCACAGGGCCTGGGGAAATGACTTCTTTTTCCCATGGAAAATGGCCTCTCTTTGCAGCCACTTGCACTGGCCCCACTGTGGCATCCTGACCTCCAAATCTGCAACCTTTGCAGGATTGCTCTAAAACTAAAGCTGACACCACAGAGGACCAAGCATTCCCTCAGAGACCCAAATCCCACATCTAAGTAGATCCCCAAGGCGTGGGAGAATGATTTTTTTTCCTATGGAAAAAAGCTTCTTTTTGTGGCCCCATGCAATGGCCCAGAGAGGCGTCCTAACTTCGACATATCCAAATGTTGCAAGAAGACCCGGTCTTTTCCCTGTGAAGGAAATTTGCCAGCCCAGGTTCCCGCCGTCAGTTTGTAGGGTTATGTTGGGACTGTCAGGGCAGCACAGGTTTGAGGCAGCGCCTGTTGGGTCTGGGACATACCCTTCATTTTTTCGATGTCTTGGAGGCGTCCAGCCACTCAGGGACACAGGCCCCTGGAGACAAACACCGGCCCTTTTCCCTGTTAAGGAATAGTTGCCAGCCCAGGTTCCTGCTGTCAGTTTATCGGGTTCCTTTGGGACTGTCAGGGCAGCACAGGTTTGAGGTGGGGGCAGGTTGCATCTTGGATATATCCTTCATAGTTTAGATTTTTTGGAGGCGGCGGGCCACTCAAGGCCACAGACTCCTGAAGAAAATGACCGGACCTTTTCCCTGTGAAGGAAAGAAATGTGGCCAGCCCAGGTTCCTGCTGTCAGTTTGTAGGGTTCCCTTGGGTCAGGGCAGCACAGGTTTGAGGTGGGGGCAGGTTGGATCTGGGACACAGCCTTAATGATTCAGATTTTTAGGAGGCCGCCGGTCACTCAGGACCACACGCCCCTGGAGAAAAAGACTGGCCTATTTCCCTGGGAAAGAAAAGTGGCAAGCCTGGGTTCCTGCTGTCAGGGTTCCCTTTGGGACTGTCAGGGCAGAACAAATTTGAGGTCGGGGCAAGTTGGATCTGGGACATATCCTTAGTTAAATGGATTTTTTTAGGCAGCTGGACTCTAAAGGCCACAGGCCCCTGGAGACAAAGATGGAGCGTTTTATCTTGGGAAAGAGAAGTGGCCAGCCCAGGTTCCTGCCAGCAGTTTTTAGAGTTCCCTTGGGACAGTCCGGGCATCACAAACTTGAGGTGGGGACAGGTTGGGTCTGGGACACATCCGTAATCATTTGTATTTTTTACATGAACCAAACCACTGAGGGACACAGGCCCCTGCAGAACAACACTGCCCCTTTTCCCTGTCAAGGAAAAGTGGCCAGCCCTGATTCGTGTTGTCAGTTTGTATTGTTCCCTTGGGACTGTCAGGGCAGCAGAGGTTTGAGGTGGGGGCAGGTTGGGTCTGGGACATATCTTTAATCGTTTTGATTATTTGGAGGCAGCTGGCCTCTGAAGGCCACAGGCAACTAGAGACAAACACCAGCCCTTTTCTTGGAAAGAAAAGTGGCCAGCCCAGGTTCCTGCTGTCACTTTGTAGGGTTCCCTTGGGACTGTCAGGGCAGCACAGGTTTTAGGTGGGGGCAGGTTGGGTCTAGGACACATCTTTATTCGTTTGGAATTTTTGGAGGCGCCCTGCCACTCAAGGCCACAGGCGCCTGGAGACATACCCCTGCCCTTTTTCCTGTGAAGGAAAAGTGGCCAGCCCAGGTTCCTGATGTCAGTTTGTAGGGTTCCCTGGGGACTGTCAGGGCAGCACAGGTTTGAGGTGGGGGCAGGTTGGGTCTGGGACATATCCTCGTCCGTTCGGATATTTTGCAGGCAGCCGGCCACTCAGGGCCACAACCCCTGGAGACAAAGACCGCTCCTTTTCCCTGGGAAAGAAAAGTGGCCAGCCCAGGTTCCTGATGTCAGTTTGTAGGGTTCCCTTGGGACTGTCAGGGCAGCAGAGGTTTGAGGTGGGGACAGGTTGGGTCTGGGACATATCCATAATCATTTGGATTTTTTGGAGGCACCCAGTCACTCAGGCCTGCAGGCTCCTTTAGAAAAGATCGGACATTTTTTCTTGGGAAAGAAATATGACTAATCCACGTTCCAGCTATCAGTTGGTAGGGTTCCCTTGGGACTTTCAGGGCAGAAGAGGTTTGAGGTGGGGGCAGGTTGGGTCTGGGACATATCTTTAATCGTTTGGATTTTTTGCATGAAGCTAACCACTCAGGGCCATAGGCCCCTGGAGAGAAAGTCCAGGCCTTTTCCCTGTGAAGGAAAAGTGGCCAGCCCAGTTTCCTGCTGTCATTTTGTAGGGTTCTCTTGGGACTCTCTGGGCAGCGGAGGTTTGAGGTGGGGGCAGGTTGGGCCTGGGACATATCCTTTGTTTTTTTGATTTTTTGGAGGTGGCCAGCAACTCAAGGATACAGGCTCATGGAGAAAAAGACCAGCCCTTTTCCCTGTGAAGAAACGAAATGTGGCCAGGCAAGGTTCCTGCTGTCAGTTTGTAGGCTTCCCTTGGGACTGTCAGGGCAGCAGAGGTTTGAGGTGAGGGCAGGTTGGCTCTGGGACATGTCCTTAGTTAAATGGATTTTTTGGAGGCGGCTGGACTCTAAAGAACACAGGCCCCTGGAGACAAAGATGGAGTGTTTTATCTTGGGAAAGAAAAGTGGCCAGCCCAGGTTCCTGCTGTCATTTGTTAAGTTCCCTTGGGACTGTCAGGGCAGCAAAACTTGAGATGGGGACAGGTTAGGTCTGGGAACATCAGTAATCATTTGCATTCTTTGCATGAAGCCAAACACTCAGGGACACTGGCCCCTGGAGACAAAGACCGGCCCTTTTCCCTGTGAAGGAAAAGTTGCCAGCCCAAGTTCCTGCTGTCAGTTTGTAGGGTTCCCTTGCGACTGTCAGGGCAGAAGAGGTTGGAGGTGGGGACAGGCTGGGTCTGTGACATATCTTTAATTGTTTGGATTTTTTGGAGGCAGCTGGCCACTCAAAGCCACAGGACCCTAGCGACAAACACCGTCCCTTTTCGCTGTGAGGGAAAAGTTGCCAGCCCAAGTTCCTGCTGCCAGTTTGTAGGGTTCCCTTGGGACTGTCAGGGCAGCAGAGGTTTGAGGTGGGGGCAGGTTGGGTCTGGGACATCTTTTTAATTGTTTGGAATTTTTGGAGGCAGCCGGCCACTCAAGGCCACAGCCCCTGGAGACATACACCGGCCCTTTTCCCTGTGAAGGAAAGGTGGCCAGCCCAGGTTTCTGCTGTCAGTTTGTAGGGTTCCCTTGGGACTGTCAGGGCAGCAGAGGTCTGAGGTGGCAGCAGGTTTGGTCTGGGATATATCTTTAATAGTTTGGATTTTTTGCAGGAAGCTAACCACGCAAGGCCACAGGCCACTGGAGACATGCACCGGCCCTTTTCCATTTGAAGGAAAAGTGGCCGGCCCATGTTTCTGCTGTCAGTTTTTAGTGTTCCCTTGGGACTGTCAGGACAGCAGAGGTTTGAGGTGGGGGCAGGTTGGTCTGGGACGTATCCTTCATAGTTTGGATTTTTTGGAGGCGGCCAGCCACACCGGGCCACAGGCTCCTGGAGACAAAGGCCGGCCACTTTTCTTGGAAAGAAGAGTCGCCAGCCCATGTTCCTGCTGTCACTTTGTAGGGTTCCCTTGTGACTGTCAGGGCAGCAGAGGTTTGAGGTGGGGGCAGGTTGGGTCTGGGACATATCCTCGTCCGTTCGGATATTTTGCAGGCAGCTGGCCACTCAGAGCCACAGCCCCTGGAGACAAAGACCGGCCCTTTTCCCTGGGAAAGAAAAGGGGCCAGCCCAGGTTCCTGATGTCAGTTTGTAGGGTTCCCTTGGGACTTTCAGGGCAGCACAGGTTTGAGGTGGGGGCAGGTTGGGTCTGGGACATATCCTCGTCCGTTCGGATATTTTGCCGGCAGCCAGCCACTGAGGGCCACAGCCCCTGGAGACAAAGATCGGCCCTTTTCCCTGTGATGGAAAATTGGCCCGCCCAGGTTCCTGATGTCGGTTTGTAGGTTTCCTTGGGACTGTCAGGGCAGCAGAGGATTGAGATGGGGGCAGTTTGGGCCTGGGTCATATCCCTAATCATATGGATTTTTTGGGGGCGTCTGGCCACACAAGGCGGCAGGCTCATGCAGAAAAATCTGGCGCTTTACCCTGTGAAGGAAAATTGGCCAGCCCAGTTTCCTGCTGTCAGATTGCAGGGTTCCCTTAAGACTGTGAGGGGAGAACAGGTTTGAGGTGGGGGCAGGTTGAGTCTGGGACATATCCTTAATCATTTGGATTTTTTGGTGGCGGCCGGCCCCACAGGTCCACAGGCCCCTCGTGAAAAAGACTTGCCATTATTTCTTGGAAAGAAAAGAGGGCAGCCCAGGTTCCTGCTGTCAGTTTGTAGGTTTCCCTTGGGACTGTCAGGGCAGCAGAGGTTTGAGGTGGGGGTAGGTTGGGTCTGGGACATATCCTTAGTTAAATTGATTTTTTAGGGGCAGCTGGGCTCTCAAGTCCACAGGCTCCTGGAGAAAAAAGTGGCCATTTTTCCCTTGGAAAGAAAATTGGCACGCCCACGTTCCGGATGTAAGTCTGTAGGGTTCCCTTGGGACTGTCAGGGCAGCACAGGTTTGAGGTGGGGGCAGGTTGGGTCTGGGGCACATCCTTAATCATTTGGATTTTTTGGAGGCGGTCAGCTATTTGAGGCCACAAGCCCCTGGAGAAAAAGAATTGTTATTTTTTCTTGGAAAGATAAGTCGTCAGACCAGGTTCCTGCTGTCAGTTTGTAGGGTTCCCTTGGGACTGTCAGGGCAACACAGGTTTGAGGTGGGGGCAGGTTGGTTCTGGGACATATCCTTAATCATTTGGATTTTTTTGGTGGCAGCTGGGCCCTCAAGGCCATCTCCTGGGGAATAAATTCGGCCTATTTTTCTTTAAAAGAAAAGTGGCCAGCCCAGGTTCCTGCTGTCAGTTTGTAGGGTTCCCTTGGGACTGTCAGGGCAACACAGGTTTGAGGTGGGGGCAGGTTGGTTCTGGGACATATCCTTAATCATTTGGATTTTTTTGGTGGCAGCTGGGCCCTCAAGGCCATCTCCTGGGGAATAAATTCGGCCTATTTTTCTTTAAAAGAAAAGTGGCCAGCCCAGGTTCCTGCTGTCAGTTTGTAGGCTTCCCTTGGGACTGTCAGGGCAGCAGAGGTTTGAGGTGGGGGCAGGCTGGGTCTGGGACATATCTTAAATAGTTTGGATTTTTTGCAGGAAGTCAATCAATCAGGGCCACAGGCACTTGGAGACATACACCGGCCCTTTTCCCTGTGAAGGAAAGGTGGCCAGCCCAGGTTAGAGCTGTCAGTTTGTATTGTTCCCTTGGGACTGTCAGGGCAGCAGAGGTTTGAGGTGGGGACAGGTTGGGTCTGGGACATATCTTTAATCGTTTGGATTTTGTTACCGGAAGCCAACCACCCAGAGACACAGGCCCCTGGAGAGAAAGACCGGCCCTTTTTCCTCTGAAGGAAAAGTTGCCAGCCCAAGTTCCTGCCTTCAGTTTGCAGGGTTATGTTGGGACTGTCAGGGCAGCAGAGTTTTGAGGTGGGGGCAGGTTTGGACTGGGACATTTCCTTAATTATTTTGATCTTTTGGTGGCGGCTGGGCTCTCACGGCCACAGGCCCCTGGAGAGCAACACAGGCCCTATTCCCTGGGAAGGAAAAGGGGCCAGCCCAAGTTCCTGCTGCCAGTTTGTAGGGTCTCCCTTGGGACTGTCAGGGCAGCAGAGGTTTGAGGTGGGGGCAGGTTGGGTCTGGGACATATCAATAAGAGTTTGGATTATTTGGAGGCGGCTGGCCACTCAAGTCCACAGGCCCGTGGAGACAAACACCGTCCCTTTTCCCTGTGAAGGAAAAGTTGCCAGCCCAGGTTCCAGCTGTCAGTTTGTATTGTTCCCTTGGGACTGTCAGGGCAGCAGAGGTTTGAGGTGGGGGCAGGTTGGGTCTGGGGCGTATCTTTAATCGTTTGGATTTTTTGGATGCGGTTGGGCTCTCAAGGGCACAGGCCCCTGTGGAAAAAATTCGGCCTGTTTTTTCTTGGAAAGTTGGCCAGCCCAGGTTCCTGCGGTCCATTTGTAGGGTTCCCTTGGGACTGCCTAGGCAGCACTGGATTCACGACGGGGTAGGCTGGGTCTGGGACATATCCTTAGTTAAACTGATTTGTTGGGTTGCCTGTGCTCTCAAGGCCACAGGCTCCTGGAGAAAAGTTCGGCCATTTTTTCCCTGGGAAAGAAATGTGGCCAGCCCACGTTCCTGATGTCAGTTTGTAGGCTTCCCTTGGGACTGTCAGGGCAGCACAGGTTTGAGGTGGGGGCAGGTTGGGTCTGGGACATATCTTTAATCGTTTGGTTTTTTGTAGGAAGTCAACCACTCAGGGCCACACGCCCCTGGAGACAAAGACCGGCCCTTCCCCCTGTGAAGGAAAAGTGGCCAGACCAGGTTCCTGCTGTCAGTTCGTAGGGTTCCCTTAGGACTTTCAGGGCAGCACAGGTTTGAGGTGGGGGCAGGTTGGGTCTGGGACATATCCTCGTCCGTTCGGATATTTTGCAGGCAGCCGGCCACTCAGGGCCACAGCCCCTGGAGACAAAGACCGGCCCTTTTCCCTGGGAAAGAAAAGTGGCCAGCCCAGGTTCCTGATGTCAGTTTGTAGGGTTCCCTTAGGACTTTCAGGGCAGCACAGGTTTGAGGTGGGGGCAGGTTGGGTCTGGGACATATCCTCGTCCGTTCGGATATTTTGCAGGCAGCCGGCCACTCAGGGCCACAGCCCCTGGAGACAAAGACCGGCCCCTTTCCCTGGGAAAGAAAAGTGGCCAGCCCAGGTTCCTGATGTCAGTTTGTAGGGTTCCCTTGGGACTGTCAGGGCAGCACAGGTTTGAGGTGGGGGCAGGTTGGGTCTGGGACATATCCTCGTCCGTTCGGATATTTTGCAGGCAGCCGGCCACTCAGGGCCACTCAGCCGGCGGACAGCCCCTGGAGACAAAGACCGGCCCTTTTCCCTGGGAAAGAAAAGTGTCCAGCCCAGGTTCCTGATGTCAGTTTGTAGGGTTCCCTTTGGACTGTCAGGGCAGGAGAGGTTTGAGTTGGGGGCAGGTTGGGTCTGGGACATATCTTTAATCGTTTGGATTTTTGGGAGGCGTCCGGCCACGCAGGGCCACAGGCCCCTGGAGATACAAACACAGGCCATTTCTTCTTGGAAAGAAAAGAGGCCAGCCCAGGTTCCTGCTGTCAGTTTAAAGGATTCCCAGGGGACTGTCAGGGCAGCAGAGTTTTGAGGTGGGGGCAGGTTAGGTCTGGGACATATCCTTAATAGTTTGTATTTTTTGGAGCTGGCTGGCCACTCAGGGCCACAAGACTCTAGGGACAAATCCCGGCCATTTTTTCTTGGAAAGAAAAGTGGCCAGCCAAGGTTCCTACAGTCAGTTTGTAGGGTTCCCTTGGGACTCTCAGGTCAGCACAGGTTTGAGGTGGGGGCAGGTTGGTCTGGGATGTATACTTCATAGTTTTGATATTTGTGTGGGGGCCGGCCACTCTGGGCCACAGGCCCCTGGAGACCAACACAGGTCATTTCTTCTTGGAAAGAAAAGTGGCCAGCCAGGGTTCCTGATGTCAGTTTGTAGGGTTATGTTGGGACTGTCAGGGCAGCACAAGTTTGAAGTGGGGGCTGGTTGGGTCTGGGACATATCTTTAATCGTTTGGATTTTTTGGAGGTGGCCGGCCACTCAAGGCCACAGGCCCCTGGAGAAAATTACCGGCCATTTTTCTTGGAAAGAAAATTGGCCAGCCCAGGTCCCTGATGTCTGTTTAGAGGGTTCCCTGGGACTGTCAGGGCAGCACAGGTTTGAGGTGGGGGCAGGTTGTGTCTGGTACAGATCCTTAATCTTTTGGATTTTTTGGAGGTGTCCAGCCACTCAGGACCTCAGGCCCCTGGAGAAAAAGACCGGCGCTTTTCCCAGTGAAGGAAAACTTGCCAGCCCAGGTTGCTGATGTCAGCTTGTAGGGTTGCCTTGGGACTTTCAGGGCAGCGCAAATTTGAGTTGGGGACAGGTTAGGTCTGGGACATATCTTTATCGTCTGGAATTTTTGGAGGTGTCCAGCCACTCAGGGCCTCAGGCCCCTGGAGAGAAATATTGGCCCTTTTCCTTGTGAAGGAAAGGTTGCCAGCCCAGGTTCCT
The DNA here is from genome assembly GCF_031753505.1 of Anomalospiza imberbis. Lineage (NCBI taxonomy): Eukaryota > Metazoa > Chordata > Aves > Passeriformes > Viduidae > Anomalospiza > Anomalospiza imberbis. Next base: position 26,562,673 of record NC_089690.1, read on the forward strand.
GCTGTCAGTTTGAAGGGTTCCCTTGGGACTGTCAAGGCAACACAGGTTGGATGTGGGGTCAGGTTGGGTCAGGGACATATCTTTAATAGTTTTGATTTTTTTGGAGTCAGCCGTTCACTCATGGACACAGGACCCTGGAGACAAAGACCGCCCCTTTTCCCTTTGAAAGGAAAAGTTGCCAGACCAGGTACCTCATATCTTTTTAAAGGGTTCCCTTGGGATGTCAGGGCAGCACAAATTTCAGGTGGGGGCAGGTTAGGTCTGGGACATATCCTTAATAGTTTGGATTTTTTGGAGGCCTCCGGCCACTAAGGGACACAGGCCCCTGGAGACAAAGACTGTCCATTTGTTCTTAGAAAGAAGAGGGGCCAGCCCAGGTTCCTGATGACTGTTTGTAGGGTTATGTTGGCACTGTCAGGGCAGCACAAATTTGAGGTGGGGGCAGGTTAGGTGTGGGACATATCTTTAATCGTTTGGATTTTTTGGAGGCGTCTGTCCACTCAAGGCCACAGGCCCCCAGAGACAAAGACTGGCCCTTTCCCCTGTGAAGGAAAAGTTGCCAGCCCAGGTTGCTGATGTCAGCTGGTAGGGTTCCCTTGGGACTGTCAAGGCAGCACAGGTTTGAGGTGGGGGCAGGTTGGGTCTGGGACATATCCTTAATAGTTTGGATTTTTTGAGGCCTCCGGTCACTAAGGGACACAGGCCCCTGGAGATAAAGACCCGGCCATTTGTTCTTAGAAAGAAGAGGGGCCAGCCCAGGTGCCTGATGTCAGTTTATAGGGTTCCCTGGGACTGTAAGCGCAGCACAAATTTTAGGTGGGGGCAGGTTGGGTCAGGGAAATATCCTTAAGTGTTTGGATTTTTTGGAGGCATCCGGCCACTCAAGGCCACAATCCCCTGGAGAGAAAGACCGGCTTTTATTTCTGGGAAAGAAATGGGTCCAGCCAGGTTCCTGATGTCAGTTTGTAGGGTTCCCTTGGGATTGTCAGGGCAAGCCGAGGTCTGTGGCGGGGGCAGGTTGGGTCTGGGAAGCATCCTTAATCGTTTGGATTTTTGGGAGGCGTCCGGCCACTCAGGACCACAGACCCCTGGAGAAAAAGACCGGTCCTTTTCCCTGTGAAGGAAAGGTTGCCCAACCAGGTTGCTGATGTCAGCTGGTAGGGTTCCCTTGGGACTGTCAGGCCAGCACAGGTTTGAGGTGGGGGCAGGTTGGGTCTGGGACATATCTTTAATCGTTTGGATTTTTTGGAGGTGTCTGGCCACTCAAGGCCATAGGCCCCTGGAGATAATTACCGGCCATTTTTCTCGGAAAGAAAATTGGCCAGCCCAGGTCCCTGATGTCTATTTAGAGTGTTCTCTGGGACTGTCAGGGCAGGACAGCGTTGAGGTGGGGGCAGGTTGGGTCTGGTACAGATCCTTAATCTTTTGGATTTTTTGGAGGCATCCAGCCGCTCAGGGCCTCAGGCCCCGGGAGAGAAATATTGGCCCTTTTCCCTGTGAAGGAAAGGTTGCCAACCCAGGTTCCTGCCTTCAGTTTGAAGGGTTGTCTTGGGACTGTCAAGGCAACACAGGTTAGATGTGGGGTCAGGTTGGGTCTGGGACATATCTTTAATCGTTTTGATTATTTGGAGGCAGCCAGCCACTCAGGGACGCAGGCCCCTGGAGGCAAAGACTGGCCCTTTTCCCTTTGAAGGAGAAGTGGCCAGCCCAGGTTCCTGCAGTCAGTTTGTATGGTTCCCTTGGGACTGTCAAGGCAGCAAAAATTTGAGGTGGGGGCAGGTTGGGTCTGGGACACATCTTTAATCATTTGGATATTTTGGCGGCTGCTGGCCACTCAAGCCATAGGCCCCTGGAGACAAAGACCGGCCATTTTCCCTGGGAAAGAAAAGAGGCCAGCGCAGCTTCCTGCTGTCAGTTAGAAATAGGCGAAGAACGAAGCCACCAATAGGTGGCTTGTGTGCGAAGCCTTCCGACTGCTGGAGGACGGTGGCTGCCGCTCTCCTGCCTGTTGAATTCACTCTCGGCAAGCGAATGGAAAGCGTTCCAGGACAACTTGCCTGGGTTTTGACTTGGTCCTGATGCCTCCCACCTTGGCAAGTCTTGCTCGTCGCCAGAGGCTCCGAGATGCACAGAAGACGGTGGCAGCTGCTAAAAAGAAGGGCAGCGGTGAGTTTGTCGACAAGCAAGAACATAGGCAGCTGCCTGTGCTTGGGAAGGAGCAGCTGCCTGGTTTTGGCAATTGCCTTCACAGCGCCCAGAAGCCCGGTGCTCTGCTGCTTTGTTTTTCGCAGTCAGTCAATTGCACACTAGTGAAGCTGAGCCAGGCTCTTCAGCTTTGCTGCTTTTGAGCATCTGTGCTCCACTTATGCTCTGTGACATCTCTGGAGGTTGTTTGCCTCGGCCAGGCTGGCAAGTGCCCGCTAGTACCTAGAGCTGGGCAGGAGAGGGCAGAGAGCACTTCCATCTGACAGCAGGTTGCAGATTGCCTCGGAAAGAGCCGTGTCCTTGGAATGTGCAGCAAATCCTCTTTCTTTGCAAACCGCGGTTAGTGTGCAGTGCAGGTACGCTCTCCCCTTGCCAAATGGAGTGGGAAAGCTTTTCGCTAAGCTAGAGATGACTAGAGAAGCAGAAGCGCGGCTCCGGATACATCCGGAGGAAAGTGCCGCTTCCCGGCGTCTTTCGGCTTGAAGCGGCGCTCCGGAGCGCTCCGCTGCCGCTCTACTGAGCTGTGCGCGAATTAGCCGCTTCTTCGCCTCCGAGAAGCAGAGATCGCGGTTGCTTGGAAGAGGCGAAGAACGAAGCCGCAAAGAAGCGGGCTTGTGTGCGAAGCCTTCCGACTGCTGGAGGACGGTGGCTGCCGCTCTCCTGCCTCTTGAATTCACTCTCGGCAAGCGAATGGAAAGCGTTCCAGGACAACTTGCCTGGGTTTTGACTTGGTCCGGATGCGCCCCACCTTGGCAAGTCTTGCTCGTCGCCAGAGGCTCCGAGATGCAGAGAAGACGGTGGCAGCTGCTGAAAAGAAGGGCAGCGGTGAGTTTGTCGACAAGCAAGAACATAGGCAGCTGCCTGTGCTTGGGAAGGAGCAGCTGCCTGGTTTTGGCAATTGCCTTCACAGCGCCCAGAAGCCCGGTGCTCTGCTGCTTTGTTTTTCGCAGTCAGTCAATTGCACACTAGTGAAGCTGAGCCAGGCTCTTCAGCTTTGCTGCTTTTGAGCATCTGTGCTCCACTTATGCTCTGTGACATCTCTGGAGGTTGTTTGCCTCGGCCAGGCTGGAAAGTGCCCTCTAGTACCTAGAGCTGGGCAGGATAGGGCAGAGAGCACTTCCATCTGACAGCAGGTTGCAGATTGCCTCGGAAAGAGCCGTGTCCTTGGAATGTGCAGCAAATCCTCTTTCTTTGCAAACCGCGGTTAGTGTGCAGTGCAGGTACGCTCTCCCCTTGCCAAATGGAGTGGGAAAGCTTTTCGCTAAGCTAGAGATGACTAGAGAAGCAGAAGCGCGGCTCCGGAGCTATCCGGAGGAAAGTGCCGGTTTCCCGGCATCTTTCGGCAGAACCGGCGCTCCGGAGCGCTCCGCTGCCGCTCTACTGAGCTGTGTGCGAATTAGCCGCTTCTTCGCCTCTGAGAGGCAGAGATCGCGGTTGCTTGGAAGAGGCGAAGAACGAAGCCGCAAAGAAGCGGGCTTGTGTGCCAAGCCTTCCGACTGCTGGAGGACGGTGGCTGCCGCTCTCCTGCCTGTTGAATTCACTCTCGGCAAGCGAATGGAAAGCGTTCCAGGATAACTTGCCTGTTCGAGCAGAACTAGGCCAGCCCGGATCCCACCTAGGAGATGACCAAGTCTACAACGTTGTAGTCACAGCCCATGCTTTCGTAATAATCTTCTTCATAGTTATACCAATTATGATCGGAGGATTTGGAAACTGACTGGTCCCTCTAATAATCGGAGCTCCAGACATAGCATTCCCTCGAATAAACAACATAAGCTTTTGGCTACTCCCCCCATCTTTCCTCCTATTCCTAGCATCTTCAACTGTCGAAGCCGGAGCAGGAACGGGCTGAACAGTTTACCCACCACTAGCAGGCAATCTAACGCATGCTGGAGCATCAGTAGACCTAGCTATCTTCTCACTACACCTCGCAGGTATCTCATCAATCCTAGGTGCAATTAACTTCATCACAACAGCAATCAACATAAAACCTCCTGCACTGTCACAATACCAAACCCCCCTGTTCGTCTGATCAGTCCTAATTACAGCAGTACTCTTACTCCTATCTCTCCCCGTACTAGCCGCTGGCATCACAATGCTCCTCACAGACCGCAACCTCAATACCACATTCTTCGACCCAGCCGGAGGAGGAGATCCAGTACTGTATCAACACCTCTTCTGATTCTTCGGCCACCCCGAAGTCTACATCCTCATCCTACCAGGCTTCGGTATCATTTCCCATGTCGTAACTTACTACTCAGGAAAAAAAGAACCATTTGGATATATAGGAATAGTATGAGCCATGCTATCCATTGGCTTCCTAGGCTTTATCGTTTGAGCCCACCACATATTCACAGTAGGAAGAGACGTAGACACCCGAGCATACTTCACATCAGCTACCATAATCATTGCCATCCCAACTGGAATTAAAGTATTCAGCTGATTAGCAACACTACATGGAGGAACAATCAAATGAGACCCACCTATGCTATGAGCCCTCGGATTCATCTTCCTGTTTACCATTGGAGGACTAACAGGAATCGTACTGGCTAACTCCTCACTAGATATCGCCCTACAGGACACCTATGACGTAGTAGCCCACTTCCACTACGTCCTATCAATAGGAGCAGTATTCGCAATCATAGCAGGATTTACACACTGATTCCCCCTATTCACCGGATACACACTCCACTCAACATGAGCTAAAACACATTTCGGAGTGATATTCGTAGGAGTTAATCTAACCTTCTTCCCCCAACACTTCCTAGGCCTAGCCGGTATACCACGACGGTACTCAGACTACCCAGACGCCTACACACTATGAAACACCATTTCCTCAGTAGGATCACTCATCTCACTAACAGCCGTAATCATACTACTGTTCATCATCTGAGAAGCCCTCGCATCAAAACGTAAAGCCACGCAACCAGAGCTAACAAGCACCAATGTCGAATGAATTGATGGATGCCCACCACCATTTCACACCTTCGAAGAACCAGCTTTCGTCCAAGTACAAGAAAGGAAGGAGTTGAACCCCCATATGTTGGTTTCAAGCCAACCGCATAAACCACTTATGCTTCTTTCTCATAAAGAGGTGCTAGTAAAACCATTACATAGCCTTGTCAAGGCTAAATTACTGGTGAAAACCAAGTGCATCGCCACACCCAAACATGGCCAATCACTCACAACTTAACTTCCAAGACGCTTCCTCCCCTATCATAGAAGAACTAATAGGATTCCACGACCACGCTCTAATGGTTGCCCTAGCAATCTGCAGCCTAGTCCTCTACCTAATAACCTTCACACTTACAGAAAAGCTATCATCCAACACAACCAATGCTCAAGCAATCGAACTTGTCTGAACAATTCTCCCAGCCATAGTCCTAGTGGCACTATCACTACCATCCCTACGAATCCTTTATATAATAGACGAAATTAATGAACCAGACCTAACCTTAAAAGCTATTGGTCACCAATGATATTGATCGTACGAGTACACCGACCTAAAAAATATCACATTCGACTTCTACACGATCCCCACAACAGACCTCCCCCTAGGCCACTTCCGACTACTAGAAGTAGACCATCGTGTTGTAGTCCCCATAAGCTCTACCATCCGGGTCATCGTCACCGCTGACGACGTACTTCACTCATGAGCAGTCCCCAGCCTAGGTGTGAAAACCGATGCAATCCCAGGTCGCCTCAACCAAACCTCCCTATTCGCCTCCCGACCCGGAGTGTTCTACGGACAGTGCTCAGAGATCTGCGGGGCTAATCACAGCTTCATACCCATTGTAGTAGAATCGACCCCACTAGCCAACTTCGAGAGCTGATCCTCATCAATTTCATCCTAAATACCCCAGTCATTAAGAAGCTATGAACTAGCATTAGCCTTTTCAGCTAAAGAAAGAGGACCGTCTCCTCCTTAATGATATGCCCCAACTAAACCCAGGCCCCTGATTTTTTATTATGCTCATCTCATGGTTCACATTCTCCATGATTATTCAACCTAAAATCTTAACCTTTGTCTCACCAAACCCTCCCACTAACAAAGTTCCAACCCCCCCAAGCACCACCCCCTGAATCTGACCATGAACCTAAACTTTTTCGACCAATTCTCAAGCCCATCCCTCCTAGGAATCCCCCTAATTCTTATCTCCATAACATTCCCTGCCCTGCTATTACCCTCCATAGACAACCGATGAATCACTAACCGACTCTCAACCCTACAGCTATGATTCATCAACATAGTGACAAAACAACTAATAACCCCATTAAACAAAAAAGGGCACAAATGAGCCCTAATCTTAACCTCCCTAATAATCTTCCTCCTACTAATTAACCTACTAGGGCTATTACCCTACACATTCTCCCCAACCACTCAACTATCCATAAGCCTGGCACTAGCCTTCCCCCTATGACTTGCCACCCTGCTAACAGGACTACGAAACCAACCCTCCACATCCCTAGCCCACCTCCTGCCAGAAGGAACTCCCACACCACTAATCCCAGCTCTAATTATAATCGAAACAACCAGCCTACTCATTCGACCCCTAGCCCTGGGAGTACGACTAACAGCAAACCTCACAGCAGGCCACCTATTAATTCAACTCATTTCCACAGCCACAATAGCTTTAGCCTCAACAATACCAGCAGCCTCACTCCTAGCCCTACTAGTCCTCTTCTTATTAACTATGCTGGAAATCGCAGTAGCAATAATTCAAGCTTACGTCTTCGTCCTTCTACTAAGCCTCTACCTACAAGAAAACGTCTAACCACAATGACCACCAAGCACACTCTTATCATATAGTAGACCCCAGCCCATGGCCCATTTTAGGAGCAGCCGCTGCCCTCCTAACCGCCTCAGGACTAACAATATGATTTCACTATAACTCCCCTTGACTCCTAGCCCTAGGCTTACTCTCCACTACCCTAGTCATATTCCAATGATGACGAGACATCGTACGAGAAAGCACATTCCAAGGACACCATACCCCAACCGTCCAAAACAGCCTCCGATACGGCATAGCCTTATTCATCACATCAGAAGCCTTCTTCTTCCTAGGTTTCTTTTGAGCCTTCTTCCACTCAAGCCTAGCCCCCACCCCAGAACTAGGAGGACAATGACCGCCAGTTGGAATTAACCCCTAAACCCCATGGACGTTCCACTCCTGAACACCACAATCCTTCTAGCCTCAGGAGTCACCGTCACATGGGCCCACCACAGTATTATAGAAGCCAATCGAAAGCAAGCAATCCACGCCCTACTCCTAACAGTACTCCTAGGACTTTACTTCACAGCCCTTTACTTTACTACGAAGCCCCCTTCTCCATCGCTGACGGAGTCTACGGCTCCACCTTCTTCGTCGCTACCGGATTCCACGGCCTTCATGTAATTATTGGCACCACCTTCCTGCTAGTATGCCTTCTACGTTTAATCAAATACCACTTTACGCCAAACCACCATTTCGGCTTTGAAGCAGCAGCATGATACTGACACTTCGTAGACGTCGTATGACTACTCCTATACATTTCCATCTACTGATGAGGATCTTACTCTTCTAGTATATTAATTACAATCGACTTCCAATCCTTAAAATCTGGTTTAAACCCAGAGAAGAGTAATAAACATAATCCTGTTCATATTCATTACATCTCTAGCCCTAAGCATCCTACTAACTTTACTAAACTTTTGAATTACCCAAACAAATCCAGACCCAGAAAAACTATCCCCATACGAATGCGGATTTGACCCTTTAGGATCTGCCCGACTACCATTCTCAATCCGCTTCTTCCTAGTAGCCATTATATTCCTTCTGTTCGACTTAGAAATCGCCCTACTCCTCCCCCTACCATGAGCAATCCAACTTCAACACCCTACTACCACCCTAACATGAATCACCTCCCTCATCCTACTCTTAACACTAGGACTGGTATACGAATGGATTCAAGGAGGACTAGACTGAGCAGAATAACAGAAAGTTAGTCTAACCAAGACAGTTGATTTCGACTCAACAAATTATAGTTACAACCCTATAACTTTCTCCATGCCCTACCTCCACTTAAGCTTCTACTCAGCCTTCATCCTAAGCTGCCTAGGCCTAGCCTTTCACCGAACCCATCTAATTTCTGCCCTACTATGTCTGGAAAGCCTAATACTATCTATGTACATCGCCTTAACCATATGACCTATCCAAATGCAAGCACCATCATTCATCATCCTGCCTATCATCATACTAACCTTTTCCGCCTGCGAAGCAGGTACCGGTCTGGCCCTACTAGTAGCCTCCACTCGAACCCACGGCTCCGACCACTTACACAACTTTAACCTACTACAATGCTAAAAATCATCATCCCAACCGCTATACTTCTCCCACTAACCATCCTAACCACACACAAACACCTGTGAACTAACATTACCACTCATAGCCTACTAATCGCCGCCATCAGCCTCCAATGACTAGCTCCAACATATTACCCAAACAAAGGACTAACCCCCTGAACTGCTGTAGACCAAATCTCCTCCCCCCTGCTAGTCCTATCATGCTGATTACTTCCACTAATAATCATAGCAAGCCAAAACCACCTAGAACAAGAACCCATCATCCGCAAACGAATCTTTGCCACTACAATTATTCTAGCCCAACTCTTCATCCTAACAGCCTTCTCCGCCTCAGAATTAATATTATTTTACATCGCATTCGAAGCAACCTTAGTCCCCACCCTAATCCTCATCACACGATGAGGTAACCAACCAGAACGCCTAAACGCCGGTGTTTATCTCCTATTCTACACACTTGCCAGCTCCCTCCCTCTACTAATCGCCATCCTACATCTACAAAACCTAATTGGCACACTATACCTCCCAATGATTAAACTATCACATCCTACACTTAACAATTCGTGATCTGGCCTAGCAGCAAGCATAGCCCTACTACTAGCCTTCATGGTCAAGTCCCCTCTATACGGCCTTCACCTCTGACTGCCTAAAGCCCACGTAGAAGCCCCAATCGCCGGCTCCATACTACTAGCAGCCCTACTACTAAAGCTTGGAGGATACGGAATTATACGAGTCACCATACTAGTAAACCCACCATCAAACAACCTCCACTACCCTTTCATTACCCTCGCATTATGAGGAGCAGTAATAACTAGCGCCACCTGTCTACGACAAACTGGCCTAAAAGCAGTAATCGCCTACTCATCAGTCAGCCACATAGGCCTAGTCGTAGCCGCAACCATAATCCAAACCCAATGAGCATTCTCAGGAGCAATAATACTGATAGTCTCACACGGCCTAACCTCCTCAATGCTGTTCTGCTTAGCCAACACCAACTATGAACGAACCCATAGCCGGATCCTCCTACTCACACGAGGACTGCAACCCCTCCTACCACTAATAACCATCTGATGACTATTAGCCAACCTTACAAACATAGCCCTCCCACCAACAACAAACTTTATGGCAGAACTAACAATTGTAATTTCACTATTCAACTGATCCTCCTTCACAATTATCCTAACAGGAGTCGCAATACTACTCACCGCGTCATACGCACTACATATATTCATAACAACCCAGCGAGGAGCACTACCATCTCACATCACATCAATGCAAAACTCCTCCACACAAGAACACCTCCTCATAACCCTGCACGCAATTCCCATACTCTTACTGATCCTAAAACCCGAACTCATCTCAGGTATGCCTATATGCAGGTATAGTTTCAACCAAAACATTAGACTGTGATTCTAAAAATAGAAGTTAGACCCTTCTTGCCTGCCGAGGGGAGGTTTAACCAACGGGAACTGCTAACTCTCGCATCTGAGTATAAAACCTCAGCCCCCTTACTTTCAAAGGATAGCAGTAATCCAATGGTCTTAGGAACCATCCACCTTGGTGCAAATCCAAGTGAAAGTAATGGACCTCCCACTAGTCCTAAACACATTTACACTCCTAACCCTGGCCACCTTATCCACCCCAATCCTCTTCCCACTATTGTCAGACAACCTTAAAAATACCCCAGCTACCATCACAAGCACAGTAAAAGCTTCCTTCCTAATCAGCACCATCCCTATAATAATTCATATCCACTCAGGTACAGAAAGCCTGACCTCTCTCTGAGAGTGAAAATTTATCATAAACTTCAAAATCCCAATCAGCCTAAAAATAGATTTCTACTCCCTCACTTTCTTCCCAATCGCCCTATTCGTATCATGATCTATCCTACAATTTGCAACATGATACATAGCCTCAGACCCATACATTACAAAATTCTTTACGTATCTCCTACTCTTCCTAGTAGCCATACTCATCCTAATCATCGCCAACAACCTATTCGTCCTGTTCATTGGCTGAGAAGGGGTAGGAATTATATCCTTCCTTCTAATCAGCTGATGACACGGTCGAGCAGAAGTCAACACCGCCGCCCTACAAGCTATCCTTTATAACCGAATCGGAGACATCGGACTTATCCATGGCATGACTGGCCTCTACCATAAATACATGAGAAATTAACCAATTATCCTCATCCTCTCCAACCCCAACACTACCCCTACTAGGCCTCATTCTAGCTGCAGCTGGCAAATCCGCACAATTCGGCCTACACCCATGACTACCCGCCGCCATAGAAGGGCCCACCCCTGTATCAGCCCTCCTCCACTCCAGCACAATAGTAGTAGCCGGAATTTTCCTACTAATCCGAACCCACCCTCTATTCCACAACAACCAAACCGCCCTCACACTATGCCTATGCCTCGGAGCCGTATCGACCCTATTCGCAGCCACATGCACCCTCACCCAAAACGACATTAAAAAAATTATCGCCTTCTCAACCTCAAGTCAACTAGGCCTAATAATAGTTACCATCGGCCTAAACCTCCCAGAACTAGCTTTCCTCCACATCTCAACCCATGCCTTCTTCAAAGCTATACTCTTCCTCTGTTCAGGCTCCATCATCCACAACCTAAATGGTGAACAAGACATCCAAAAAATAGGAGGATTACAAAAAATATTACCAACAACCACCTCCTGCCTCACCATCGGAAACCTAGCCTTAATAGGAATGCCATTCCTAGCAGGATTTTACTCAAAAGACCAAATTATTGAAAACCTAAACATATCCTACCTAAATGCCTGAGCCCTTATCCTAACCCTCCTAGCCACATCCTTTACCGCAGTATACACAATTCGTATAACCATATTAGTTCAGGCAGGTTTCGTTCGACTCTCCCCTCTTACCCCAATAAACGAAAACAACCCAGCAATTATCTCCCCCATCACCCGCCTAGCATTAGGAAGTATTACAGCAGGCTTCCTAATTACCTCATTCATCACCCCAACAGAAACACCCCCAACAACCATGCCACTATACATCAAAATCACAGCATTAGTGGTAACAGCCCTAGGAATTGCCCTAGCTCTGGAAATCTCAAAAATAACCCAAGCCCACATTATACCAAAACAAACAGCCCTACATAACTTCTCCACATCCCTAGGATACTACAACCCCTTAATTCACCGCCTCAGCATAACCTCCTCCCTAAAATGAAGCCAAAACATCCCTTTACATCTAATTGACCTATCCTGATTCAAAGCACTAGGACCTGAAGGGCTGGCCAGCCTCCAAATAGCAGCATCCAAAACTGCCACAACCCTACACTCCGGACAAATCAAAGCCTATCTAGGATCATTTATCCTATCCATCACCATTATCCTCATCTCCACTTACAGACATAACCTAATGGCCCCAAATCTTCGAAAAAACCACGAACTACTCAAAATCATCAACAACGCCCTAGTTGACCTCCCCACACCATCAAACATTTCAACATGGTGAAACTTCGGGTCTCTACTAGGCCTCTGCTTAATTACTCAAATCGTCACAGGCCTCCTACTAGCCATGCACTACACGGCAGACACTTCCCTAGCTTTCGCTTCAGTCGCCCACATATGCCGAGACGTACAATTTGGCTGACTCAACCGTAACCTCCACGCAAACGGAGCCTCACTTTTCTTCATCTGCATCTACCTCCACATCGGCCGAGGAATCTACTACGGCTCATACCTCAACAAAGAAACCTGAAACGTCGGAGTCATCCTCCTACTCACCCTCATAGCAACCGCCTTCGTAGGATACGTCCTACCATGAGGCCAAATATCATTCTGAGGAGCTACAGTCATCACTAACCTCTTTTCAGCAATTCCCTACATTGGCCAAACACTGGTAGAGTGGGTTTGGGGGGGATTCTCAGTAGACAACCCAACCCTCACCCGATTCTTTGCCCTTCACTTCCTCCTACCTTTCGTCATCGCAGGCCTCACCCTAGTCCACCTAACATTCCTACATGAAACAGGCTCAAACAACCCTCTAGGCATCCCATCAGACTGCGACAAAATCCCATTCCACCCTTACTACACCACAAAGGACATCCTAGGATTCGCACTAATACTAACCCTCCTAGTCTCCCTAGCTCTATTCTCCCCCAACACACTGGGAGACCCAGAAAACTTCACACCTGCTAACCCACTAGCCACGCCCCCTCACATTCAACCCGAATGATACTTCCTATTTGCATATGCTATCCTACGCTCCATCCCAAACAAACTAGGGGGAGTCTTAGCCCTAGCCGCCTCAATTCTAGTCCTATTCCTCCTGCCTCTACTTCACACATCCAAACTACGATCAATAACCTTCCGCCCCATCTCACAAATCCTATTTTGAACATTAGTCACCAACGTTCTAGTCCTAACCTGAGTCGGCAGCCAACCGGTAGAACATCCATTCATTATCATCGGCCAACTAGCCTCAATTTCCTACTTCACCATCATTCTAGTTTTATTCCCTCTCGCAGCCGCACTAGAAAACAAGATGTTAAAACTGTAATCCACTCTAATAGTTTATAAAAACATTGGTCTTGTAAACCAAAGATTGAAGACTACACCTCTTCTTAGAGTCCACCATCAAATCAGAAAGGAAGGGTTCAAACCTCCATCACCAACTCCCAAAGCTGGCGCTTTCAACTAAACTACTTTCTGACCCCCCCCCTCTAACCAGCCCGAATCGCCCCCGAGACAATCCCCGCACAAGTTCCAGAACCACAAACAAAGTCAACAATAACCCCCACCCCCCAATCATAAGCAACCCAGCCCCCTCCCAATAAAGGACAGACACCCCACTAAGATCCAACTGAACTGACAACAATCCCACACCACTCACCGTACCCCCATTCGCTAACACACCACTTACAACAAGCCCCACCATAACAACCAGACCCATCCCAAACCCATAACCAACAACCCCCCAACTCGCCCAAGCCTCAGGATATGGGTCCGCCGCCAACGACACTGAATAAACAAATACCACCAATATGCCACCCAAATAAACCATCACCAACACCAAAGACATAAAGGACACGCCCAAACTCACCAACCAACCACATCCAGCAACAGCAGCCACAACCAACCCTATCACCCCATAATAGGGAGACGGGTTGGAGGAAACTGCTAGTCCCCCCAAAACGAAACACAGTCCTAAAAATAAAACGAACTCTATCATATGCTCCTACTCGGCCTTTATCCGAGAACCGCAGCCTGAAAAGCTGCTGTTATAAACTATTAACTACAGAAACGCCTAGATCCAGGGCCCCACCCTTCCCCCCCCGCATGTTTTTCTCATGCTTCTTAGGGTATCTACAAAATGCATCACACTCTTTGCCCCATCAGGCATATACTGAAATGTAGGACACCCCACATCATACGCTATGGCACTCCACGAAAAGCCCAAACATTATCTCCAAAACTGATGCTTTTCGGACAGGTTACCCTCCAGGAACATTCTTGTTTCAGGTACCATACAGCCCAAGTGATCCTACCTCCCTCCCGGTCACAAGCGTTACCCATATCACTAGCAATTTCTTTGCTGTGCATGCTTTCCTCTCTCGTAAACGAGGAATGTCCCTAGACACCTTTGTATTCTCCTAGTCTAGTGAATTTGCCCACCTCCTAGGTAATATTCCAGTGCAACAGCCTTCAAGCACTCCCAAGCCAGAGGGCAAGGTTATTTATTGATCGCGCTTCTCACGAGGCCATAGCTACTCAACGCTAGGGGTATCATCGGTTCTTGGCCGGCGACACATACTTTCCCCCTAAACCCCGAACACTACTTGCTCTTTTGTGCGAGTGGTTGTAACTTCAGGACCATCACTTGCTTCAATCCGTCTCTCTTGCTCTTCACAGATACAAGTGGTCGGTTGAATACTCCTCCCTGATTTCTTTATCGCGGCATACCGACCTCCTACACTTGTTTTTTTTTGGCGTCTCTTCAATAAGCCCCTCAAGTGCACTGCAGGTGTTATCTTCCTCTTGACATGTCCATCACATGACCGCCGAGCATATGAATCCCCTACCACCCAGAATGTCATGGTTTTCGGATAAGGTCGCCGCAAACTTGACACTGATGCACTTTGACCCCATTCATGGAGTGCGCGCTAAAACCCTCTCGGGTAGCAGATAGTTTAATGCTTCCCGGACATGCTTATTATTTTACCTATTTCTAGGAACTTACGTTCAAACGCTATTTTACGCATCTTTTTTTTTATCTTGACATTTTTTTATCACTTTTGTTAAAAAAACAGCCGCACTCTCCCTACATTGTCCAAACGTTTACAATTCATTTCTTTTCAATTTATCATCCTCTATAATTTCATTATATTGCAAATTAAAAACTTCATCATCATCATCAAAAAACCAATCCAAAAAATTATAAAAACTACACTTAAACCAACCACCATTTACTAAAAACGCCCGCGCCACAAAAAAAATTTACCCCCTTTATCCCTACCTCCACTACCCACAAAGATCAAACAAAAACATAACATAATCAAACAAACAAATAGCACAAAACCCACTGTCTCTGTAGCTTACAAAAAACATGACACTGAAGATGTCAAGACGGCTGCCACACAAGCATCCAAAGACAAAAGACTTAGTCCTAACCTTACTGTTAGTTTTTGCTAGGTTTATACATGCAAGTATCTGCGTCCCAGTGTAGAAGCCCTGGACACCCCATTAGAGGCAGATAGGAGCGGGTATCAGGCTCACCTCACCGTAGCCCAAGACGCCTTGCAATTGCCACACCCCCACGGGCATTCAGCCGTAGTTAATATTAAGCAATGAGTGTAAACTTGACTTAGCCATAGCAAATTTAGGGTCGGTAAATCCTGTGCCAGCCACCGCGGTCATACAGGAGACCCAAATTAACTTTATAACGGCGTGAAGAGTGGTCACATGCTATCCAAGTAACTAAGACTAAAAAGCAACTAAGCTGTCACAAGCCCATGATGCTGATAAGGCCGCTTTCTCAAAGAAAATCTCAGAACAATGATTAATTGAACTGCACGAAAGCCAGGGCCCAAACTGGGATTAGATACCCCACTATGCCTGGCCCTAAATCTTGATGCTTAAACCTACCCAACCATCCGCCCGAGAACTACGAGCACCAACGCTTAAAACTCTAAGGACTTGGCGGTGTTCCAAACCCACCTAGAGGAGCCTGTTCTGTAATCGATGATCCACGCTACACCTAACCATTTCTTGCCAAAACAGCCTACATACCGCCATCGCCAGCCCACCTCCCCTGACAGCACAACAGTGGGCGCAATAGCCTAACCCGCTAACAAGACAGGTCAAGGTATAGCCTATGGAATGGTAGTAATGGGCTACATTTTCTAGTATAGAACATACAGCAAATGGAACATGAAAATGTCCCTGGAAGGCGGATTTAGCAGTAAAGTGGGACAATCGAGCCCTCTCTAAGCCGGCTCTGGAACATGTACATACCGGCCGTCGCCCTCCTCATAGGCGCCCTTTCCATCATAAATTAATAAGCTATCCAGCCAAAGAGGAGGTAAGTCGTAACAAGGTAAGTGTACCGGAAGGTGCACTTAGATTAACAAGACGTAGCTTAACCCAAAGCATTCAGCTTATTAAGGTTGCAGATTACCTCGGAAAGAGCCGTGTCCTTGGAATGTGCAGCAAATCCTCTTTCTTTGCAAACCGCGGTTAGTGTGCAGTGCAGGTATGCTCTCCCCTTGCCAAATGGAGTGGGAAAGCTTTTCGCTAAGATAGAGATGACTAGAGAAGCAGAAGCGCGGCTCCGGATACATCCGGAGAGAAAGTGCCGCTTCCCGGCGTCTTTCGGCTTGAAGCGGCGCTCCAGAGCGCTCCGCTGCCGCTCTACTGAGCTGTGCGCGAATTAGCCGCTTCTTCGCCTCCGAGAAGCAGAGATCGCGGTTGCTTGGAAGAGGCGAAGAACAAAGCCGCAAAGAAGCGGGCTTGTGTGCGAAGCCTTCCGACTGCTGGAGGACGGTGGCTGCCGCTCTCCTGCCTGTTGAATTCACTCTCGGCAAGCGAATGGAAAGCGTTCCAGGACAACTTGCCTGGGTTTTGACTTGGTCCGGATGCGTCCCACCTTGGCAAGTCTTGCTCATCGCCAGAGGCTCCGAGATGCACAGAAGACGGTGGCAGCTGCTGAAAAGAAGGGCAGCAGTGAGTTTGTCGACAAGCAAGAACATAGGCAGCTGACTGTGCTTGGGAAGGAGCAGCTGCCTGGTTTTGGCAATTGCCTTCACAGCGCCCAGAAGCCCGGTGCTCTGCTGCTTTGTTTTTCGCAGTCAGTCAATTGCACACTAGTGAAGCTGAGCCAGGCTCTTCAGCTTTGCTGCTTTTGAGCATCTGTGCTCCACTTATGCTCTGTGACATCTCTGGAGGTTGTTTGCCTCGGCCAGGCTGGAAAGTGCCTGCTAGTACCTAGAGCTGAGCAGGAGAGGGCAGAGAGCACTTCCATCTGACAGCAGGTTGCAGATTGCCTCGGAAAGAGCCATGTCCTTGGAATGGGCAGCAAATCCTCTTTCTTTGCAAACCGCGGTTAGTGTGCAGTGCAGGTACACTCTCCCCTTGCCAAATGGAGTGGGAAAGCTTTTCGCTAAGATAGAGACGACTAGAGAAGCAGAAGCGCGGCTCCGGAGCTATCCGGAGGAAAGTGCCGGTTCCCGGCGTCTTTCAGCAGAAGAGGCGCTCCGGAGCGCTGCGCTGGCGCTCTACTGAGCTGTGCGCGAATTAGCCGCTTCTTCGCCTCCGAGAGGCAGAGATCGCGGTTGCTTGGAAGAGGCGAAGAACGAAGCCGCAAAGAAGCGGGCTTGTGTGCGAAGCCTTCCGACTGCTGGAGGACGGTGGCTGCCGCTCTCCTGCCTGTTGAATTCACTCTCGGCAAGCGAATGGAAAGCGTTCCAGGACAACTTGCCTGGGTTTTTACTTGGTCCGGATGCGCCCCACCTTGGCAAGTCTTGCTCGTCGCCAGAGGCTCCGAGATGCACAGAAGACGGTGGCAGCTGCTGAAAAGAAGGGCAGCGGTGAGTTTGTCGACAAGCAAGAACATAGGCAGCTGCCTGTGCTTGGGAAGGAGCAGCTGCCTGGTTTTGGCAATTGCCTTCACAGCGCCCAGAAGCCCGGTGCTCTGCTGCTTTGTTTTTCGCAGTCAGTCAATTGCACACTAGTGAAGCTGAGCCAGGCTCTTCAGCTTTGCTGCTTTTGAGCATCTGTGCTCCACTTATGCTCTGTGACATCTCTGGAGGTTGTTTGCCTCGGCCAGGCTGGAAAGTGCCCGCTAGTACCTAGAGCTGGGCAGGAGAGGGCAGAGAGCACTTCCATCTGACAGCAGGTTGCAGATTGCCTCGGAAAGAGCCGTGTCCTTGGAATGTGCAGCAAATCCTCTTTCTTTGCAAACCGTGGATAGTGTGCAGTGCAGGTACGCTCTCCCCTTGCCAACTGGAGTGGGAAAGCTTTTCGCTAAGCTAGAGATGACTAGAGAAGCAGAAGCGCGGCTCCGGAGCTATCCGGAGGAAAGTGCCGCTTCCCGGCGTCTTTCGGCTTGAAGCGGCGCTCCGGAGCGCTCCGCTGCCGCTCTACTGAGCTGTGCGCGAATTAGCCGCTTCTTCGCCTCCGAGAAGCAGAGATCGCGGTTGCTTGGAAGAGGCGAAGAACGAAGCCGCAAAGAAGCGGGCTTGTGTGCCAAGCCTTCCGACTGCTGGAGGACGGTGGCTGCCGCTCTCCTGCCTGTTGAATTCACTCTCGGCAAGCGAATGGAAAGCGTTCCAGGACAACTTGCCTGGGTTTTGACTTGGTCCGGATGCGCCCCACCTTGGCAAGTCTTGCTCGTCGCCAGAGGCTGCGAGATGCACAGAAGACGGTGGCAGCTGCTGAAAAGAAGGGCAGCGGTGAGTTTGTCGACAAGCAAGAACATCGGCAGCTGCCTGTGCTTGGGAAGGAGCAGCTGCCTGGTTTTGGCAATTGCCTTCACAGCGCCCAGAAGCCCGGTGCTCTGCTGCTTTGTTTTTCGCAGTCAGTCAATTGCACACTAGTGAAGCTGAGCCAGGCTCTTCAGCTTTGCTGCTTTTGAGCATCTGTGCTCCACTTATGCTCTGTGACATCTCTGGAGGTTGTTTGCCTCGGCCAGGCTGGAAAGTGCCCGCTAGTACCTAGAGCTGGGCAGGAGAGGGCAGAGAGCACTTCCATCTGACAGCAGGTTGCAGATTGCCTCGGAAAGAGCCGTGTCCTTGGAATGTGCAGCAAATCCTCTTTCTTTGCAAACCGCGGTTAGTGTGCAGTGCAGGTACGCTCTCCCCTTGCCAAATATAGTGGGAAAGCTTTTCGCTAAGCTAGAGATGACTAGAGAAGCAGAAGCGCGGCTCCGGAGCTATCCGGAGGAAAGTGCCGCTTCCCGGCGTCTTTCGGCTTGAAGCGGCGCTCCGGAGCGCTGCGCTGCCGCTCTACTGAGCTGTGCGCGAATTAGCCGCTTCTTCGCCTCCGAGAAGCAGAGATCGCGGTTGCTTGGAAGAGGCGAAGAACGAAGCCGCAAAGAAGCGGGCTTGTGTGCGAAGCCTTCCGACTGCTGGAGGACGGTGGCTGCCGCTCTCCTGCCTGTTGAATTCACTCTCGGCAAGCGAATGGAAAGCGTTCCAGGACAACTTGCCTGGGTTTTGACTTGGTCCGGATGCGCCCCACCTTGGCAAGTCTTGCTCGTCGCCAGAGGCTCCGAGATGCACAGAAGACGGTGGCAGCTGCTGAAAAGAAGGGCAGCGGTGAGTTTGTCGACAAGCAAGAACATAGGCAGCTGCCTGTGCTTGGGAAGGAGCAGCTGCCTGGTTTTGGCAATTGCCTTCACAGCGCCCAGAAGCCCGGTGCTCTGCTGCTTTGTTTTTCACAGTCAGTCAATTGCACACTAGTGAAGCTGAGCCAGGCTCTTCAGCGTTGCTGCTTTTGAGCATCTGGGCGCCACTTATGCTCTGTGACATCTCTGGAGGTTGTTTGCCTCGCCCAGGCTGGAAAGTGCCTGCTAGTACCTAGAGCTGGGCAGGAGAGGGCAGAGAGCACTTCCATCTGACAGCAGGTTGCAGATTGCCTCGGAAAGAGCCGTGTCCTTGGAATGTGCAGCAAATCCTCTTTCTTTGCAAACCGCGGTTAGTGTGCAGTGCAGGTACGCTCTCCCCTTGCCAAATGGAGTGGGAAAGCTTTTCGCTAAGCTAGAGATGACTAGAGAAGCAGAAGCGCGGCTCCAGAGCTATCCGGAGGAAAGTGCCGCTTCCCGGCGTCTTTCGGCTTGAAGCGGCGCTCCGGAGTGCTCCGCTGCCGCTCTACTGAGCTGTGCGCGAATTAGCCGCTTCTTCGCCTCCGAGAAGCAGAGATCGCGGTTGCTTGGAAGAGGCGAAGAACGAAGCCGCAAAGAAGCGGGCTTGTGTGCGAAGCCTTCCGACTGCTGGAGGACGGTGGCTGCCGCTCTCCTGCCTGTTGAATTCACTCTCGGCAAGCGAATGGAAAGCGTTCCAGGACAACTTGCCTGGGTTTTGACTTGGTCCGGATGCGTCCCACCTTGGCAAGTCTTGCTCATCGCCAGAGGCTCCGAGATGCACAGAAGACGGTGGCAGCTGCTGAAAAGAAGGGCAGCAGTGAGTTTGTCGACAAGCAAGAACATAGGCAGCTGACTGTGCTTGGGAAGGAGCAGCTGCCTGGTTTTGGCAATTGCCTTCACAGCGCCCAGAAGCCCGGTGCTCTGCTGCTTTGTTTTTCGCAGTCAGTCAATTGCGCACTAGTGAAGCTGAGCCAGGCTCTTCAGCGTTGCTGCTTTTGAGCATCTGTGCTCCACTTATGCTCTGTGACATCTCTGGAGGTTGTTTGCCTCGGCCAGGCTGGAAAGTGCCTGCTAGTACCTAGAGCTGGGCAGGAGAGGGCAGAGAGCACTTCCATCTGACAGCAGGTTGCAGATTGCCTCGGAAAGAGCCATGTCCTTGGAATGTGCAGCAAATCCTCTTTCTTTGCAAACCGCGGTTAGTGTGCAGTGCAGGTATGCTCTCCCCTTGCCAAATGGAGTGGGAAAGCTTTTCGCTAAGCTAGAGATGACTAGAGAAGCAGAAGCGCGGCTCCAGAGCTATCCGGAGGAAAGTGCCGCTTCCCGGCGTCTTTCGGCTTGAAGCGGCGCTCCGGAGTGCTCCGCTGCCGCTCTACTGAGCTGTGCGCGAATTAGCCGCTTCTTCGCCTCCGAGAGGCAGAGATCGCGGTTGCGTGGAAGAGGCGAAGAACGAAGCCGCAAAGAAGCGGGCTTGTGTGCGAAGCCTTCCGACTGCTGGAGGACGGTGGCTGCCGCTCTCCTGCCTCTTGAATTCACTCTCGGCAAGCGAATGGAAAGCATTCCAGGACAACTTGCCTGGGTTTTGACTTGGTCCTGATGCGCCCCACCTTGGCAAGTCTTGCTCGTCGCCAGAGGCTCCGAGATGCAGAGAAGACGGTGGCAGCTGCTGAAAAGAAGGGCAGCGGTGAGTTTGTCGACAAGCAAGAACATAGGCAGCTGCCTGTGCTTGGGAAGGAGCAGCTGCCTGGTTTTGGCAATTGCCTTCACAGCGCCCAGAAGCCCGGTGCTCTGCTGCTTTGTTTTTCGCAGTCAGTCAATTGCACACTAGTGAAGCTGAGCCAGGCTCTTCAGCGTTGCTGCTTTTGAGCATCTGGGCGCCACTTATGCTCTGTGACATCTCTGGAGGTTGTTTGCCTCGCCCAGGCTGGAAAGTGCCTGCTAGTACCTAGAGCTGGGCAGGAGAGGGCAGAGAGCACTTCCATCTGACAGCAGGTTGCAGATTGCCTCGGAAAGAGCCATGTCCTTGGAATGTGCAGCAAATCCTCTTTCTTTGCAAACCGCGGTTAGTGTGCAGTGCAGGTACGCTCTCCCCTTGCCAAATGGAGTGGGAAAGCTTTTCGCTAAGCTAGAGATGACTAGAGAAGCAGAAGCGCGGCTCCGGAGCTATCCGGAGGAAAGTGCCGCTTCCCGGCGTCTTTCGGCTTGAAGCGGCGCTCCGGAGCGCTGCGCTGCCGCTCTACTGAGCTGTGCGCGAATTAGCCGTTTCTTCGCCTCCGAGAAGCAGAGATCGCGGTTGCTTGGAAGAGGCGAAGAACGAAGCCGCAAAGAAGCGGGCTTGTGTGCCAAGCCTTCCGACTGCTGGAGGACGGTGGCTGCCGCTCTCCTGCCTCTTGAATTCACTCTCGGCAAGCGAATGGAAAGCGTTCCAGGACAACTTGCCTGGGTTTTGACTTGGTCCTGATGCGTCCCACCTTGGCAAGTCTTGCTCGTCGCCAGAGGCTCCGAGATGCACCGAAGACGGTGGCAGCTGCTGAAAAGAAGGGCAGCGGTGAGTTTGTCGACAAGCAAGAACATAGGCAGCTGCCTGTGCTTGGGAAGGAGCAGCTGCCTGGTTTTGGCAATTGCCTTCACAGCGCCCAGAAGCCCGGTGCTCTGCTGCTTTGTTTTTCGCAGTCAGTCAATTGCACACTAGTGAAGCTGAGCCAGGCTCTTCAGCGTTGCTTCTTTTGAGCATCTGTGCTCCACTTATGCTCTGTGACATCTCTGGAGGTTGTTTGCCTCGGCCAGGCTGGAAAGTGCCCGCTAGTACCTAGAGCTGGGCAGGAGAGGGCAGAGAGCACTTCCATCTGACAGCAGGTTGCAGATTGCCTCGGAAAGAGCCGTGTCCTTGGAATGTGCAGCAAATCCTCTTTCTTTGCAAACCGCGGTTAGTGTGCAGTGCAGGTATGCTCTCCCCTTGCCAAATGGAGTGGGAAAGCTTTTCGCTAAGCTAGAGATGACTAGAGAAGCAGAAGCGCGGCTCCGGAGCTATCCGGAGGAAAGTGCCGCTTCCCGGCGTCTTTCGGCTTGAAGCGGCGCTCCGGAGCGCTCCGCTGCCGCTCTACTGAGCTGTGCGCGAATTAGCCGCTTCTTCGCCTCCGAGAAGCAGAGATCTCGGTTGCTTGGAAGAGGCAAAGAACGAAGCCGCAAAGAAGCGGGCTTGTGTGCGAAGCCTTCCGACTGCTGGAGGACGGTGGCTGCCGCTCTCCTGCCTCTTGAATTCACTCTCGGCAAGCGAATGGAAAGCATTCCAGGACAACTTGCCTGGGTTTTGACTTGGTCCTGATGCGCCCCACCTTGGCAAGTCTTGCTCGTCGCCAGAGGCTCCGAGATGCACAGAAGACGGTGGCAGCTGCTGAAAAGAAGGGCAGCGGTGAGTTTGTCGACAAGCAAGAACATAGGCAGCTGCCTGTGCTTGGGAAGGAGCAGCTGCCTGGTTTTGGCAATTGCCTTCACAGCGCCCAGAAGCCCGGTGCTCTGCTGCTTTGTTTTTCGCAGTCAGTCAATTGCACACTAGTGAAGCTGAGCCAGGCTCTTCAGCGTTGCTGCTTTTGAGCATCTGTGCTCCACTTATGCTCTGTGACATCTCTGGAGGTTGTTTGCCTCGGCCAGGCTGGAAAGTGCCCGCTAGTACCTAGAGCTGGGCAGGAGAGGGCAGAGAGCACTTCCATCTGACAGCAGGTTGCAGATTGCCTCGGAAAGAGCCGTGTCCTTGGAATGTGCAGCAAATCCTCTTTCTTTGCAAACCGCGGTTAGTGTGCAGTGCAGGTACGCTCTCCCCTTGCCAAATGGAGTGGGAAAGCTTTTCGCTAAGCTAGAGATGACTAGAGAAGCAGAAGCGCGGCTCCGGAGCTATCCGGAGGAAAGTGCCGCTTCCCGGCGTCTTTCGGCTTGAAGCGGCGCTCCGGAGCGCTGCGCTGCCGCTCTACTGAGCTGTGCGCGAATTAGCCGTTTCTTCGCCTCCGAGAAGCAGAGATCGCGGTTGCTTGGAAGAGGCGAAGAACGAAGCCGCAAAGAAGCGGGCTTGTGTGCGAAGCCTTCAGACTGCTGGAGGACGGTGGCTGATGCTCTCCTGCCTCTTGAATTCACTCTCGGCAAGCGAATGGAAAGCGTTCCAGGACAACTTGCCTGGGTTTTGACTTGGTCCGGATGCGTCCCACCTTGGCAAGTCTTGCTCGTCGCCAGAGGCTCCGAGATGCACAGAAGACGGTGGCAGCTGCTGAAAAGAAGGGCAGCGGTGAGTTTGTCGACAAGCAAGAACATAGGCAGCTGCCTGTGCTTGGGAAGGAGCAGCTGCCTGGTTTTGGCAATTGCCTTCACAGCGCCCAGAAGCCCGGTGCTCTGCTGCTTTGTTTTTCGCAGTCAGTCAATTGCACACTAGTGAAGCTGAGCCAGGCTCTTCAGCGTTGCTGCTTTTGAGCATCTGTGCTCCACTTATGCTCTGTGACATCTCTGGAGGTTGTTTGCCTCGGCCAGGCTGGCAAGTGCCCGCTAGTACCTAGAGCTGGGCAGGAGAGGGCAGAGAGCACTTCCATCTGACAGCAGGTTGCAGATTGCCTCGGAAAGAGCCATGTCCTTGGAATGTGCAGCAAATTCTCTTTCTTTGCAAACCGCGGTTAGTGTGCAGTGCAGGTATGCTCTCCCCTTGCCAAATGGAGTGGGAAAGCTTTTCGCTAAGCTAGAGATGACTAGAGAAGCAGAAGCGCGGCTCCGGAGCTATCCGGAGGAAAGTGCCGCTTCCCGGCGTCTTTCGGCTTGAAGCGGCGCTCCGGAGCGCTGCGCTGCCGCTCTACTGAGCTGTGCGCGAATTAGCCGCTTCTTCGCCTCCGAGAAGCAGAGATCGCGGTTGCTTGGAAGAGGCAAAGAACGAAGCCGCAAAGAAGCGGACAAAGGGCTTGTGTGCGAAGCCTTCCGACAGCTGGAGGACGGTGGCTGCCGCTCTCCTGCCTCTTGAATTCACTCTCGGCAAGCGAATGGAAAGCGTTCCAGGACAACTTGCCTGGGTTTTGACTTGGTCCGGATGCCTCCCACCTTGGCAAGTCTTGCTCGTCGCCAGAGGCTCCGAGATGCACAGAAGACGGTGGCAGCTGCTGAAAAGAAGGGCAGCGGTGAGTTTGTCGACAAGCAAGAACATAGGCAGCTGCCTGTGCTTGGGAAGGAGCAGCTGCCTGGTTTTGGCAATTGCCTTCACAGCGCCCAGAAGCCCGGTGCTCTGCTGCTTTGTTTTTCGCAGTCAGTCAATTGCGCACTAGTGAAGCTGAGCCAGGCTCTTCAGCGTTGCTGCTTTTGAGCATCTGTGCTCCACTTATGCTCTGTGACATCTCTGGAGGTTGTTTGCCTCGGCCAGGCTGGAAAGTGCCTGCTAGTACCTAGAGCTGGGCAGGAGAGGGCAGAGAGCACTTCCATCTGACAGCAGGTTGCAGATTGCCTCGGAAAGAGCCATGTCCTTGGAATGTGCAGCAAATCCTCTTTCTTTGCAAACCGCGGTTAGTGTGCAGTGCAGGTATGCTCTCCCCTTGCCAAATGGAGTGGGAAAGCTTTTCGCTAAGCTAGAGATGACTAGAGAAGCAGAAGCGCGGCTCCGGAGCTATCCGGAGGAAAGTGCCGCTTCCCGGCGTCTTTCGGCTTGAAGCGGCGCTCCGGAGCGCTCCGCTGCCGCTCTACTGAGCTGTGCGCGAATTAGCCGCTTCTTCGCCTTTGAGAAGCAGAGATCGCGGTTGCGTGGAAGAGGCGAAGAACGAAGCCGCAAAGAAGCGGGCTTGTGTGCGAAGCCTTCCGACTGCTGGAGGACGGTGGCTGCCGCTCTCCTGCCTCTTGAATTCACTCTCGGCAAGCGAATGGAAAGCGTTCCAGGACAACTTGCCTGGGTTTTTACTTGGTCCTGATGCGTCCCACCTTGGCAAGTCTTGCTCGTCGCCAGAGGCTCCGAGATGCACCGAAGACGGTGGCAGCTGCTGAAAAGAAGGGCAGCAGTGAGTTTGTCGACAAGCAAGAACATAGGCAGCTGCCTGTGCTTGGGAAGGAGCAGCTGCCTGGTTTTGGCAATTGCCTTCACTGCGCCCAGAAGCCCGGTGCTCTGCTGCTTTGTTTTTCACAGTCAGTCAATTGCGCACTAGTGAAGCTGAGCCAGGCTCTTCAGCGTTGCTGCTTTTGAGCATCTGTGCTCCACTTATGCTCTGTGACATCTCTGGAGGTTGTTTGCCTCGGCCAGGCTGGAAAGTGCCTGCTAGTACCTAGAGCTGGGCAGGAGAGGGCAGAGAGCACTTCCATCTGACAGCAGGTTGCAGATTGCCTCGGAAAGAGCCATGTCCTTGGAATGTGCAGCAAATCCTCTTTCTTTGCAAACCGCGGTTAGTGTGCAGTGCAGGTATGCTCTCCCCTTGCCAAATGGAGTGGGAAAGCTTTTCGCTAAGCTAGAGATGACTAGAGAAGCAGAAGCGCGGCTCCGGAGCTATCCGGAGGAAAGTGCCGCTTCCCGGCGTCTTTCGGCTTGAAGCGGCGCTCCGGAGCGCTCCACTGCCGCTCTACTGAGCTGTGCGCGAATTAGCCGCTTCTTCGCCTCCGAGAAGCAGAGATCGCGGTTGCGTGGAAGAGGCGAAGAACGAAGCCGCAAAGAAGCGGGCTTGTGTGCGAAGCCTTCCGACTGCTGGAGGACGGTGGCTGCCGCTCTCCTGCCTCTTGAATTCACTCTCGGCAAGCGAATGGAAAGCGTTCCAGGACAACTTGCCTGGGTTTTTACTTGGTCCAGATGCGTCCCACCTTGGCAAGTCTTGCTCGTCGCCAGAGGCTCCGAGATGCACCGAAGACGGTGGCAGCTGCTGAAAAGAAGGGCAGCAGTGAGTTTGTCGACAAGCAAGAACATAGGCAGCTGCCTGTGCTTGGGAAGGAGCAGCTGCCTGGTTTTGGCAATTGCCTTCACTGCGCCCAGAAGCCCGGTGCTCTGCTGCTTTGTTTTTCACAGTCAGTCAATTGCACACTAGTGAAGCTGAGCCAGGCTCTTCAGCTTTGCTGCTTTTGAGCATCTGTGCTCCACTTATGCTCTGTGACATCTCTGGAGGTTGTTTGCCTCGGCCAGGCTGGAAAGTGCCCGCTAGTACCTAGAGCTGGGCAGGAGAGGGCAGAGAGCACTTCCATCTGACAGCAGGTTGCAGATTGCCTCGGAAAGAGCCGTGTCCTTGGAATGTGCAGCAAATCCTCTTTCTTTGCAAACCGCGGTTAGTGTGCAGTGCAGGTACGCTCTCCCCTTGCCAAATGGAGTGGGAAAGCTTTTCGCTAAGCTAGAGATGACTAGAGAAGCAGAAGCGCGGCTCCGGAGCTATCCGGAGGAAAGTGCCGCTTCCCGGCGTCTTTCGGCTTGAAGCGGCGCTCCGGAGCGCTGCGCTGCCGCTCTACTGAGCTGTGCGCGAATTAGCCGTTTCTTCGCCTCCGAGAAGCAGAGATCGCGGTTGCGTGGAAGAGGCGAAGAACGAAGCCGCAAAGAAGCGGGCTTGTGTGCGAAGCCTTCAGACTGCTGGAGGACGGTGGCTGACGCTCTCCTGCCTCTTGAATTCACTCTCGGCAAGCGAATGGAAAGCGTTCCAGGACAACTTGCCTGGGTTTTGACTTGGTCCGGATGCCTCCCACCTTGGCAAGTCTTGCTCGTCGCCAGAGGCTCCGAGATGCACAGAAGACGGTGGCAGCTGCTGAAAAGAAGGGCAGCGGTGAGTTTGTCGACAAGCAAGAACATAGGCAGCTGCCTGTGCTTGGGAAGGAGCAGCTGCCTGGTTTTGGCAATTGCCTTCACAGCGCCCAGAAGCCCGGTGC